>NC_084827.1:31841071-32154642 GCF_033115175.1 Lepus europaeus
TGCATCAAGATTCATTTTCAATTCTCTTTATATACAGAAGATCAATTTAGTATAAAGATTTCAACAGTTTGCACCCACATAGAAAGATAAAGTGAAACATACTGTTTGAGTACTAGTTATAGCATTAAATCAAAATGTACAGCACATTAAGGACAGAGATACCACATGAGGAGCAAGTGCACAGTGGCTCCTGTTGTTGACCCAACAAATTGACACTCTAGTTTATGGCGCCAGTAACCACCCTAGGCTCTCGTCATGAGTTGCCAAGGCTATGGAAGCCTTCCAAGTTTGCCGACTCTGATCATATTTAGACAAGGTCATAAAAGACAGGGTGAGGATAGTAACCAATGATCCTAAGAGTGGCATTTACCAGGTTTGAACAATTATACAGCATTAAGTGGGGAAGAGGACCATCAGTACACACAGGTTGGGAGTAGAGCCATTGGAGGTAGAGTAGAGGTTATGATTACAAAGGAATGAGGCCCAAGTACGCTAGACAGGGTCTAGAACAAAGGACAGAGTCATTATTAGAGGAGCTAAGAAAGGTGCTGTCTAAGCTACAATTAAGTTTTCTGATTGAGAGGCAAATAGAACCTGATAGAAGGGGCTTGAAAATAATCTGGTGGGCTTTAGGTCTTGTAAGTTAAGAGGCCCAGACCTATCTATCTCTTCACATGGGGTATATCCTAAGGGAGGTGTGAACCTCCTAGGGGAAGGCACTCTGTTGACTTTCATTACTTGGCTGGCCTGGGAGGAGAGCTGGCCAGGTAAAGGCAGGTGGCATCTCTAACAAGAAATTTACAGTTCTGCCTGCAATGTTGCTGACCCTACTTGACCATCCCCTCAGCTGCAGTGGTCACTTTGGAAGCTGGGCTGAGTGAAGGGCTTTTCAGCTTAGAGCCACTAAGATCTGTGGCTCTGACCTGGGCATCCTTCGACTCCAGGGCAGGTCCATTTCCAGTGATCCAACTCTTGGCAGAGCTGCCAGGGCTCTTCACAAGCTGACTTCTGCTGAAGCCCAGGCTTACCACATTGAAAGCCACTGCAGTGGACTGGCCTGTTGAGTCTCCTTGAGGGCAGATCACTGTACAGATCAGCCATTAATAGGCCTGCCACCCATTGCTTCTGATGCCTAGCTTTCTTTTCCTCCTGGTTTGTGTTAAAGCAGACCAGAGGATGCAAGTCAAGGGAGTGCCCGTGTCCCATCTCTAATCTTCGGTGGCCTGAACTACAAGTCTATAGTCACAGGCATGTTCTGTAGTAGTTTTTCTAAGGTAGACAATGCCCATGAGGAAAATTATATTCTCACTTTAAAACTTTCTTTCCCTTTGGTCTGAAAGGGAGGTTTTTTCTACTTACTGTATACTTCGCTGATGGCGAAGTGAATCTAGCTATGAGATTTATGTCTCTATGATCAGGCTTTCTTGAGCTCCATTTTGAAAGTACGACTACCTACTTGTCAGCTAGACTTGGCTGTCTGGTCTTGAATATGTTAATTATGAGATCCTAATTAAATCTTCAAATATATCCTACTCAATGTTACAACTACTTAGCTAGTTGCTCAAATAAAACTTTTGCAAAAGCTAGAATGTCCTTAAATATATACCTTAGAACTTGTCTTTCTTCAGCTTTAAACTATTTCAATGATCAGTTGCTGTTCTCAGCAAACTCCTTACTTAAGGTCCATGAGAGTCTCATTATATACACCTCTGCTGTGAGGCTCCAGCCTCACACTTTTCTGGTTCAAGCAGAGCAACAAAGAATAGGAGTTTTTTGTTTTTTTTTTTTTTTTTTTTTTTAAGATTTTATTTTATTTATCTGAAAGAGTTACAGAGAGAGGCAGAGATAGAGAGAGAGGTCTTCCATCGCTGGTTCACTACCCAGATGGCTGTAGTGGTTGGAGCTGCGCCTATCCGAAGCCAGGAGCCAGGAGCTTCTTCTGGGTCTCCCATGTGGGTGCTGGGGCCCAAGCACTTGGGCCATCTTCCACTGCTTTCCCAGGCCACAGCAGAGAGCTGGATCAGAAGAGGAGCAGCCGTGACTAGAACCAGCGCCCATATGGGATGCCAGAACTTCAGGCCAGGGTTTTAACCGGCTGTACCACAGTGCCGGCCCCCAATAGGAATTAAGTGAGATGCCTTGGGTACAAAATGAATGGGGTTCTTACTGCATTTGCAGAACACTGAGAGTGAGTGAATACCTCCCTAAACTTTGCCCTACTCTGCTCCTAGGCCTCTTTCCTGTTCTTTCTTGCCTGAAGGCCTTTGCACCACTGTTCTCCAATTGCCAAGAAAGCTCTACTCTCTGGCATTTTATGCCTGGCTCCTTGTTATTCAGTACTGCACCCATATCTAACCACATCATCTAAAATAATACAAGCTAATATGTATTTATCTTCTATATTGAGACAAGCCCTATTCCAAGCCCATTATTTAATTTACATTTTTTTGGTGGATACTATGATTATCTCTATTTTATAGATGAGGAGACTGGTACAGAGAAGCTAAATAAGACTGCCTATCAACACACAGCTACAGCAATTAAATGATTCTGCTTTTGGAAACACGTAAATGATTTGATTCTAGAAACTGGGAACATTTATTTATTTTCCTTGAGACACTTAAAATCTGCAAAAGCCTTTTTATTTGTTCACTTGCATATTTTCTATCTCTTCTCATTAAAATGTGGGCTCCAAGAAGCAGCTTGGTTGTTCTTTAGTGTTATCTCCTTAGACCTAGTTGTTGTACCTGCTTGTACTCAATGACAGAATGAATGCAATTAGAAAGACAGATGTGGGGGCGGGCACCCTGGCTCACTTGGTTAATCCTCTGCCTGTGGGGCGGGCATCCCATATGGGCACCAGGTTCTAGTCCAGGTTGCTCCTCTTTCAGTCCAGCTCTCTGCTGTGGCCCAGGAGGGCAGTGGAGGATGGCCCAAGTGCTTGGGCCCCTGTACCCATATGGGAGACCAGGAGGAGGCACCTGGCTGCTGTCTTCAGATTGGCTCAGCGCCAGCAGTGGCAGTCATTTGGGGGGTGAACCAATGGAAGGAAGACATTTCTCTCTCTCTCTCTCTCACTGTCTAACTCTGCCTGTCAAAAAAAAAAAAAAAAAAGACAGATGCGGTCCCTAACCTATTTAAAAATGTTTACCTTTGTGAGTCTTAAAGGGAATAATTTCAAAATCTTGTATCAGGGAATCTTCAAGAAAGAAATTACTTAAAATATTTCTAACAGTGCACTATCACTTTCCTTTTAAATCACCTTGAGGTACTTAAGGGTATCTTATTCCCTGAGGTATTTAAAGTTTCTGTGGTGGTAAAGACAAACATGTTACCAACATTCCATCTAGAAGATACGGGCAGAAACGTGAGTTTGAGATGAACCTTTTCCACCTACAGTTGTTTGTATTACTTGCTTTCTGGAGATTTAAGTGACCATTTCATTCTTCCCAGCTCTTTGAATCCATTGTTCCTCCACCCCTCCTTTCACGGCTGACTTCTCCCTCTAGGGTTATACATATCACAACGGGAAAATTCTCTGATGAGATCACGGGAGATTTAAAGTGAGACTCCTTCCCACGAGGTTCTCAATACTTAGCTCCCATTTGTCTTTGGCTTCTTCAATGTGTGGAAGGTGTTTCTTTCCTCCAGGCCTCCCACATGGATGCAGGTGCCCAAGCCCTTGCGCTATACTCTGCCACTTTCCCACCCAGGGAGTAGGATGGGAAGTGGAGCAGGTAGGATACGAACCAGCTCCCATAGGGGATGCCTGGTCGCAGGCTTAACTTGCTATGGCACAGCACTACCCCAGGGGTGTTTCTTACGATGGTTTCCGGCTAACAAGAGTCCATTTCCCCGAGAACAAGCCTTGGACAGTGGGTTTGGCAGATGAGAAACTCCAGAAAAGGCTCCAAAACCCTCGTTTTGGCATTATTCCCATTCTGTTCCTGCCACACTTGGAGCATTACCTACCAAGAAACAATTTCATCAATGTAATAGTTTTTAAAATAATGAAAAGGAAGTCACCTAAAGGAACTGGAAGTATCTGGCAGGACTTTGTTGCGAGAGCTTCGTCGACCGCCTGACGCCCAGCCACGCCAAATTCTCAACGCGGGCCTCGTAACACGAGAGCAGAGCTGGGCGCAGCTACACGCCTGCGCAGGAGAGCCCAAAGCCCGGAAGTTCACGCGGCGCTCGTACCCACGCAACGCTCCCCGCGCGCGGCCTCAGTGCGCAGGCGCCTAGGCCGGCGGGTCCGGCGTGAGTGGGGAGCTAGCTGGCGGGAATGGCGACGGGGTCGCTCCGTGCGCTGGCGGTGGCTGGTGGCGGAGAGAGTAGCGACAGCGAGGATGATGGCTGGGAGATCGGGTATCTGGACCGACCGCCTCAGGTAATGGCGGAGGCCTCGTGGCCGCACCTGGTGTTGGCCTCCTTCGTTTTATATGGGGAAGCCCAGACTTGGGTAACCTCCTCTTCGCTTGTGTAAATGCAGATATTTGCACGTAAATCCATGAATTTTACGTATTGGTCACTAGCTGGGTTCTGTCAAATGCTCTTCTGTAGGTCCTCAGTGTAGCTCTTAAATTTGGACCAGTCACCACCCATTCCCCTTAAATATAATTTTAGACGGGATTTCTTTACAAACTTGGTTGGCAAAAATTAGAACAATGGAAACCTATGTACTTAACCACACATTATTGTTTCTTGCAGTGGGTGGCAATGATATATATATATATACACACACACACACACACACACAAGACTTTTTAAAAAAACTTTCTGACCTTGTTTTCCTTTTTTTTTAGAAATTAAAAGGACTATTACCCATAGAAGAGAAGAATGAAACATTTAAGAAAGCATTGACCACTGGAGATACTTCTCTGGTGAAGGAGCTTCTAGATTCTGGTGAGAGATGAGGGGATGTTGTAACTGAACACAGTTGTCTAAATTCACCATTCATTGTGAACAATTCATAACTGTTGAATAGATGTTCGTTTAGCAGTTACCCTAGCTTGGTTGACTCTGAGTTCAGCCATCCTTGTTTTCTTCCTCTACCCTCCAATTTGGAATGCCGCCCTTTAATTAACTTCCAAATCAGTTCTTTCATGTCAGTCAAGAGTTCTGCTCTGACAAATTCTTTTTTTTTTTTTTTAAGATTTATTTTATTTATTTGAAAGGCAGAGTTACAGAGAGAGGCAGAGGCAGACAGAGAGAGAGGTCTTCCATCTGATAGTTCACCCCCCAGATGGCTGCAACAGCTGGAGCTGCACAGATCCAAAGCCAGGAGCCAGGAGCTTCTTCCGGGTCTCCCACACAGCTGCAGATGTACTTGGGCCATCTTCTACTGCTTTCCCAGGTCATAGCAGAGAGCTGGATGGGAAGTGGAGCAGTCGGATCTCAAACCGGCACCCATATGGGATGCCAGCGCTTCAGGCCAGGGCGTTAATCCGCTGCGCCACAGTGCCAGCCCTCTGACAAATTCTTTCCAGTCCTTATCAATTGTTGTTTCTTCAGCATTTACTTGGCTTTCATATAATATGTTTATCAAGAATTGTTTCTTATTACGTACATATTAGTTATATTTTTTCCTCTGCTGTTGTTTCATTTTGTTTTTGTTTTGGAGGATTGAGGCCTTACCTAGGAATCCATGTGGATATTTGTCCTAGTTTTATTGCCTACTACACAGACTTGCAACATAGGAGAGCGCTTCACAAAGTGAATAGAAAATGAAATGAAAAGTATGAGTTTGTTTTGATGAAAACTTCTGATAATACATGAGACATGTGTAACATGAAGAAAAAAAACTTTTGCACCAAAGTAAACTCATTTTTTCATTCCATTTTCCAGGAACTTTTTGAAGTCCCCTAGTATAAGCACTATGTAAATATTAAGCAAAATGAAAGGGTCTGTCTAGCTTTGTGAACAGACAATGTGGCTTGAGTTTGTAATTAATGGAATTGAAAAAATTTAAATAGTGAAAAGAAGCCTAAATATTTAATATAAATGTATATATAGTATACATAGTGTTAGGTGGGAGAAGGGGTAGATAGAAATTTGCTTTAGAAAAGAGAATTTACCTTGTGTTAGTGGAAGTACAGAGAAGGTGATGGAGGCCCATGAAGGATTAGCACTTGATTTATAGGCACAAGTGGTTTTTTTTCAGTCTCTTAAACAGAGGTGACTGTTTAGTGAGTATTTAGTATTGAAACTTGTTTTTAATAATAAAAATTTAAAAGCTATTTTGTAAATATAATAAATACATGGATATAAGTAGAAATTACCTTATGTTTATGTCCATTCTCACTTCTACTACCTCTATTACCCTGATGTCTCAGCTTTCACAATTAACTCCTCCTGTTCTAGACATCGCTATTTCAATCTTTAAAAAATATTTTAAATTTGCCTCTCAGAGTCATGCTTATTTTTGAGACATATTTCTGCACCAATTGAAAACTTTCATTAAAAATGAAAGCATTTTTGTGTCAGCCACATTTTTCAAAAGCCCTTTTAAAAAAGGTAGACTGATTGATTCACTCCCCAAATGCCCCCAGCCGTCATGGCTGGGCCAGGAAAAAGTGAGAAACTGGGAATTCAATCTGGGTCCCCCACGTGGGTGTCAGGTACCCAACCACTTGAGCCATCACTGCTACCTCCCAGGTTGTGCATTAGCAGGAAGCAGGAATTGGGAGTGGAGAGGGGACTTATACCCAGGCATTCCAGTGTGGGATGCAGGTGCCCTAAGTAGCACCTTACATGCTGCACCAAATACCCACCTCTTAGCCACTTTTGACAGTTTGAAGGTGGATGTCTCCAACCTTTGTGATTGTGCCATGTGTTAACACTTTCAGTTCTCTTTAAATTGTGAAATATTTCGGGGCTGGCGCTGTGGCTGTGGGTAAAGTTGCCTTCTGCAGTGCCGGCATCCCAAATGGGCACTGGTTTGAGTCCCGGCTGCTCCACTTCCCATCCAGCTCTCTGCTATGGCCTGGGAAAGCAGTAGAAGATGGACCAATTCCTTGGGCCCCTGCACCCATGTGGGAGACCCAGGGGAAGCTCTTGGCTGCTGGCTTTAGATTGGCGCAGCTCTGGCTGTTGCAGCCATCTAGGGAGTGAACCAACGGATGGAAGACTCTCTTTCTTTTTCTCTCTCTCTCTCTCTCTCTCCCCCCCCCCTCTGCCTCTGCCTCTCTCTGTAACTCTACCTTTCAAATAAATAAATAATATTTTTTAAAAAAAATAAATAAATTAGGAAATATTTCATGCATTCTAAAAGTATGGAGACATCTTTCTCCCCTGGAGATTTCTACTCTACAGCTAATCTCTAGGAGATGATGTTTATCATTCTTATGAGTATCTTTACACTTTTACTATCTATGTATGCATCCTTAAATAATAGTGTCATTTTGAATGGTTCTGAGGTGTTTAAGTATATACCATGTCAATCCTTTTGAAACTTACCTTCCTTTACACTATGCCTGGAACCTAACAGATGCTTAATAATTTTAAATATTAGAGATGATGATTAGCTCAAAAGACAGGTTAGGATTAGATTATGAAAGCTTTGTTAAGAAATGTATACTTTATTTCTCAAGGACTGACATCAGGGCCGGCGCCGTGGCTCACTTGGTTAATCCTCTGCCTGCGGTGCTGGCATCCCATATGGGCTCTGGGTTCTAGTCCCAGTTGCTCCTCTTCCAGTTCAGCTCTCTGCTGTGGCCAGGAGGACAGTGGAGGATGGCCCAAGTGCTTGGGCTCCTGCACCCACATGGGAGACCAGATCGGCACAGCGCCGGCTGCAGCGGCCATTTTGGGGGTGAACCAACGGAAGGAAGACCTTTCTGTCTGTCTCTCTCACTGTCTATAATTCTACCTGCCAAATAAATAAAAAAAAAAACTGACATCATTATATTTTCATTAAAAACACAACACAGACAATTAGATGTCAGTCCTTGAGAAATAAAGTACACATTTCTTAACAAAGTTTTCATAATCTAATCCTAACCTGTCTTTTGAGCTTCATGTTTTGTCAGTGTGTTGGTAAGATGTTAAGAGTGGCTTAGGGATAGATATATGTGATACAGGTTGAACATTCCTAACCAAAATTCCAGAATCTGAAAAGCTACAAAATTCAGAACTTTTTGAATACCAACATGATGCTACGAGTAGAAATTTCCACATCTTACTTCGTGTCAAAATGCACCTGTGCTAAAAATACTGTGTGAAATTGTTTTCAGCCTTTGTGTATAAGGTATATAGGAAATATGAATGAATTTTATGCTTACATTTGGGTGTCGTCCCCAAGATATCTTATTATGTATATGCAAATATTCCAAAATCTAAGAATGTCTGATATCTGAAACACTTCTGGTTGTAAGCTTTCAGGTAAAGGATACTCAACCTATATTTTTGTAACCATAGAGATCTTTAATATTGCCTAGGAATAATATTTTAATTTAAAATATATTTTGCCTCTCTGAAACCTTTCCTAATTCCCCTAGAAAGAAAAGGGTAACATGTAAAAATCTATTATAATAGAGGTTGTATTTATTATATGATGAAACATTGGCTAGGTGAGATCTCTTGAATATGGTGTCTGTTGTGATAATGAAGATAGGAACTTTTAAGTCCAACCTATTTTCTATTTGTCTGCATTCATATTAACAAGAAATTCTCTTCTAGAATAAAGTACATGGTGATATCACAGTGCAAATATATTTTAAACGTATATGTTTGAGGGTTTTCTTGGTGGTAGTTGTGGTGGAGCTTTTAAAAGCTTATTTTTATATTAACAGGTATTAGTGTGGATTCCAGTTTTCGATATGGATGGACTCCCCTTATGTATGCTGCTAGTGTTGCTAATGTGGAGCTGGTGCGGGTTCTTTTGGATAGAGGTGCTAATGCAAGCTTTGATAAAGGTAAGATGTTTGAAGCAACTTAACTGATTACCTCTACTGTGATTCTTTAATTCTAAAGCAGTGGAAAAAAAATTAAAGTCATTTGAAAAAAATATCTTTCTATTAGTTGTATAAGATAAATGTATAATATATAAAATCAAATTTGAAAACCATACATACTTTGAAAAATCCTCTTTCCAAAAAGGTATTTCCAGTTCACTATCTTTATAACTGGCTGTGTTATATACCTTTAACTTCTGTGCTGGAGGGTTATTTCTAAAGGAAAAATGCATTGAGAACAGAAAAAGCTGATGATTTTGTGGAAAATTTTGAAAGTTAGCCTGTGGAATCTTAAACTCAACTCTGAATTAAGTCACTCAAAGTTGTTTCAGAAATAGTTTATTAAATCCATATGTTTGTCTTTTTTGTTAAAGTATTTCCACTAAGTAGTTCTTTGAATGCTTTTGAAGAACAAAATTATATGTGCAAATCCAACTTAATTGTGTTGAGTTACTAATTATTTTTAAAATATTTTAATAGGCCAGCCGGCGCTGTGGCTCCGTAGGCTAATCCTTCGCCTTGCGGCACCGGCATACCAGGTTCTAGTCCCGGTTGCCCCTCTTCCAGGCCAGCTCTCTGCTGTGTCCTGGGAGTGCAGTGGAGGATGGCCCAAGTGCTTGGGCCCTGCACCCCATGGGAGATCAAGAGAAGCACCTAGCTCCTGGCTTCGGATCAGCATGGTGCGCCGGCCACAGCGACCATTAGAGGGTGAACCAATGGCAAAGGAAGACCTTTCTCTCTGTCTCTCTCTCTCACTGTCCACTCTGCCTGTCAAAAAAAAAAAAAAACAAAACAAACAAACAAAAAAACAAAAACAAAAACAAACAAACAAAAATATTTTAATGGGCAATTAAATTCACTTTGTAATTCAGCTATTGGGTTTATTTTAGGATGAATTTTCACATTAATTACATACTAAATTAGATATTTGTAAACTATTTCTATTCCGTTTTCTCATTAATATATATATGTTTTTAAAGATTTATTTTATTTATTTGAAAGAGTGTTACAGAGAGAGGTAGGGACAGAGACAGAGGTTTTCCATCCACTGGTTCACTCCCCAGATGGCCGCAACAGAGCCGATCCAAAGCCAGGAGCCAGGAGCTTCCCCCCCGGGTCTCCCATGTGGGTGCAGGGGCCCAAGGAATTGGTCCATCTTCTACTGCTTTCTCAGGCCATAGCAGAGAGCTGGATTGGAAGAGGAGCAGCTGGGTCTAGAACCAGCACCCATATGGGATGCCGGCACTTCTGGCCAGGTTTTAATCCATTGCACCACAGCGCCGGCCCTCTAAGTAATATATTTTATGTAAATTTCTGTCATAGCAGTTTTGTGTTTACTCTGCTGTGCTAGGTTTTTCTTTTTTTGTTTTAGGTTTTTTATTTTTTTATGTCATTTAAAACTAGCACTCAGTGAAAGCTATACTTAGAAATGAGATTTTTGAATATAAAAATTCTGCTAAAAAGTTGATAATTTCTTTACCACTTCCTCCTCCTTGCAATTAGG
The DNA here is from genome assembly GCF_033115175.1 of Lepus europaeus. Taxonomy (NCBI): domain Eukaryota; kingdom Metazoa; phylum Chordata; class Mammalia; order Lagomorpha; family Leporidae; genus Lepus; species Lepus europaeus. The sequence goes on from NC_084827.1 coordinate 31,851,530, forward strand.
TGGGTACATCCAGTTATAAACACTTCATGTTTTTATCACAGAATGTGCATTTAAATTCTTACATTGTTGTTTTTGGGTTTTGTTTTTTAATTCATTTATTTGAAAGGCAAAGATAGAGAGATATCTTCAAAAAAGATATCTTCCATCTGCTGGTTCATTCATCAAATGTCTACAACAGCCGGTGCTGGGCCAGGCTGAAGCCAGGAACCAGAAGCTTCACCTGGTTCTCCCACACGGGTTTAGGGGCCGAAGCACTTGAGCCATCTTTTGCTGCTATTCCAGACCATTAGCAGGGAGCCGGATTGGAAGTGGAGCAGCCGGAACTCAAACCAGTGCCCATATGGGATGCTGGCACTTCAGGTTGAGGCTTAACCTTCTATGCCACAGTGCCAGCCCCCATTTAAATTCTATCTGTCTTATAATAGCCCCATCAGTTAAAGAGAGTAGGTACTATCTTCATATCTATACATTGTGAGTAATGAGATATTAAAACATTATTGGAGTCTACTTTTATCAGCTGTACAACTGGAAGTATAATCTATTGTCTGTCAATCACAGCTGTGATCTGTTTTGTATTTCCTAGTTCTCAATTGAGAAGTATTTTTTGTTTGTTTTTAATCTATTTGATCTCCACTTGTGCCATAGAAGCCAAGAGAATAAGAGTTTGGGGATCAGGATGAGTTCAAGAAAGACCAAATCAAATGGACTGAGAAAAACGAGTGATGGTGAAAGTTAGGGCTGTCTCAATAAGGTAGTTCAGAAGCCAGATCTTCTCAGTTCTTAAATCAATGAGAAATTAATAAGTGAAATCAGAATATAAATCATCATTTTCTTTTTCTTTCTTTTTTTTTTTTTTACAGGCAGAGTGGATAGTGAGAGAGAGAGACAGAGAGAAAGGTCTTCCTTTTTGCCGTTGGTTCACCCTCCAATGGTCGCTGCGGCCGGCGCACCACGCTGATCCGAAGCCAGGAGCCAGGCGCTTCTCCTGGTCTCCCATGCAGGTGCAGGGCCCAAGCACTTGGGCCATCCTCCACTGCCTTCCCGGGCCACAGCAGAGAGCTGGACTGGAAGAGGGGCAACCGGGATAGAACCCGGCGCCCCAACCAGGACTAGAACCCGGTGTGCCGGCGCCGCAAGGCGGAGGACTAGTCCGTCAAGCCACGGCACTGGCCTCATTTTCTAATCATGAGTTCAGCAAGACAAATTTTAATCAACAAAAAATTGTTCAAATTGAGGCTTAGTACTACTTTCTGTCCTCTTAAAGAAACGAGAATAGAAGAAGGAAGTTCAGAAATGTACTGTACGTATACTTTGGATATTAGAATCTGTCCCTGACCTCATGTTTTGATGAAGGAAGATAAAACTGCTAAAAGTGAGAGATTTGGGATGAATTTTAGAGTGCAAAAATATTTAGAATGTTTTTAATGGTAAAGATGTGTGGAGACTTTTACTCAGCTCTCTATTCGTTGTAGATAAACAAACTATTTTGATAACTGCATGTTCTGCTCGTGGATCAGAGGAGCAGATCTTGAAGTGTGTAGAGCTACTACTTTCAAGAAATGCTGATCCAAATGTTGCTTGTAGGTAAGAGCTTTATTTTCTGTTAAAAAATGTTGAAGATACTTTACATTGATTATCATCCTGTTAAACATCTGATAGCATGAGTTTAAAAAAATTATTAACAGTGTTTACTTGGCCAAATAGTTAATGTATGAAAATAGTTTATGAGGTCATATTTCCAATTCTATAGTATTATCAAAGGAAGGGGATATCATGAAAATAGACTTTCAGTTATTAATTTTTGTAGGAATGTCATAAAAATTTGGAATGAAAGTCAAAGGAGGCCAGTTAGCCATCATTTCCTGTGAACCATACACTCAAAAGAGTATGATGACTGATCTGTAGTAGTAAAACCTCTGAACTTAGTGTTTCTAAGCAATTACCAACTAACTTAGGAAAATAGAAATACATTGGCATATTAATAATTGTGTGTAAATGTGTTTAGTTGGTAAGTGCTTAGAAATTTTTCATAATCCATTAGTTCAGATAATAATGATCGAGTGCCTGATAATTATACTTGACTCGAGGGTTTCTTTTTTCCATTTAGTTTCTGTGATACCTGGACAGCAGCCTTGGATGGTACTGTACAGCCTTAGATATTTCCCAGATATTTGCTGGGATGAAAAATGATTTTGATCTAGCTGGTTTGCTTTTCAGAAAAGGCCTGTTTTGCCTCCCGAGGGACATTTGGCAATGTCTGAAGACACTTTTTGTTGTCACACCTGATAGATGCCACTAGCATTTAAAGGATAAAGACCAGTGATGATGCTAAACACCCCACAATGGATAGGACACCCCTCAAAGAATTACCAGTCCAAAAATATCAGTAGTGCCGTGGTACAGAAACCCCAATCTAGTGTGAAAGGACAAGGCTTCTAGAGTGGATAATTGATATTTAAACAAATAAAAAAGAAGTTGTAAAAACTATGTGAAAATTTTTAGCACATCATTTCATAAGAACTTTTATTCTGTCATTTATGGTATAATCCCTAGTCAACTATAATTTTTGATCTGATTGTTGCTAGGAATTGGGATGTGTGCTTCAGGACAGCTTAAGCTGAACTAAACTTATTACATGGGTACTGTAATTTTGATTTGTACCCTTAGAAGTGGTTTCATACAAGATTTGCCTATCTGGGTTTAATGGAAAATCATACTTTGCATAGTGTTTTTCATCTTTTTTTAAAAAAGACTACTTCTACAAGGTATTACAGGTAGTGAAGTCTTTATCTTCTCAATCACTTATTATCTTGTAAGCACACTGAAGAAGTAATGCAAGCCAGTATCATAGGTTTTAAATGTTTCTGGCAGCTCAAGAACTAGAAGGTATCTTTATAGATACATAGGTTATATCTGGGAAAATGGATCTTATTTGAATGGAAAATGACAAAAGGCTAGCTCCTGAAAAATTATAAGGCAGCTATAATACAAAGCAATTTTAAAACTGAAAGCCCTAAGAAAGTGATGGATTTGAAACAGCATAAAATTTATATTAGTGTGTGCTCAGTTACAATAAATAGAAAATTTTACAACACAGTTGAAGGAAAGACAACAATCTCATTTAATTAATAGATGTGAGAAATACCCTGAAAAACTGTTCAGCTGGTTTATTTTTATGCTTAAAGCATAAAGCAATAAAATGATTGAATTGTGTTGTCTGGATAGCTATGAAAATAAAATAAGATTTGGCAAATGTTTCTTTTTAGGCTGTATTTTTATAGGAAGGATAGTATTAGTAGATATAATGGGATAGCATTCTGTCAATGTAAAAGAAAATGTCAGGACACAAGGGGAATATAATGAGATTTTGAAGGAATTTTATGGATAATTTAGTGACAAAAACCAACACTATTAGAAGATGGGGAATTTTACTTTCTTGTAAAAAGTGGCAAAAAGATACTGGCAGTGCATCAGGGAGCCACTGTTAAGATGGCAAAGAAAAACAGATCTTTTTTTTTACTTTCAAGCTGTTGATGTAGCTTTTTTTTGAGCAGTTCTCTTACTGAGAAAAATCACCCTCAAGAAAAAGCACAGAGGAATAGTTAGCCATCAACTTGTAAATGACTAGTTTTTATGAAAATAGGGTGATTACATACTTGTTAGTTACAAAGGAAATTGAGATATAATTTTTTTCTAAAACTGAAGTGAGCTCACTAGTCTTACTGCATGAAGTTAAATAGCCAAGTCTTGGAGGTCAACCTCCAAGCTATGAAGTCTCAGTTCCAGCATACAAAGTATCCTTTTCTAGGATGTCAAGTATATAGAATTGCATGGTATTTTTTATGTGTATCTGATTTCTCTCAATGATGATAAGTAATTTTAAGATTCATCCCTGTTGTATCAGTAGTTTGTTACTTTTTATTGCTGAGTAGTATTCCGCTGCTTGAATTGTAGTAGTTTTAAAAGGTATAATGAAGTCTTTATCGCTTGACAAAAATAGCTGACTGAGTGAGGCATGAAATTGGCCTGGAAGTTGAAAGAAAAACAAAATAGCATATAAAAAGGCCATAAAGTTGTTAGAAGACTTCAATAAGCAGAATTGAAGTATTTTAAGGTTCTATGTGAAGGCAACGCAAGTGCCTTCAATAGTGCAGATTTCTCTGTCTCTAGGTGCCTAAACAGAGATATGCACCTGCATCATTCCAGGTGGCACTATCTGTTCCCTCATTTCACCTACTGCATTGCTTATTGGGAAGTCAGGTTTGGTGTTTGTTGTGGTGGCGGTGGTTTTGCTTCAGCAAGCCTTTTGGGTATGCGTCCTACACAGTGAATATCATTGTATCACTAAGTCACTGAGTGCTTTTCTTTTATTCCGGCACCATTGTAGTTCACTGTTACATGTTCTTTGTATGGAAAGGCAGTCTGGTTTTGTTTACTTACTTAATTTTGCCTCCTTGGAGCCATTATATAGATTATTTTCTTACTGATTCATGGGATCAGATGCCATTGCTGGTAGATGACAAATGGATAGAAATATCTTAGTTGGTAGGAATTAAGGTGTTCTACATTCAGCATTTTTTATCATTAGAGGACCTAGAGTATCCCTATGGTGGCTTTCTGTTGTTTCACATATCTATAAATTCTAGCTTTTCTCCCTCTCTTCCTCCTCCTCCCCTCCTCCTCTTCCTCTCCCCCTCTCCCCCTCTTCTTCTTCCCCGTCCACTTCCTCTATCTCCTTGTTTGTTTTTTGTTCTGAGTTCTGAAAGTAGTATTCAGTCACTAGTTCAGTGCATGGAGGCAAAGCCTTAACCATTTTTGGAGATAGCTTTTTTCCCTATTAAATAAATGAAACTAGGATCACTTGAGGGTCAGCTTTAAATAGTAGCTAAATCGATTAGAAGAACAATTTTCTTCTGCTTCAAAGTTTATGTTGTTCCCAAATTTTGTATATAAGTAAATTTTCAAATCTGCTTAATATCATTTGGGTTCCTTGATGTCAGTTTTTTATAAAAATTTCTTTCATTTCTTGAAAATGGCTAATGAAAAAACATTAACATATCATTAAAGTGTCTCCATCTGTCATCATGATGTCATGATAAGCATGTTCTAAATTTTGAATTGATGCCTGCATTCTGGAAAATCTCATCTGTTATCTCTTCAGATATCACCTCTGTCCTGTTCTCTACTCTTCTTTTGGGTCTCTGGACAAACGTTAGGCCCTTTCACTACAGCCTCAGAATCTTTTGTTTTCCTTCTTTTTGCCTCACTGTGCCACATTCTGGCTAATAGCTTTCTGATCTGCGTTCTAGGTCATTGAGTCTCACTTCACCTTCTAATCTTGTGGAGTTGATGATTTCTGTTTTTTTTTTTTTTCTTTTTTGTAATTTGACAGGTAGAGTCATTGACAGTGAGAGAGAGAGAAACAGAGAGAAAGGTCTTCCTTCCGTTTGTTCAACCCCCAAATGGCCACTACAGCCGGCGCTGCACCAATCCGAAGCCAGGAGCCAGGTGCTTCCTCCTGGTCTCCCATGCGGGTGCAGGGCCCAAGCACTTGGGCCATCCTCCACTGCCCTCCCGGGCCACAGCAGAGAGCTGGACTGGAAGAGGGGCAACCAGGACAGAATCCGGTACCCATGTGGGATGCCGGTGCTGCAGGCAGAGGATTAGCCTAGTGAGTCACAGCGCAAGTCCCGCTTTTTTTTCTATTTCTACACATCTGTTTGATTTTTTTTAAAAAAAAAAGCTTCAGTGTCTTTTTTTAAATAACTTCATGTTCATATTTTCAAGCTGTAAATTAAAACTTCTTTAATCTGGTCAATTTATCATCTAGATGGAATAGTTCCACTGTCTCAAACTTTTGTGGGTTTGTTTCTGTCAGCTGTGTGTCTCATGCCTGTCATTCATGACTAGGTGCTAGTCATTAAGTTTTTTTTTTTTTTTTTTTTTTTTTTTTTTTGACAGGCAGAGTGGACAGTGAGAGAGAGAGACAGAGGGAGAGGTCTTCCTTTGCCATTGGTTCACCCTCCAATGGCCGCCGTGGCCAGCGCGCTTTGGCCGGGGCACTCGCTGATCCAAAGGCAGGAGCCAGGTGCTCATCCTGGTCTCCCATGGGGTGCAGGGCCCAAGTACTTGGGCCATCCTCCACTGCACTCCCGGGCCACAGCAGAGAGCTGGCCTGGAAGAGGGGCAACCGGGATAGGATCGGTGCCCCGACCAGGACTAGAACCCGGTGTGCCGGCACCGCAGGCAGAGGATTAGCCTAGTGAGCCATGGTGCTGGCCAGTCATTAAGTTTTAAAAACTTACTTGAAGAAGTAATATGAGGCCTAGGATTATCCACTGGAGAGGATTTTGTATATTTTTAAAAGGTTCCTGGTTCACTATTTGTCCAGGACTCATGTAAACTTAAATTGGAGGCTGAAGTTCCCTGGACCATTTAGGGGATTTACATAGGAATAGCTGGTTTAATTCTCCTTAGTCCTTACTCTGAAGGTGTAGGTAAGCAGCCCTTTGAGTCCTGATAGTTTATGAAGCTCTGTACCTTGTCTAGGCCCAAGGTTTTGAATTCTGTTCCTCTTTATGGTTAAAGCCCACAGAATCACAGCTTATTTTCCCATTGGGTTCTTCTGCTGACAGATAGCCTCATCGCAAGAGCAACTGTGAAGGCCAAGTTACTTCTGGCTTTCTGCCACCTAGATTTTGTTCAGTGTTTCCTTCATATCTTAGTTTTTCACTTTTTAAGAAATTTTTAAAAAAATTTTATATGCTTTCATAGTTTTGGTACAAATTACCCAGTTTGTCATTACTAGAAGTAGAAATTGGCATCTTCTAAAATATTTATCATTGTTTTTATGACAGCTCTGTAATTCTTTGCTTTCCATACAGATTTATTTTTTAAAACATTGTTTAAAATAGTTTTGGAAATAGCACTGATTTAATATTTCATGGACAGCTTTCCATGTTAGTATATATAGCTCTACCTTGTTCTTTTTTTTTTTTTTGACAGGCAGAGTGGACAGTGAGAGAGAGACAGAGAGAAAGGTCTTCCTTTGCCGTTGGTTCACCCTCCAATGGCTGCACCCTCCAATGGTGCACCGCGCTGATCCAAAGGCAGGAGCCAGGTGCTTCTCCTGGTCTCCCATGCGGGTGCAGGGCCCAAGCACTTGGGCCATCCTCCACTGCACTCCCGGGCCATAGAAGAGAACTGGCCTGGAAGAGGGGCAACCGGGACAGAATCTGGCGCCCCGACTGGGACTAGAACCTGGTGTGCTGGTGCCACTAGGTGGAGGATTAGCCTGTTGAGCCACGGCGCTGGCTCCTCTACCTTGTTCTTATGTTAGTTTTGTTTTATTCTATTTTTTTACTCTTTTCTTTTTTTTTTTCTTTTTTTTTTTTTTTTTTTTGACAGGCAGAGTGGACAGTGAGAGAGAGACAGAGAGAAAGGTCTTCCTTTTGCTGTTGGTTCACCCTCCAATGGCCGCCGCGGTAGCGCGCTGCGGCCGGCGCACCGTGCTGATCCGATGGCAGGAGCCAGGTGCTTCTCCTGGTCTCCCATGGGGTGCAGGGCCCAAGCACTTGGGCCATCCTCCACTGCACTCCTTGGCCACAGCAGAGAGCTGGCCTGGAAGAGGGGCAACCGGGACAGGATCGGTGCCCCGACCGGGACTAGAACCCGGTGTGCTGGCGCCGCAAGGCGGAGGATTAGCCTAGTGAGCCGCGGCGCCGGCCTATTTTTTACTCTTTTCTAATGGTAAAGAATTGAAACATTGAAAGCCATTTTTTTTTTTTAATTTTTATTTTTGACAGGCAGAGTGGACAGTGAGCGAGAGACAGAGAGAAAGGTCTTCCTTTTGCCGTTGGTTCACCCTCCAATGGCCGCCGCGGTAGGCGCGCTGCGGCCGGCGCACCGCACTGATCCGATGGCAGGAGCCAGGTGTTTATCCTGGTCTCCCATGGGGTGCAGGGCCCAAGGGCTTGGGCCATCCTCCACTGCACTCCCTGGCCACAGCAGAGAGCTGGCCTGGAAGAGGGGCAACCGGGATAGGATCGGTGCCCCGACCGGGACTAGAACCCGGTGTGCCGGCGCCACAAGGCGGAGGATTAGCCTATTGAGCCGCGGCGCCGGCCTTGAAAGCCATTTTTAAATTTACCTTCTATGATACAAATTTTAATTAATTAAATAATATTATGATACATAACAATGTTATAATCTATAATAATAAAACAATTAAATTATATTTCTCTTGGGATCTTGCTGTCTACAGTATAGTACAGTGTAGTGTGTTTAGCAATATGGAAATTTAATACTGGTTTTATTTCTTTTGGCCCTAAAATTTGTATTAGGAGTTAGGGGGTTTTTTTGGTTTGTTTTTAAATGAAACATTCATTGTTTGCTGTGTGCTGATTACTTTGTTAATTGCTTTTAAATATGTTGTCTAAATTATCCTTACACTTAAGGAGGGAAGTATTTTTTTAATAGAACAGAAAATTGGTGCTCAAATATTTAAGTGTTTTTAAATGTAGCAGAGGTTTGATAAAGGTATTTAATCTGAAGAGGATCTCCTAATAGAATGCTCTTAAATTCCTCCCCTTGTCTATATATATGATATTTTCAACCTAAACCAGTTTAAACAACATGATTTTTCTAATTGTTGCAAAACATGTTTGTAATAAACTGCCTTGTGTCTTTATTCTTTTTTTTCCCTGTGGCTTACTTATAGTAGGCAGTTGAATATTTTGACTTAAAAAGTCTATAAACTGTGAAGTCAAGTATGGGAACAGAAAAACGTTAACCCTTTAGCTTGCTTAATTATATTTTGGCCCGGAAACAAGGTGAACTTCAATCAAAGTAATTGTAACTTGGCATTTGTGCCATAGAAGGGACTTATCATTCCTTATTTTGTTTTATACTGATAGTGCAATCAAAATGATACTATGACTTAGTAAAATATAGAATGTCTGTATTAGATTATTGGATACATGACAAAATTTGAAACTTTCCTCAATTCTGCCTTAAATTTTAGGTTGATATTTTTATTGTTAACAGTAATCATGGCCGGCGCTGCGGCTCACTAGGCTAATCCTCTGCCTGCGGTGCCAGCACCCTGGGTTTTAGCCCCAATTGTGGCGCCGCATTCTGTCCTGGTTGCTCCTCTTCCACAGCTCTCTGCTGTGGCCCGGGAGTGCAATGGAAGATGGCCCAGGTCCTTGGGCCCTGCACCCGAATGGGAGATCCAGGAGGAAGCACCTGGCTCCTGGCTTCGGATCGGTGCAGCAGGCGGGCCGCAACACGCTGGCTGTAGTGGCCACTTGGGGGGTGAACCAATGGAAAAAAGAAGACCTTTCTCTCTGTCTCTCTCACCGTCTAACTCTGCCTGTCAAAAAAAAAAAAAAAAAACAAAACAGTAATCATGAGCCTTTTAAAAATATAGATAATACTTCAAAAAGTCCATGGAAAAGATAAGCTTATTTTGGTACAAAAGAAATTACATAGTTTTTTTCATAACATATATGTTCATTAACTTTTTGAAGTACAACATTTCTGTTTTTAGAAATTGTGGGTTTTTTCCCCAGTTTCCTGAAAGCTTTTTTTTTTTTTACATTTAGAAGACAGTTTTTCTTACAAAGGAGTCTGTTATATTCAGATTGCTCAGTCATAAGACAAGGGTTTTGTAAAATGAGGTGGCATTTTAATTTCAATGGATGTTTTATAACCATTGATAACACAGCACACATTAACTAATGCCCAAGGTTTTGACGTAATCATTGTGTGATTGTTAACTTGTTGAATGTTACTGCATGTTTTAATAAACAGAAGATACCCTGGGAAAAATGTTGCTTTGTTTCTCAGAATATAAATTTAGTTGTAAATGTCACTGAAGCAATTTGGTAGATTGAGATGTAATTTTGGCATACAATATTAACTGTTTTCTAGTTTTAAGTAAAAATGTTTGCTCTGAAAACATAGGCTGAAGTCACAAAAATATTCTTTTATAAATAATTTTTAAAGGGACTTATTCAGAAAACACTAGTAGAAATTATCACTTATTTTGTTATTTTCCCCTAGCCATTAAAAAAAAATCTATGAATAAATAATCTATAATTTGATGAGTATCCCCAATATTTTTTATTAAAAAATTGCAGGCTGATGAATATACACACCTCTTCTCACATAAAATGTCTTGGCATATTTTCTTGCCAGTACATAGTAAATTTACTTCATTTTAATAAATGCATATGATTTCTGATGATTGATATACTTTATTCAGCATTACCATGCCAATCACATTTGAATTGTAGCTTTTGCTTTCTTGTGTTGTATGATAGTTGTGAGTATTGCTTCATGAGTTAGACTACCAAAGTTTGAACCTCAGCTTTATCATTTAATAGTTTTGTAATTTGGGCAAGTTATTCATCCTTTCAGTTTCATTTTTATAATGAAATTTTTACAATGTAGTTTTGTGCCTAGCACAGTACCATCCCAAAGAGTAAAACACTCCAGGGTGTGTAGTAGTACCAATAATAGTAATAATATTCTTAGTGCATATTAATTCTGTAGAAGACTCCTAGAAATAGAATTGTTCAAAAATTTGCACATTTAAAAATCTTCCAAGTTATATCCAAACTGTCCTCCAAAAAGTTTTTTCCAGTTCACATTTGTTAACCATGTGAGAGAGCATCCATTTTTTTTTTTTACATCCTTGCCAGCATATTACTAAAAGTTGTTGTTTTAATAATCTGGTGGATAATAATGAGCATATTTTAGCTTTGTGAATTTTCTGATTTTTAATTAGTTTGAACTAACATCTTTCTTTCCTGTATCCTATGCTCTTGTTTTTGTTTAACTATTTTCTTACTAAATGGGAGCTGGTTTTATCTTTGTTAGCAGTTTTACATGTGTGAAAAATATCTTAATGTTATATTGTATATTTAAGGCACATCATTAATTCATATACCTATAAATATTCATATACCTATAAACCTACTTGGTCCTTTTGAAAGCACAAAATGGAGGGGATACAGGTGAGAGGAAATTGAAAAGTTCAGGACATGAATCTTTCAAAACACACACACAGAAACCAAGACTAAAGAAAAAAACTGAAACTTCTAAACTCTAACTTCACTTTGTCTTATTAGTGTCTGGTACATGGTAGGAAATTGCTATTTTAAAAATGAACTTAATTCTCCATCAAATAGACTACATTTTGAGTAGTCTCATTGAGTCTTGTTGATTATAAAAATGTTACATATGCAGTCTGGTACTTTTTTAATAACAGACAAGGTTCTCATTAATCTGCGTGTTATTCATTTACTGAAATGATAACAGTGGGACCAGTGTTATGGTATAGCAGGTAAAGTTGCTGCTTGCAACACCAGCATCACTTATCAGAGTCCCAGCTACTGCACTTTGAATCCAGCTTCTGGCTTTTGTGCTTGGGAAGGCAACAGAAGATGGTCAAGTACTAGGGTTCCTGCATTCCGTGTGGGAAATCTGGGTGGAGTTCCAGGCTCTGGGATTCAGCCTGGCCCAGCGCTGGTTGTTGTAGCAGGTGAACCATCTGGGGAGTGAACCAGCTGATGGATGATCAATTGATCTCTCTCTCTCTGTCTTCCCCTCTTCCTCTGTCTCTCTGGCATTCTGCCTTTCAGGAAATAAATAAATAAATAAATAAATATTTTTTAAAAAGAGATAATAATATCATGAAATCTTGGAATTTTTCACAGTAAATATTTATGTTTAAATGTGTTCTTCCTGAACTCATAATTGAATTGATTATACTTTATCCCCTATATTTTAGCTGGCTAAAATATTTAAAATTAAACAAGGAATAGAATTTAATTAAAATCTCAGTTTAAAAAATAGAATGAGATGTTTTCTGAGATATCATTGAGATTTTGAATGATAATTTGTAATGGGACACATAATTAAAGCAGAAATATTTGCTAATGTGTTTCACTTTTAATTGTTAGGGTTATGAATAATATAAAACCATTCTTGTTTTACTAGTTCTTATTAGAGCTGAAAGTATATCAGAGCTCATAATTCATATACTCTTTAGAAGCTATGGTTTGCCTAATTTTTCTAATTTTCCTTTAAATATATTTTCAGTGAAGTAATACTGTGTGGTAAAAGGCCCCTTTTGAATCCTCTCCAATCATATTCCCTTCCCTTATTTCTTTCCTGGAGGCAACCACAGTCTTGTCATTTGTGTGAATTTTTCCTGCTCAAGTGAAATTAGCCGTATATGACCATCTGTCAACATTATATATCACTTGGCCTGTTTTGTAAATTCTACTTTCTTATTGAGATCTGATTTACAAAGTAAAATGTATAAATTTTAACTGTACAGTTTGAATTAGGGCAAAGGAATATACCCATGTAACCCAATCTCTTTGAAAGTATAGGACATTTTCCCTTACCCTGGGAAGGCCCTTCCCTTTAAAATCCCCTCCAAAAGCCCAGGTGCAACCACTTACATATTTTTTTCCTACCCTAGAATAGTGTTTTGTTAAGCACATCAATTCAGTGTGCACTCTTTAGTGTCTAAATTATTTGGCTCAGTATGTTTTTTAAATAATCCTAAAATTATTTCCTTGTTCTTTTTATTGCTGAAAAATATTCAAGTATTTGAAAATATCACAACTTGTTCTCCCAATTTTCTGTCACTGACATCTGGCTTAATTCCAGGTGTAAGAGATCATATTTTGAATAATTTCAGATCTTTGAAATTTGTTGAGACTTTCTGGTCAGCTTTGGCACTAGAAAAGAATGTGATGTGGTGATGAGTGTGTATAATTTGATATAATAAGATTTATTTGATCTTCATCCAGTTCCTGGCACAGAGCTCTTAAATCATTGTAATTTTCTGAATAATGGAGGTATTAGTAGCATCTTTTGTTAAAATAGTTTATATTAATACTTGGCTCTAGCTTTATAAAAACCTGTAGGACCTCATAGAATCTCTTAAAAGAGTGGGTGTTTTAATATGCTAATGAAATAGTGACCAGGGGCCCGCGCCGTGGCTTAACAGGCTAATCCTCCGCCTTGTGGCGCCGGCACACCGGGTTCTAGTCCCGGTCGGGGCACCGATCCTGTCCCGGTTGCCCCTCTTCCAGGCCAGCTCTCTGCTGTGGCCAGGGAGTGCAGTGGAGGATGGCCCAAGTGCTTGGGCCCTGCACCCCATGGGAGACCAGGAGAAGCACCTGGCTCCTGCCATCGGAACAGCGCGGTGTGCCGGCCGCAGCGCGCCTACCGCGGCGGCCATTGGAGGGTGAACCAATGGCAAAAAGGAAGACCTTTCTCTCTGTCTCTCTCTCACTGTCCATTCTGCCTGTCAAAAAAAAAAAAAAAAATAGTGACCAGGAACCTATGCACAACTTCAAAGTTGGGGATAATAGCCAGAGGACCAAGGCAATATTAGAGAAATTGAAACTTTGAGCCCCACACTCTGTATTCAGGGAGAGGGACTGAAGATTAAATCAGTCACCAGGGGCCAGTGGTTTAATCAATTGTGCCTACGTACTGAAGCCACAATGAAAACCCAAACTACAGAGTTTGGAGAGCTTCTGGGTTAGTGAAGGTATTGGAAGGGTAGCCCACCTAGGAGGAGCAAGGAAGCAGAAGCACCATACCCAGTCTCCCCTACCTCCCCCTGTACATCTCTTCCATTTGGCTGTTCTTGCATTGTATCCTTTATAATAAACCAGCAATAGTAAGTAAGATTTTCTCCTAATTTCTGTGGGCCAGTGTAGCAAATTATAAAGCAGGAGTGCCATAGGAACTCAGATTTATAGCCAACTGGTCAGAAGTATAAGAGGCCCAGGATTTGTGCTTGGCGTCTGAAGTGGGGTAGTTGTGTGAGTCTGAGCCCTTAAAAAATTTGTGAGATGTAACACTAACTCTAGGTACATAGTACCATTTTTAAATTGAATTATAGGATGTTCAACTATTGAAGATTTTGTTAGCATGGGGGAAAAAAAGAATCGTGCATATTTGACATCAAAAGTTATGAATAGAAGTTCATGAACCTATGTATGTTAATTAAGCCAAGGATATAAGTTCTATTTGAATCTTGTAATGACTATTGATTTTTTTGCTTGTTTAATCTGTCATTTACTGAGATTTTTATTTTTTTGGTCAACTTTTGCTTACATCTTTTTTTTAAAGATTTTTTTTTTTTTTGAAAGGCAGTTAGGGAGAGAAAGAACATCTTCCATCCATTGGTTCACTCCCCAAATGGCTGCAATAGCCAGGTCTAGGCCAGGCCAAAGCCAGGAGCTTCATCCCTGACTTTCATGTGGGTGCAGGGGCCCAAGGACTATCTTCAGCTGCTTTCCCTGGTGCATTTTAGCAGGGAGCTAGATGGGAAGTGGAACAGCCAGTAATTTAACTGGCGCCCTAACCCACTATTCCACAATGACAATGCCAGTCCCTGCTTATATGTTTTTAAGCCTGTAATATTCTTGATGCATTGGCCATTACTTTTATGGTGCACGCCCCTTTTTATGTTTAACAATGCTTGCTTCGTTGTACCATATTTTTTTGTCTAATATTGGTATTACTGGTATGGCTACATCATCTTTGCTTATTAGTGTTTTAGTGTTTCTTTCTTTCTTTTTTTTTTTTTGGCAGAGGCAGACAGAAAGAGGTATTTGAAAGGCAGAGTTACAGAGAGGCAGAGGCAGTGAGAGAGAGAGAGAGAGAGAGGTCTTCCATCCACTGGTTCACTCTCCAGATGGCCCCAATGGCCGGAGCTGTGCCAGTCCAAAGCCAGGAGCCAGGAGCAGCTTCCCGGTCCCCACATGGGTACAGGGGCCCAAGGACCTGAGCCATCTTCTTCTGCTTTCCCAGGCCACAGCAGAGAGCTAGATCAGAAATGGAGTAGCCAGGACTCAAACTGCATCCATATGGGATGCCAGCACTGCAGGCGGTGGCTTAACCCGCTATGACACAGCGCTGGCCCACTTAATCGTGTTTGTAATGATACTTTTTTTCCATGCTTATGCTTTCAACCTTTCTATGTGTTTTTTTTTTTTAAGATTTTATTTATTTTTTTGAGAAGGTAGAGTTACACACAGAGAGAGGGAGAGACAGAAACAACTTCATCTGCTGCTTCAATCCCCAAATGGCCACAGTGGCTACAGCTGGGCTGATCCAAAGCCAGGAACCAGAACTTCATCCTGGTCTCCCACATGGTTGTAAGGAGGGGCCCAAGCACTGGAGCCATCTTCTGCTCTCCCAGGTGCATTAGCAGGAAGCTGGATCAGAAGTGGAGCAGCTGGGAGGTGCCATACGGGATGCCAGCATTGCCTGGGGTGTCTCAACTTGCTATACCACAACACCAGGCCCCAATACTTTCTTGAACTGTTACTGACAGCATTTCTAGAACACTAGGTCCTGATTTGAGGAAAACAAGGTGTGCTTCTTCTTCAAGAATAAAGTAGTCTTTGTTTTCAGTACATACTGCATCATATTTACCTTGGGAACCCCGTATAACTAATGTTGCCTTAGTTTCTTCTTTGAAAAACTGAAAATAAAGTGGTTTAGATGTAATTCAAATCAAATAAGCATGTAATTTGAACATTTAGAAGCAGTGATTCCTACTCTATTATCCTGGGTATTTTTTTTTATTTATTTAGTAAATATAAATTTCCAAAGTACAGTTTATGGATTACAATGACTCCCCCCACAATAATTTCCCTCCCACTCGCAGCCCCCCATCTCCTGCTCCCTCTCCCATTCCATTCACATCAAGATTCATTTTCAATTCTCTTTATATACAGAAGATCGATTCAGTATATACTAAGTAAAGATTTCATCAGTTTACACCCACACAGAAACACAAAGTATAAAAATACTGTTTCAGTACTAGTTATAGCATTACTTCACATTGGACAACACATTAAGGACGGAGATCCCACATGAGGAGTAAGTACACAGTGACTCCTGTTGTTGACTTAACAATTTGACACTCTTGTTTATGGCATCAGTAATCTCCCTAGGCTCTAGTCATGAGTTGCCAAGGCTATGGAAGCCTTTTGAGTTCGCAGACTTCGATCTTATTCAGACAGGGTCGTAGTCAAAGTGGAAGTTCTCTTCTCCCTTCAGAGAAAGGTACCTCCTACTTTGATGGCCCCGTTCTTTCCACTGGGATCTCACTCGCAGAGATCTTTCATTTAGGTCGTCTTTTTCCTGGGTATTGTTAAGGCATCTCATGCCTCCTAGTCTCTTGAATTGTTCTCTTTTTGGGCTTTGATCCTTACTGTCACAGGCTGTGGATAGGAGGGCTCCTGCCCCGCAAGGCTGGTATTTTGCTATTACCAGCCTCCCTTCCTCCACATTCTTTCTCTAGGGTTAAATGATATAGTCTGAGTAAGAAAAAACATAGCAAACCAGCCAGTCTGCCTTTTTGGTGAATCATAGAACTTAAATCTGTTGTTTGAGGAGGTTTCCAGCCAGTAAGCTTTTTTTTTTTTTTTTTTTTTTTGCTTTATTCTCTCCAGGTGAAATTTAAACCACTGCACTCATATCCTGTTTGTTTTTTAACATTATTTTATAGATTTTTTTCATCCTTTTTCTTCCCTAAATTTCATACTGGTTATTTTTCATTTTGCCTGTTTTCCAAGTTATCAATTATCTTCTTCTGTATCTAATCTGCTATAAAACCCATCTGTCAGCTTCCTAATTTCAACTGCTCCTGTTTTTCAGGTCTGCAGTTTCTGATTACATCTTTTGCTCCCCCAAAATACATGTTTACAATTAAAAGTTTATTTTTACCTCCTATTTTTGAAATAATCACACTTATTCTACAGTGTGGTTCTGATAACATCTAAAAACTTATTTTTATTATCTGTTTTCTCCTTAGGTCACTTGGTTCTATCTTTTAAAATGCCTGATAGCTTTTGATTAAATGCTGGATATTACATCTAAACATCTGTACAGATCTGCTTGCTTCCAGAAGTTATTTAATTTTCTTACTTTAGAACAAGGGTACATCACTCGACCTAATTTGGAGTTAAGGTGGTTGAAGGCTGGGTTTCAGAATTAGTCTGTTTCCCATATAGCCCATCAATGATCTCAACTCAAATTTGCTGTGTTTACCTTCAACACTATTTTTGAAGGTCATGAATGCCAGTTTTTATTTCCTCATCTTGATGGGAATGTTGAATGTTATGTTAACAGCTTGCATGTTGTCCCTCCCAAAGCATATATTTTGTGCAGCATAGAAATCTGCAGTTCTTTCAGACAAATATGACTTCTCTATAGCATCACTTTCCTGTTATTCCGTTTTTTTCCAGGATATCGATCCTTGATGTTAGTGCTTTGGTAGCCCTGAACTTTGATTTTTGTGTCTCTAGCCTCGAGAGAAGGCCTAAAAGTTATTTCTTTCTACTGATGTTACCAGGAATTGGCAAATGCTTCAAGGGAAAAAGTGGAAGAGAATGTAGGACTCAGTCCAACGGATGTTTTCTTCTTCTTCTTCTAAGATCTTGGCTTTTCGTGTCTGGCAGCTTTTTTTCTACTGTGCCTTCAAATGTGTTTTCTATTTTATCATCTTTTATAGCCTTTTTCAGTGAGAGGGTTGATCTAATGAAACGACTCTGATAGCTAGAGATGAGTGTCCAATTTCTAGAATTTTATCATTGTCTAAATCTCCCTTATTGCAGTTATTTCATTGATCTCCCAGCTATAAGCTGATTGTTTTAAGATTAAAAGCAAAATAGATAGTACCAAGTTTTTATAAAACTATGACATGAAAACAAACCAACCATTTTACCCCTGGTACAGAGAGAAGTGATAAATCAGTGTAGAAATATATGGGATTTTTTTTGTTTTGCTTTTTTTCCCCTGCCAGATGGAGTTTTGTTTCTGCTTTTCTTTGTATGCCCTCTAGTGGTTATATAATAAATTTCATTATTTGTTTACCTATTCTTCACTATCAGAAGTTTGGATGAAGTCTGGTAGATGAAGATTAAAAAATACCTCACTTATTATCACTAGTAAATTCAGCTGTTTTTTTTAATTAACACTTAATATATGATAAACACAAGGAGATAGAAAATGGAAGCCCGAGTCCCTTCCTGAAGAACTGGATAATACATTATAAGATATTGTGAGACTTTGGGAGGGGGAAGCCATTGTAACCCATAAGCTGTACTTTGGAAATTTATATTCATTAAATAAAAGTTTAATAAAAAAAGATATTGTGAGACTGCAGGCACTTACAACATGGTAAGATTAAAAGTAGGTGAAGGTGTCTCTAGGAATAAAGAATGAATGGAAGTTAGCCAACTGAAGACTGAAGATGCTAGCATGAATATTCACTGTAGATGAAGATGTATGTGCAGAGATGGGTGAAAAAGTGTATTTCGTTCAGGTGGTTGTAAGTAATGATAGCAATGTAAATACTGTAGCCAGAAAATAATAGAGTAGAAATTGGGTCAGAATTTGGCAGTTACAAGTTACTAACCTCTGTAATTTGTGTTAAAGAATACCAATTTCATCCTGAAAACTATTGAACAACTTAAGAAAAATGAATGTAATAGTATTTTATAAAGGTTATTCTGAAGGCAGGTTGAGGATAAATTAGAACCAAAAGGTTCAGTTAAAAGATCATTACTCTTGCCAAAGTCACGGACTGTGTATTCATAATTGAAAGTAGTGAGTAGATTTGTCTGAATTTAAGAACTTGGTACCTGTATACCTCAAGATAAAGTTTGCGGATGTGAACTTTACTTAAAATTCTGATCATAAAAGGTTCCTGTTAAAAATGTTGAAAAGTTATTGTAACTTACAGAGTAAAAAGACTTCTATTTTCTCTCCACAGAACAGGCTGTTAGTATACATTCTTGAAGAATTTCTTCCATGTATTGGGGGTTTTCTTTGTTTTTAAATGTGGTTATACCCTGGATATTGTACTAAGGTTGATTTTTTAACTGAAAAGTGTTGCATGAACAATATACTTACCAGTGTATATAGATACCAGTTTTCTATAGTAGCTATATAATATTCCACTGTATGGATGTGATATTATTGCTTAACACACTGTTTTATTGAGGAACACTATTTCCAGATTTTAGCATTACAGAAAATACTACAGTGAATATCCTTAGCAACATGGATACATTCTCTATAGAACAAATTCCTAAAGTAGAGTTGCTGAAATAAAGGTATATGTATGCATATATTTAGGACTGTGATGGGTATTCCTGAATTGTCTTATGAAAAAGTTATATGACTCTATACTAACTTCAGCAGTATTTGAGAGGACATATACAGTTACAGCACTAGAATTTTTTATGTTATCAGTTTTCCAATCTGATTTGTAAATAATAACTTCATTTAGTTTGCATGCTTTTCAATAATATTTAGCTGATTAATCGTCCACATTTTATAGTCATTTCTATTTTTTTTCTTTTAATTGTCTTCTTCATTTTTCTATTTTTTTTTTTTAATTTTTGACAGGCAGAGTGGACAGTGAGAGAGAGAGATAGAGAGAGAAAGGTCTTCCTTTGCCGTTGATTCACCCTCCAATGGCCGCCGCAGTAGGCGCGCTGCGGCCGGCGCACCGCGCCGGTCCAATGGCAGGAGCCAGGTGCTTCTCCTGGTCTCCCATGGGGTGCAGGACCCAAGAACTTGGGCCATCCTCCACTGCACTCCCTGGCCACAGCAGAGAGCTGGCCTGGAAGAGGGGCAACCGGGATAGGATCGGTGCCCCGACCGGGACTAGAACCCGGTGTGCCAGCGCCGCAAGGCGGAAGATTAGCCTATTGAGCCGCGGTGCCGGCCATTTTTCTATTTTGTGGTGCACATGTTTCTGACTGACTTATAAGATCTTTCTGTATTTTTGTTGTTGTATGTGTTGCAGTGGCTTTTTAAGTTGGTTTCTTGTTTCTACTTTTAAAATTTTTAGTATGTTGAGATTTTGGTATCTCTTTTGAGAACAATTGTCAGGAAGCTAATTTCCATGGAAAGGACTGGGCTAAGAAAGTTTAACAGTTCATTTCTTTTAAATTTCCAAATAATAGATTAAACTAGTACTATCTAAATAGTTTGAAAACATAATGAAAAAAAGAAGCATTTCAGTTCTTTTTTTGCAAAGCAAATCTAACTCTGATCCTTAAATCCAATTTTTAAAAATTATTCATTCCAAAAAGCTGTGAATCAATCTGTTATGAACACAAATATAAAAATCCTAAGTCTTTAATGAAGTATCAGCAAATTTAACATTATCAGCAAATCAGATAATTCAGGAGTACCATGATCAATGGGATTCATGTCAGCTATGGAAAAATGTTCAGTCCTAGGGAAACAATTTTATATATAAGTAGAGTGATTTTTTTTTAAAAAAAAAGGATTTATTTCTTTATTTGAAAGGCAGAGTGACAGAGAGAGGGAGGGCGAGACAGTGAAAGAGATCACTTCCCAAAGGCACAGTCACCAGGGCTGGACCAGGCCAAAGACACAGGCGGGTAGCTCTGTCTATGTGGGTGCCTGCAGCCAAGTACTTGGGCCATCTTCTGCTGCTCTCCAAGTCACATTAGCATGGGTAGGAAGCAGAGCACCCAGAGCTTGAACTTGCATTCTGATATGACAGGTTGGTGTCACAGGCGGTTGTTTAACTGGCTGTGCCACAATGCCAGCCCCTCAAGTTATTTTTTATTTATTTTTTAAATTAATTTATTTATTTGACAGGTAGAGTTATAGGCAGTGAGAGAGAGAGACAGAAAGGTCTTCCTTCCGTTGGTTCACCCCCCAAATGGCCGCTATGGCCGGCGCTGCGCCGATCCGAAGCCAGGAGCCAGGTGCTTCCTCCTGGTCTCCCATGCGGGTGCAGGGCCCAGGCACTTGGGCCATCCTCCACTGCCCTGCCAGGCCACAGCAGAGAGCTGGACTGGAAGAGGAACAACCTGGACTAGAACCTGGCGCCCATATGGGATGCTGGTGCCGCAGGTGGAGGATTAACCAAGTGAGCCACGACGCAGGCCCAAAGTTTTTTTTTTTTTTAAAGGGAGTTATTTTAATAAATACCAGAAAGGCATTTAATAAAAGCTAAAATGTTTTTCTGCTTTTTATAACACTCCTAAAGTTTGATTTGATGAGTAGTTCCTTCATTTCAATTTCACAAATATATATCTGAAGCCAAAACAAATCATATGCTGACTGGAGAAACTCTGGCAGCATTTGCATTAATGTCAGGAACAAGACAAAAATGCTTATTATAGGCAATCTTTGTTTTACCATTGTTTGGGAGAACTGTTAGGCGATTTCACTATATAAGAGAAGATGAGATATAGTTAATAAAAATAGCTAATCATGACAGAGCATTTATTTTGTCCCTGGTACTATTCTTATTACTGAACATTATTATCTGATGATCTCGCTGTATGATAATATCATCAATTGGTGCCACAAATGTAGAAACAGTGTTTATGCCCATATAAAGTTGTAGAAACAAACCAGTGAGAGCTTAAAAATCTTGTCTAAGGTTATACAGCTAGTAAATGCCAAAAACTAGATTTTAACCTAGGCAGAATAACTCCACAGCTCATACCCTAAAGCAGAAGTTGGCAAACTTCTAAACTTTTATTAGAACAGCTGCACTCACTATTTATGTACCATGTATGTCTACTTTCATGCTGTAACAGCAGAGCTGAGCAGTTGTGACATATCCTTGTATGTTCCACAAAGCCTAAAATATTTACTCTTTTGCCTTTTACAGAAAGGCTTTGCTGACCCCTGGTGTGAACCATTGAACTGTGTTGGCTCTAGTTAAGCTGTTGGGTCTTTTTACATTAGGAAAGTGAGACAAAATTATGGTGTTTTAGATTGTTTGAATATATGCTTAGTAAACAGAAGATAATCAGTTGAGAAATTCTTAGAAATAACCATAAAATGAGATTGTTTTTTCAATAATATTGCAAAAAATTCAGTTGGTTAATGACTCAGTTGAGAATACAATGAGAGTATAGATCCCCTCATCAAGAGGAGAAGAATATAAGTATCTAGAGGTAAGTAATAATGTGAAGGTCCTAATGAATAAAAGTTTAAAATTCCATTGAGTGAAATAAAAGAAGATTGAATAAATAGACATGTCATGTTCTTGGCTGGGAGGAAACAGCATTTAAAAAGATACTTGTTTTTTTATCTAATTAATTTATAAAATTAAGCATCTTGTTTGGAATGCCAAGAGGATTGCTTCAACTTGATGAAATGATTCTAAACATTCTGGAAGAAAAACATGACCAAAAACAGAGTAGGAATTTTTGGAAAAATAGGTTTATGACTTCAAGATGTTCAGCTGAGAATATGTTAAAGCCTTGCCCTTCTACAGCAAGTTATAGATATCAGGGTATTAAAATATTTTAATAAAACTCTTTGAAATAAAAAGGGAAATTTTCTCTGAAATGAAAAAAGGAATAGCTCTCTAAAGAAATAGATGGGAAATATGATATTACCTAGGACTGCTGTCTTGAGTTTTCCATAATTTGCAGGCCTTTATGGTACACCAGAAGGTAGGTACACAAATATAAATGATTAAATGCTGGAGAATGTAAACATCAGGAAATGGGGACATAACAATTCAACAAAATAATAGCTTAGACTAGAAAAAGCAGAAAAGATAGAAGAATCTAAAAAGAACTGTATCCTCTGAACAATAAAAGAGGAATTTGCCTCCACAAAGTAACAAATAGTAATTATGAAACAAGGACAGTGGATTATGAATAAAAAACCATTTTTGAATATTAAAATTTAAGTATAGGTACAGAATAGCAGGTGGGACACAGCTGAAGAACTAATTAGTGGCCTAGAAAGATAGATGTGATGGGAGCCGGTTCTGTGGCATAGTAGGCTAAGCCTCTGCCTGTGGCACTGGCATGCCATATACCAGCTTCCCATATGGGCATCAGTTCTAGTCCTGGAAGTTCCTCTTCTGACCCAGATTTCTGCCTATGGCTTGGGAAAGCAGTGGAGGATGGCTCAAGTGCTTGGACTCCTGCACCAATGAGTCCTGGAAGAAGCTCCTGGCTTCTGGCTTTAGATCAGCCTGGCTCTGGCCTTACGGCCTTTTGGGGAATGAACCAGCAAATGGGAGACTTTCCTCTCTGTCTCTCCCTCTCTCTGACTGTAGCTCTACCTGTCAAATACATAAAATAAATCTTTAAAAAAAAAAAGATGTGAGGAAACCTTCTAGAATACACTTAAAGGGTTACAGAAGTGGAAAGTATGAAGGAAAAAGTAAGAGACATAGAAAACCTTGTCAGAAGTTCAAACTTTTGTCTAGTAAGAATTCCAGAAGTAAAAAATGATATGTGGATTATTTTTGAAGCAGTAGTTGCCAGTAATATTTCTAAACTGAAGATAAAAATCCTTAGGATTGAAAGATCCTGGTTCATAGCAAGATTAATACAAAAATAGATTTAAAATAGAACATTTTAATTTTATATATAATTTATATAATGTAATATATTACTATATATTATATAATAATTTATTATTATATATAATTATATATATATAAACCCACAATGAATCTTACAATATCAAGAATAAAGGCAAAAATACTAAAAGTTTCCCTCAGAAGAGAAAATTTACCTATCAATGCAATTGTTATTCCATCTGACATTTTATCTGACAATGTAACAACTATATGTGGAAGAAGACAAATGGTCTGAGAAATTAACTTTGAACAGGTAATTCTATATTTAGGCATTTTATCATTCATGAAGGCAAAATAGAGAGGCTTTCATATATACATGAGAACTTAAGGTTATCTTCAGCAAGGATGTCCTTCATCCTTACTACATGCCAGTACCTCCCCATCAGTCATTTTACTAACTGAAAAAGACCCCATGTACACAGAAAATGTTCCTGGTCAAGAACCAATATTTGCTGACTCTTAAAAGTGATGTCTAAGATTTTTTTCTGGCAAAGAAAAAAATAAAAACATAAGACTCAATGGGGGCAGGCCGCGGCCTGTAGCCTGCTTGTGGCCTTGGCGCCCATCACACCCTGCTCGCCTCTACCCTGGTGACTGCAGCTGGGCATGGTCCGGACACTGCGCATGGGCCCACTCTGCTCTCGGTACATAAATTCAGAGAAACATGAATGGATAACAGAAAATGGTATTGGAATAGTGGAATCAGCAATTTTGCACAGGAAGCTTTGGGAGATACTGTTTATCGTAGTCGGCCTACGGTTGGGACAAAGTTGAAAAGACAGATGAGTTTGGTGCTTTGCAAAGTGTGAAAACTGCTAGTGAACTCTATTCTCCTCTATCAGAAGAAGTAACTAAAATTAATGAAGCCCTTGCAGAAAACCCAAGACTTGTCAGCAAATCTTGTATGAAGATGGTTGGCTGATCAAGATGACACTGAGCAACTCTTGTGGAATGAAAGTGGAACCTTTACATGAACTAGTATAGAATAATTTAATCCAGCACAGTTTTATCTTAAATTAGTGGCAGACAGGACTTAAAATAGCAACTTTTAGCAATATTGATGGGAAAAAGAAGAAATAATACTTTCAACTCTGCTACTGGACGAAAATATCCCCTAATTCTGTAATGATTGCAGATGAACACAATGTGCATCTTTTTCACAGTTCCTTGTGAATTTTTTTTTTTTTGACAGGCAGAGTTAAAACAGAGAGACAGAGAGAAAGGTCTTCCTTTTCCGTTGGTTCACCCCGCAAGTGGCCGCTATGACTGGCGCATTGCGGCCAGCATGCTGAGCCGATCAGGAGCCAGGTGCCTCTTCCTGGTCTCCCATGTGGGTGCAGGGCCAAAGCACTTGGGCCATCCTCCACTGCTTCCCCAGGGCCACAGCAGAGAGCTGGCCTGGAAGAGCAACCAGGACAGAATCCTGCGCTCCAACTGGGACTAGAACCTGGGGTGCCAGCGCTGCAGGCGGAGGATTAGCCAAGTGAGCCAGGGCACCAGCCATAAATTTTTTTACTACGCTCTAGGCAGTAGTATTCAAAATACATGAAGTTATCTGTGGTAAAAACTAGTTATACAAATAATGTAATTCTAGGATAACATTGTTATCTTAAGCCTTATGTAATATTGTAACTTGCTTATACCCATCCATGGATTTGAGTCAAAATATATAATGATCTTTCCATTGGAAGTAACTGGGAATGCAGAACAGTTTTTGTTAGTTGTATAGTGACAGAGAAAGAACAATACTATCTTAACTTTGCAATATACTACATTTGCTGTTACTGTTTTGT
Source organism: Lepus europaeus (assembly GCF_033115175.1). Classification (NCBI taxonomy): domain Eukaryota; kingdom Metazoa; phylum Chordata; class Mammalia; order Lagomorpha; family Leporidae; genus Lepus; species Lepus europaeus. The sequence continues at coordinate 31,876,763 of NC_084827.1, forward strand.
ATAGTGAAGCAGCAGCTCTACAGCAAAATAAGAAACATAATAAAATTTTCAACTTCCTCATTTTAAAAAAAAGAATCGGATATAGGATATAATGTTGAATGAAGAAATTAATAAACACATTCATAAATCTAAGTAATTGTTGCCCTTGAGAAGTTATGTGCATTTATGATAAGTTCATACTAAATTCCCGTGATAATAAGTTTAGAGTTTGAGTGGCTGAGGAGAGAATGAAGCAAAATAAAAAGTAAATTTCTTTCTTCAGATGAGACTATAGCTGTTGATTAACTTTAGTCTTTGTGAAATATGATTAGTGAGGCTAATGGTATTAGAGAAAAGAGCAGAAGTATTTAAAAGTTAAATACTAATAGAAAATAAGGAAGTTGACAGCTTTCAGATCAAGGGGGTGGGAATGGAACAAACAGAACCTGATTGATCTGACAAGGCTGAGAAGGAGACATGGAAGCATGTATTTACCATGGTATGGTAAAAATAAGTCCAGTTATGTTAATAATAAAGAACATATAATTGATAAAGCTCACTTACAACTATCATATTGGCTAAAACCATAAGAAATCACACCTAAAATAAAATAGTATTTAAAGATTTAAAATAAATGGACTAAAAAGTATGTAATTTATTTAGCAAATGTTTATACCTGGTAGATATCAAGACAAAATTTCTGTGGTAGTAAACAAAATTCAAGGCAAACATTATTTAAGGGAACAAAGAGGAAATTATATTGATTTTAGTGATATGTAGTCATATATGTAATACATGTATATACTATCTTATTAAACTGTTAAATTTATTGCTAAATTGTTAAAATACACAAAATAACAAGTAGTACTAAAAAAAAGTAATTGGCAAACTCATAATCTTATAAGACTTTATGGTACAACAAATTAAACAAAAAGTAAATATATAGATGATTCAAATAACACAACTTACAATTATATCTGATTCAAATTTAACTAGAATTCTGACTCTTAACATGCATAGGTTCTTTTCAGGTATATTTGGATTGTTTTCTAAATACAGTCACGTTGTAAGACCACAAAGGAATCCTTAACCCATAGCTTTTTTAAAAATAATCCTGTATAACACTTGACTAATCCCAGTGTATAAATTTAGAATTTAACAATCAAAAAAAATCTGCCAATTGAATAAAATTGGGTATTGAAGGTTACATATCATAACTGTATTAACAAAGAAGTTAAATAGAACTTGTAAGACTTAGAACTGAATCAAAACTTGCTTAGGTAAAACAGAACTTCCTCAATAGGAAAATGAGTCTGCATTTATTTTCAAAGCAAAATTTTGTATAAACAGTATGATATTTTAATTCCAAAATTCCACCCATTATGTGTACGTTTATATATTTAAAATGTTATTTTTGTTTGCTAAGATCTGGAAAGATATCCAATTTGTATCCATGAATGCCCATGGTAAGGGAGGAAGGGAACCAGAATTACGGAATATTTAGCTTTCTCTTTACTATTCTAAAGAGAATGTATATATGCACAAATTAAATAGTTTTTAAAAATCAGTATGTTTTGCTAAAGAATAATGTTGCAGAATTCAGCCTAATATTTAAAATATCATGTCACAGTAATTATAACTGGTACAGTAGAAACCTAGCATTACTGACTTCTGGAAATAATATAGAAAATAATATATTGGACAAAATGCAAGAATATGTGAAATTATCACATTTAATTGATGTGGCATTTCAAATTAGCATGGGGAAATTGGGCCATCATTTTGGTGCTCAGGATATGGATAGCTATTTGAAGGAATAATTAATGCTGTATTTCTATCTCACACTCAGATAATTTCAGGTCTTAATATATTTAAACATTAAAAATATGAAGCCACATAAATAAAAAATAATAGGTGAAAATGTGGACTCATATAAATTGAGTTGCAAAGACCTTTGTAATGGCACACAAAGGTGTGGAAAATTATCTACCAGGGCTTCATTCTTTCTCCTTTTTTTAAAACTTCAACTCCAAACTAGTTGCCTTTCCTTAGCTTCAGGCTGCTAAGACCTTCTGGCCACTAGATACTGATGAGTTCTCAAGCTCTTGTTCACATCCTTGCAAAAAAATCTCCTTTCCCCATTGGTGGGAAGTCCTTTGGAGAGCTCAGAGCTGAGCCCAGATGGAAGGAAGCTGCTCTTAAAAACATTGAAATTAGGAGATGTATAGACCCTGGAGAAGCTAATTGTCCATGGGTGTCCAGATTCTTAAAGAATTGGAGCTGAACAGGTGGGCTGTCATCTCTTCTTGACATTCGAAGAGTTTAGGGAGAAAAGCAGAGAAAATTCATTAGATACTTCTGGACGGAGTCTAAAGTCTTCTTTTAAACTAGAGACTCGTTGTATATGAAACTTCTTTGATTTTCCAAAATTTGTAAGGATTTCTTCCATTAAAAATATTCTAACAGCCAGACATGAGCCCTAAAGACGCAGCAGAGAATAAGAAATGTCCTTGCATCTAGAGAACGGATTGACAAAATATTTACCTACTGTAATAAAATTGCAGAAGTCAAGAGTTACAAGCCAGAGTAAAAATTAAAATTTCAAAAGGAAATCTAAATACAACATGAATAGGATTTCTTGGAATTTAAAAGGTATGATATTTGAATCCAAAATTAATGAAGGGAAGAAAAAGGAACATATGGAAGATAGATAAAGTAGTTCCTGAACCGAAAAATGATGTGAAGACTATATTGAAGAACAAACTACATATTGAAAAAAATTCCCAAATTCTGGTTTGAACTGATGAGACAGAAAAACACACGTAGGCATATATTTTTGTTAAAATATATAAGTTCTAAGGACAAAGGAAATTTGCATTAAACCTCCAAACAGAATTGAGTTTCTAAAAAAGGAGAACAAAAAGAAGAGTATGAGGACATAGTTTGGAAATACTGATCAAAGGGTAAAAAAATCAGTTAGAATAGACCTCAGTGTTCTATTGTCCAAAATGGTGCTATAATAAATAATAGCACATGAAGTGTCTAAAAATTGGTGAAAGAATAATTTTAAATTTTCATCACAGAAAAATAACTATGGGATGTGACAGATCTGTTAATTAGCTTGATTTAATAATTTCATAATATAAACATCAGAGTCCCATTGAACCTCATAAATATATATAATTATTTGCCAGGGTTTTTTTTTACTTTTTTTTTAAACTTTTATTTAATGAATATAAATTTCCAAAGTACAGCTTATGGATTACAATGGCTTTCCTCCCCGTAATTTCCCTCCCACCCGCAACCCTCCCCTTTCCCGCTCCCTCTCCCCTTCCATTCACATCACGATTTATTTTCAATTCTCTTTATATACAGAAGATCAGTTTAGTATGTATTAAGATTCAACAGTTTGCCCCCACATAGTAACACAAAGTGAAAAATTCTGTTGGAGTACTAGTTATAGCATTAAATAACAGTGTACAGCACATTAAGGACAGAGATCCTACATGATATTTTTTTAAAAATTGATTAATTTTCTATGCAATTTCCAATTTAAAACCAAGTTTTTTTTATCATTTTCAATTATCTTTATATATGGAAGATCAATTCAGTATATACTATGTAAGGATTTCATCAGTTTGCACCCACACAGAAACACAAAGTGTAAAAATATTGTTTCAGTACTAGTTATAGCATTACTTCACATTGGACAACACATTAAGGACAGATCCCACATGAGACGAAAGTACACAGTGACTCCTGTTGTTGATTTAACAATTTGACACTCTTGTTTATGGCATCAGTAATCTCCCTATGCTCTAGTCATGAGTTGCCAAGGCTAGACTTTTTAAATAAACTGGGTTTTAATTATTTTTGATAAATGTAAAACATTTACATAAGTTTCTATAGGTTCATCTACATATTATTTTTTTAACATTTATTTAATGAACATACATTTCCAAAGTACAGCATATGGATTACAATGGCTCCCCCCCCTTAATTTCCCTCCCACTTGCAACCCTCCCCTTTCCTGCTCCCTCTCCCATTCCATTCACATCGATTCATTTTCAATTCTCTTTATATACAGAAGATTGATTTAGTATATATTAAGTAAAGATTTCATTAGTTTGCACCCACACAGAAACACAAAGTGAAAAATACTGTTTGAGTACTAGTTATAGCATTAAATAACAGTGTACAGCACATTAAGGACAGAGATCCTACATGAGGAGGAAGTGCACAGTGACTCCTGTTGTTGATTTAACAAATTGACACTCTTGTTTATGGCATCAGTAATCACCCTAGGCCCTTGTCATGAGTTGCCAAGGCTATGGAAGCCTTTTGAGTTCACTGACTCTGATCATATTTAGACAAGGTCCCAGTCAAAGTGGAAGTTCTCTCCTCCCTTCAGAGAAAGGTACCTCCTCCTTTGATGACCCGTTCCTTCCACTGGGACCTCATGCGTGGAGATCCTTCATTTAGGTCATTTTTTTTTTTTTTTTGACAGAGTGTCCTGGCTTTCCATGCCTAAAATACTCTCATGGGCTTTTCAGCTGGATCCGAATGCCTTAAGGGCTGATTCTGAGGCCAGAGTGTTGTTTAGGACATCTGCCATTCTATGAATCTGCTGTGTATCCTGCTTCCCATGTTGGATTGTTCTCTCCCTTTTTTATTCTATCAGTTAGTATTATTCAGACACTAGTCTTGTTTATGTGATCTCTTTGACTCTTAGTCCTATCATTATGATCAATTGTGAACTGAAATTGATACTTGGACTAGTGAGATGGCATTGGTACATGCCACCTTGTTGGGATTGAATTAGAATCCCCTGGTATGTTTCTAACTCTACCGTTTGGGGCAAGTCAGCTTGAGCATGTCCCAAATTGTACATCTCTTCCCTCTCTTATTCCCACTCTTATTCCCACTCTTATATTTAACAGGGATCACTTTTCAGTTAAGTTTCAACACTTAGGAATAACTGTGTATTAATTACAGAATTCAACCAATAGTATTAAGTAGAACAAACAAAAAAAATTACTAAGAGAGATAAAGTATTAAGTTGTTCATCAACAGTCAGGGCAAGGGCTGATTAAGTTACCATTTCTCATAGTGTCCATTTCACTTCAACAGGTTTCCTTTTTGGTGCTCAGTTTCCACCGATCAGGGAGACCATATGATATTTGTCCCTTTGGGACTGGCTTATTTCACTCAGCATAATGTTTTCCAGATTCCTCCATTTTGTTGCAGATAACCGGACTTCATTGTTTTTTACTGCTGTATAGTATTATACAGAGTACATGTCCCATAATTTATTTATCCAATCTACTGTTGATGGGCATTTAGGTTGATTCCAGGTCTTAGCTATTGTGAATTGAGCTGCAATAAACATTAAGGTGCAGACTGCTTTTTTATTTGCCAATTTAATTTCCTTTGGGTAAATTCCAAGGAGTGGGATGGCTGAGTTGAATGGTAGGGTTATATTCAGGTTTCTTAGGAATCTCCAGACTGACTTCCATAGTGGCTTAACCAGTCTGCATTCCCACCAACAGTGGGTTAGTGTCCCTTTTTCCCCACATCCTCGCCAGCATCTGTTGGTAGATTTCTGAATGTGAGCCATTCTCACTGGGGTGAGGTGAAACCTCATTGTGGTTTTGATTTGCATTTCCCTGATGGCTAGTGATCTTGAACATTTTTTCATGTGCCTGTTGGCCACTTGGATTTCCTCTTTTGAAAAATGTCTATTGAGGTCCTTGGCCCATCTCTCAAGTGGGTTGTTTGTTTTGTTGTTGTGGAGTTTCTTGATCTCTTTGTAGATTCTGGTTATTAATCCTTTATCTGTAGCATAGTTTGCAAATATTTTTTTCCCATTCTGTCGGTTGCCTCTTCACTCTCCTGACTGTTTCTTTTGAAGTACAGAAACTTCTCAATTTGATGCAATCTCAATAGTTAATTTTGGCTTTGTCTTCCTGCGCCTCCAGGGTCTTTTCCAGGGAGTCTTTGCCGGTGCCAATATCTTAAAGGGTTTCTCCAATGTTCTCTAATAATTTGATGGTGTCGGGTCATAGATTTAGGTCTTTAATCCATGTTGAGTAGATTTTTGTGTAAGGTGTAAGGTAGGGGTCTTGCTTCTTGCTTCTGCACGTGGAAATCCAGTTTTCCCAGCACCATTTATTGAATAGATTGTCCTTGCTTCAGGAATTGGTTTTAGATCCTTGATCAAATACAAGTTGTACTTGCCAGTTTTTTAAAAAAGATTAGCATCAGACTTCTTACCTGAAACTATTAAAACTTGAAAAAGATGAAATTGTAGCTTTAGACTGAGATAAAGGCTCCCAGTCTAAAAAATCTGATTCTCAGGCTATCCTTTGCTTGTCAGGGTGAAGGAAAGGTATTCAAGGATGTGCAAGAACTCAAAACATTTTCCAAATACCTTATCTAAGGAAAATACTTGAGAAAATAACCAAACTAAAAATTAATCAGAATGGAGACCTTATGAAGAGGAAGGATGGAAACAGTGAAGAGTGATGAACCTTGATATATGTATGTTTAATGGATAGCATTAGACTGTCTAGGAATGTGAAATATGTGTGCTGAGGATTCTAGAAACAGACAAGACAAACTAATGAAATTCTGGTGAGTACTGAACTATGCCAACAAAACCCACGGGCCATAGTTTTTGCAAGAGATTGGGGGCCCCAAGGAGAGAGAATGAAATAAGAGTTACTCAAAGATTATTACTCCTAGATTGTGTTTTTGGTGCCAGGCTTCATCCTGGCCCAAACCTGGCTATTGCAGGTATTTGGAAAGTGAACCAGCTGATGGAATGCTCTTGCTTTCTCTCCCTTCTCCAACCCCCTCTCAAATAATAATAAATTTTAAGAATTCTTGGAAAGGTCTTATCCTATTATGAATAGAAGTAGGGGAGAATTAGAGTATGGTGGTAGAAGAAATAAAACAAAATCTGTCTAGAGGAAATAGATCTTATATCTAATAGAATCATATTTTACTATGAAACTGTGAAGTAAAATAATTTTCAATAGAATTCTTTTTTTAAAAAAATGGAGAAGTAGATTTATCAGATATCCAAAGGGAAAATGTAGTGAATAGCAAACAAGAAAACAGAAAAGGAATATAGTTAAGCATTACAGGATACTAAATGTGAAAGGAGTGACTTTATCAACTAAAAGAAACTGGCTTAAAAACAAAAGATAACCAAATGTATACACATACGACTGCATGGTTGCTAAATCCATTAATCAAAGTCTATTAAACTTAAAAAAAGAAATTGATAAAAATACAACTATAGCAGGAAACTTCAACATGTGTCTATCAGTAGGAAGATCTAATATATGTAGAATGTGTAAGGAAGGAAATGCACTATTACAATCTGTAAACATGGGATATGTAATAGGATATGTAATAGGTAAAGAGAAAGCCCTACCTATTTTAAACATAAGCATAACACAAGTCATAGATCATTACAGTAGTTACTGTAATGTAATAAGAGGTGGATGGAAAGATCAGGGTCATTGTCCTCAAGGAACATACAGTCTAATGGAGAAAATAAATAAATATATTTTGGCTTGGTAGGTGAACTGATAAAGTAAACAGAGTGGTGTGAGGACATAGAGGAGAGAGGGGGAATCTCTAACTCAGATTGGGTAAGGCATCTGAAGATTTAGGAACATGTTGGCTTCTAAGATGAATTCCTAGAAGTAGATTAGGAAGAAGCCTGTTGAAGAGAAGAATGAAAAGGCATAACAACCAGAGTGTGCTCTGAATATAGGACTTCCAGAGGAGAGAAAATTTGTAATTAATGAGCTGGAGTCCATTAATCTAATAATTAAGATGTAGTATAATTGCAGCAGCAGTAGAGTGCTGATTTATTAGACATGAAGGCACAATCTGGAGTTATGGTTGAATTCAGGTTTCTGGGTCAGGTAATGCATGGATGGTGATGCTGTTTAGCAAGATAGGTAATAACAAATATGTATTATAGAAGCTGATAACTTCAGATATGGATGTGTTTTCATCTTGAGTTCTGTTAGGACACCCAGTTAGAAATGATAGGTATGATTTGTAGCTCAGGAGCAAAACCTAAGCTAGTGATAACAGACTTAGCAGCCATCAATATGGTAACAAAGTCAGGAGAGATCATTCAGGCATGATTTTTATCTAGTGAGAAGGGAAGAGCATGGAGGATAGACTATATGTCCCAGGTAGCTATTGGCCTTTGCTAAACCTGTTGGATGTTAGAAGCACCAAGCAGAGATTGAGCTTCAAGATGGGTCAGTAGAGGAGCCCTGAACTCATGCATGCCACAGAGAAGAACCAGAACAAGAAAGGACTATATTTTCAGGAGGTTGAGGGGAAGCATCAGTGAAGAAGTTACAAGAAGCCTAAATAGCACATGCTGGGAAAGCCAGCACAGAGGAACAAAGCCCATGGAAAACCTTACCCCGCCTTCTGAGCAGGACAGAGGACTCCAGTTTACCCAGAAGTGGTAAGTGGGAAAGCTCATTGACCTCCATCATCATGCAGACCAGCAGCCCTAGCTGACTACAGGGGATTTCCACGATCTTCATAGGCTTTCAGTCTAGTCTGGAGAACCAGCTGCTGCCTGAGCAACCGCTTTGCTCCAAGAAAAGAATCCATGTTGTTCTGTCCTCCTTTGCCTCCCCAAGACTCAGGCCCAAGCTTCTATGGCACAGCCACTGCTAGAATCAGTTCAGTCTTAATGGTTACTAGTCCATCCCATCAACACCAGAAATTCCATGGAACCACTGATAAAAGGGCTCTGAATCCTCCAACTTCAGGACTGCTGTGTAAAAGCCCCTGGAGTCATGCTTGTTTGTTTTGCACTATCTCTGCTTCTTGGGGCTTAGAGCTGGTAGCAGCCTTACACATGCTCCTGTGGTACCTGGTGAAGTCCCTCTCGTGACTCAGGGCTCCAGGTGGCCAGGGCATCAGTCCCAGTGTCATCTTTGCATATACAGTGGGATCTGGAGACTGTGCCTTCTGTGTCCTGTAGCTCTGTGACTGGTTGCTGATGTTAACCAAGCCTGGGACAGCCCCCTCTATGTCCCATAGCATCAGGTGGGTGACTCCTACCATCACAAATCCTAGTAGAAATGATACTCAACACTGTGGGACTTGGAAACACAAATTTTTGGAAGCCCATGTGCACTGCAGAGTCACACCACTACCTCCATGAACTTCCACAGACTAGTCAATTGCAGCACACATAAACACTGCCAACATTGGTTATAGGTGACTAGATCACTTGGAGGATGATTCTGGCCTCACCTAAACCCAAATCCAACAACTACCCAACTGACACTCCACATCACATCTAAATGAAGTATTTTCCAATGAAGCCTAGTCCATCAGGAAGAAGCAAGTGTTAAACCAGATGTGCAGACATCAACATAGAGACACAGGAAACATGAAGAAGCATGACACCTCAAAAGCACTGCAATACTCTGGAAATAAACCCTGAATTGAAGGAGATCTGTGAAATTCCAGGAAAAAATTCAAAAGAATGGCCCTAAGGAATCAATGAGATGACAGAGAATAGACAGATAATTTAAAGAAGTGAGAAAAATGACGAATTATATGAATGAGAAATTCAAACCCCAAAATAAAAGGAGGCAGGAAATAATAAGGATCAGAGCAGAAATAAACGAAATTAAAGCATAAATTTTAAAGAGTTGAGTTTTTGTTGTTGTTGATTTTAAGGGATGAATAAAACAGATGAACCTGTAGCCAGCCCAACAAAGAAAAAGAAAAAAATGCATAAACCTTGAAAGCAAAAGGGTGACATAATAAGTGATAACCACAGAAAAAGTATCATAAACTATAAACAACTATTTGCCAAAAAATTAGAAAACCTTCAGAAATGGGTAAATTCCTGGACACATACAATTTACCAAAATTAAGAAGAAAGAAAATCTAAGCAGAACAACCAGTAACAAAATTGAAGCAGTATCACAGAATCTTCCACCAAAAATCCAGAAACTGAGGAATTTGCAACTGAATTCTATAAAATATTTTAATAATAAATAACTCCAATACTTCTCAAACTATTACAGAAAATCAAAGAAAATGGATCTCTGTCAAACTCTTCATACCAGCGTTACTCTGATGCCAAAACCAAACATGAACAGAACAAATGAAAAAACACTGTAGACAAATCCTTGGGGCCAGCTCTGTGGCGTAGCGGGCTAAAGCCCTGGCCTGAAGCACCAGCATCCCTTGTGGGTGCCGGTTCTTGACCCGGCTGCTCCTCTTCCTATCCAGCTCTCTGCTGTGGCCTGGGAAAGCAGTGGAAGATTGCCCAAGTTCTTGGGCCCCTGCACCTACAGGGGAGACTGGGAGGAAGCACCTGGCTCCTGGCTTTAGATCAGCACAGCTGAGCCGTTGCAGCCATCTGGGGGTGAACCAGCAGATGGAAGACCTCTCTCTCTCTGTCTCTACCTCTCTCCATGACTCTTTCAGACAAATAAAATAAATCTTTGTTTTTTTTAAAAAAATATTCTTGATGAATATAGATGCAGAAATTTTAAACAAAATATTAGCAAGCCCAATTCAACAGTACATTGAAAAGGTCATACACCATGATTAAGTAGGATGTATCCATGGATGCAAGGATGATTCAGAATTTACAAATCAATAAATGCAGTGATTCACATCAACAGAATGAAGAGCAAAAACTATTTGCTTATCTCAATAGGTGCAACAAAAGCATTTGATAAGATTCAACATTCCTGAATGATTAAAAACTCTGAACAAATTAGGTGTAAGAGAAACATAATAAATGCTCTATGACAAAACAATAGCAAGTACACTAAATGAGGAAAAATTTCCTCTGATACAGTATAAGATGAGGATGTTCATTTCCATCATTCTTATTCAATATAGTAGTGGGAGTCTATGTAAGAGCAATTAGAGAAGAGAAAGAAAAGGCATTCGAATTGGAAAGGAGATCAGAATATCCACAGTAGGAGATAACATGATGTTTGTACACAGAAAAATTTAAACACTTCAACAGAAAGCTCTTAAAGCTTGATAAACCACTTCAGTAAGTTTTAGGACATAAACTCAACATACAGGTGATGGTAACATTTTAATATCATAAAAATCTTTCTGAAAGGGAAATCAAGAAAGCAGTCTTATTCACAGTATCTTTAAAAAATAAGATATTTAGGAATAATGTTAACCATGATCTTTACAATGACAAGAATGAAATCAATGAAAGAAATAATAAAGGACACACACACAAATGGGAAGATATTCCATGTCCATGGATTGAAAGAACTAATATGGTTAAAATGTCTATACTGCCCAAAGCATTCTACAGATTTCAATGCAATCCCTATCAAAATACCATGACATTTTTTAGAATAAAGAACCCTAAAACTCATGGAATAACAGAAGACACAGAATAGCCGAAAGTGATTTGGAGCAAAAGAAATGTAGCTGGAGGCAGCACAGTACCTGAGTTCAGAATACTTTAAAGCTGTGATAATTAAAACATGGTGCATGCATACTAAGAGATGTCTGCACAGCAAAGGAAACAGCAGAATGAGGAGAAAACTGACAGAATGGCAGAAAATATTTACAAACTACTTATCTGATGAAAGATTACTGTCCAAGATATATAGGGTCCTAAAAAAAACTCAACAAAAAATTAATGTAGTTGAGAAGAGCAAAGGACATGAAAAAAATTTCTCAAAAGAAGAAATACAAGTGGCCAACAAATATATGAAAAAATATCACTAGCCATCACAGAGATGAAAATCAAAGTCATGAGACCCAGTCATCCCATTGCTAGAAATATACCCAAAGGAAATGAAATCAGCAAGTGAATTACCTATACCTTCATGTTTATAGTAGCTCCAATTGTAAGTTAGTGGCAAAGAGGGAGAGATGTCAGTTACCCTGGTTTAATCAATACACATTATATGAAAGTATTAAATGCTGTGCTATACTCTGTAAATATATACATTTGCTAAAGAAATGTAATTTTTTTTAAACTTTTATTTAATGAATACAAATTTCCAAAGTACAGCTTATGGATTGCAATGGCTTCCCCCCTCCCATAACTTCCCTCCCACCCGCAACCCTCCCCTTTCCCGCTCCCTCTCCCCTTCCATTCACATCAAGATTCATTTTCAATTCTCTTTATATACAGAAGATCAGTTTAGTATATATTAAGTAAAGATTTCAACAGTTTGCCCCCACATAGCAACACAAAGTGAAAAAATACTGTTGGAGTACTAGTTATAGCATTAAATAACAGTGTACAGCACATTAAAGACAGAGATCCTACATGATATTTTTTTAAAAATTAATTAATTTTCTATGCCATTTCCAATTTAACACCAGGTTTTTTCTTTTTCTTTTTTTTTTTTTTTTTTTTTTTTTTTTGACAGGCAGAGTGGACAGTGAGAGAGAGAGACAGAGAGAAAGGTCTTCCTTTTGCCGTTGGTTCACCCTCCAATGGCCGCCGCGGTAGCGCGCTGCGGCCGGCGCACCACGCTGTTCCGATGGCAGGAGCCAGGCGCTTCTCCTGGTCTCCCATGGGGTGCAGGGCCCAAGGACTTGGGCCATCCTCCACTGCACTCCCTAGCCACAGCAGAGAGCTGGCCTGGAAGAGGGGCAACCGGGACAGGATCGGTGCCCCAACCGGGACTAGAACCCGGTGTGCCGGCGCCGCAAGGCGGAGGATTAGCCTGTTGAGCCACGGCGCCGGCCAACACCAGGTTTTTTCATTTCCAATTATCTTTATATATAGAAGATCGATTCTGTATATAATTAGTAAAGATTTCATCAGTTTGCACCCACACAGAAACACAAAGTGTAAAAATACTGTTTCAGTACTAGTTATAGCATCACTTCACATGTAATTTTTTAAAGATTTATTTATTTATTTGAAAGTCAGAGAGATGAGAGAGAGAGAGAGACAGAGAGGTCTTCAATCCGCTGGCTCATTCTCCAATTGGCTGTGACGGCCGGAGCTGCGCCAATCTGAAGCCAGGAGCTTCTTCTGGGTCTCCCGGGTGGGTGCAGGGGCTCAAGGACTTGGGCCATCTTCTGCTGCTTTCCCAGGCCACAGCAGAGAGCTGGATCAGAAGAGGAGCAGCTGGGACTAGAACCGGCACCCATATGGGATGTGGCGCTTCAGGCCAGGGCGTTAACCTGCTGTGCCACAGTGCCAGCCCCCAGAAATGTGACGTTTTAAAAAGTAACTTATTAAAAAATAATTGTGAATAAGGAGCAAGCAAAACCAAATTGCAGTGGTTTGAAGAGAGGAAAGAATTCTTTAAATCGTAAGAAATAAATACCAATAAAATTAATATTGAAAACCAATGTCAATAGCACACATAGTAAACATGTCACTTGAGTAAATCTGTTAATTTAAGGTTTTGTAACCTCATTGAGGAGGTAATATGATTGCCATTTCATTAAACTGTAACTGGCAGGAAACTACAAATTTTACAATTTCTTGTGAATGTAGAACCACTGAAAGGCCTGTTTCAAAATTGTCCTGCAGCCTTATGGAACATATCATAATAGCTGTTTAGAAGCTAAGCAGTGCATCATTTAGATAATCTAGACACTGTTACAGGAGTTTTCTCTTACATTCAGCAAATAATAACTTTTCTCAGAAGTTAGAAACCATTGCAATACTTTTGTAACATTTTACGGTAGTAATTTGAAGCTTTTTAGGAAGCAAGCCATATAATGGATTTCAAAAAGCTTCTGGAAAGTTAATATTATGAAAAAATGCATGTATTTAAAAAATTATAACAAAATTTATCCTTTAATTCCATTTTTCCATGGACTCTCTGAAGTACTGTCATCCTATTTTAGTATATTTGTTAGGAAAAAAGAAGCATTTGCAGTATAGCCATTCATATCCATGTTAATTTATAATAGCAAATTATTTCCCTGTAAGTTGCTGAGATTCCAAGAGAAATTGATGTCTAGAAGAATTTCAATTTTTAGTTCAATATCAGAAAAATTTCAGTACATATTCAGAAAACTTCCATTTTAAGAATAATATTCAAGCAAATGAAAAACATTCACAGTGTTCATGACACCTCTGAAAATTCTGCCAGAGTGTCAATTCCTTGAGATTGTATTGCAACCCTGTTTTTCACTGGGGTCCCTAGTTCTGTCATATTATGGAATTAAATTCTGAAATCTACCCCATCTGTCATGATTAAATATCCAAAAATTTAGAGAACTCTAGATTTCATTATATCAGAATAGTTTACAAAAAGAAAATTTTGGGGGAGACTATTGGAGGTTAAACACTCAGCCAAAATAATATCTCAGTCATATATCAAATGTTTATCCTTTAACAAAGAAACTTCTTGCTCCTCAATCTGTTTTCTTATCTGTAAATTGGCAAGTTATATATATTTATAAGCTTATTATAAACGATTTATGAGATACCTAGCACAGTACAACAGGTTTTTATTTCTTTGAATTAATACTCAATGTTGAGGTTATAAAATATTGATGATGTAGGTTTTCATAGGATTAGACTTCTGCAGATTATTAGTAAGTTGTTATGTCATTTTTTAAAATTTATTTGACAGGTAGAGTTATAGACAGAGAGAGAGAAAAAGAGAAAGGTCTTCCCTCCGTTGGTTCACCCCGTAAATGGCTAATATGGATGGAGCTGCACTGATCCAGAGCCAGGAGCCAGGTGCTTCCTCCTGGCCTCCCATGTGGGTGCAGAGGCCCAAGCACTTGGGCCATCCTCCACTGCACTCCCAGGCCACAGCAGAGACCTGGACTGGAAGAAGAGCAATCAGGACTAGAACCTGGTGCCCATATGGGATGCTGGCGCTGCAGGCAGAAGATTAACTAAGTGAGCCATGGCGCTGGCCCCATGTCATGTTGAATAACTTTGTACAATTCTGACTTATGAGTTTGGAAAGTTAAAAAATAATTATAAATCATGTTTGCAATATTCCATAAGAAATACACATAATTATAGCCTTAGGATAGAAAAGAACAAAATATTGTATGTTATTGTACTTAATTTATTTTAATAATATTCTAGTGGCATTAACTACTTGAAAATATTAAAAAAGCACTTTAGTTTTTACTTAGTTATAAATCAAATACTGTTATTCTATGTAGATGACAAAATAAAAGTAATTAAGGTAGGCATTTGGCATCCCATATCAGAGTGCTTGGGTTCAAATCCTGACTCTGCTCCCTGTTTCAGCTTCCTGCTTATGTGCTTTGTGGGGGGCAATAGGCGATGACTCAGGTTGCCTGACACCCATATGGGAGGCCCTGATTGAGTTCTTGGCTCCTGGCTTCTCCAATTGGGGAGTGAACCAGAGGATAGGAACTTTCTCTGTCTCTGTCACTTTGCCTCTTAAAGCAAATACATCAATATTTTTATAACTTTAGTAATCTATAAATAAGCACAAAATATTTACTGAGATTCAGTAAGCCTTTTTGGATCACTCTAATTCTGTTAACAGAGAAGTCGTACTCAGTGTAGAAATTAATATTATTTGAGTTCTTAGTAATATATAAGTGAGTTGAGAGATTATGCCACTATTACTGAATAATTTGTTCAGAAAAATATTTTAAGCTGAAAATATCTTGTGATCTGGAAACAAGATTTTAGCAGTCTTAACTATTCAAATCATTATAAAATTCATTGATATGTGCTCACACTACAAAAGAAATCATAAAACTTCCATTTCATGTAAATAGTCTTCAAGTTCAACCATCTTTGTTCTACGTTTGTTCTCTGGTTGAATCAGCAACAGCAGCAGTAACAGCATCTTACCTGAATGTAAGCTCCATTATGGCAGTGACTTGGTCATGTATATTGTATATGCTGTACCTCACATACTAAGAATAGTATGTGACACATGTGAATGCTTAATAAATACATTTTAAGTGAGTGAATAATGACATTTATATGTGAAGCTTTTCACATATATTAATTCTTCTAACACTTCTTGAATTGTATTCTGTTATCTTCCCTAATTTATAGATGGAGAAGTTGAGGCATCTACAGTAGTTTACTAAGTGTCACAGCTAGTAAGTAGTAGAGCTGAAATTAGAAATCACATATTTTGATTCCAGGAGTCATGCTTTTAAGTAGTGTCCACATTTCTTCTGGTAATTAAGATCTGAAGACCTAGGGATAGGGTACATATTTGGGATCCAAATTATAAGTGAGATAATGACTGTAAGTCATGTATATACAGACCTATCAATTTACGTGTGTGTGTGTGTGTGTGCAAGTGGTAGGTTTATTTCTAATAAATAGCAATACATGTCTCTGTTTTTATAATTTACTATTATAAATTATTTGAAAATTAATTTCCATTTCATATTATTCATTGATATTATGTAGAAATGCAGTTTGATTTTTATTATTGATCTTGTATATTGCAACCTTAGTAAGCTTTTTATTAGTTCAAGTACTTTTTTTTAAGATTCTGTCAACTGTTCTACATAGATTATGCTGTATGCAATTTTGCTTTTTCTCAGTCAGGACACCTGTCTCTTCTGTTTTTTTTTTTTTTCCTTGTTTTATTGCACTGACTAGAATTTTAAGCACATTGTTAAATAGAAGTGATGAGAGCAGATATCCTTATTTTATTCCTGATCTTGGGCAGAAAACGTTCACTATTTGTTTATTAAGTATGATGTCAGCTGTGTTTCATAAATGCCATTATGAAGCTAAGAAGGTCCCTGTCTATTTTGACATTGTTGTGAGTTTTTATTAAAAGTGGTTGTCAGATCCGGCTCTGTGGTGTAGTGGGTAAAGCCACTGCCTCCAGTGCCAGAATCCCGTATGGGTGCTGGTTTGAGTCCCGGCTTCTCCACTTCCAATCTGACTCCCTGTAATGGTCTGGGAAAGCAGTAGAAGATGGCCCAAGTCCTTGGGCCCCTGCACGCACCTGGGAGACCCAGAAGAAGCTCCTGGCTCCTGGCTTCAGATCAGCACAGCTCCTGCCATCACAGCCATCTGGGGAGTGAACCAGCAGATGGAAGACCTCTGTCTCTCTGCCTCTGTCTCTCTTTAACTCTGCTTTTCAAATAAATGAATCTTTTAAAAAAATACCAGTTCAATTTGTTTATACATCTAGGGTTATTCAAGTTATTCATTTATTCTTGAATGAGCCTATTTTAACTTGTTTCTTTTGAAAAATTTGTCCATTTGATCTAAATTGTCAAATTTATTGGCATAAATTTGTTTATAATGTTTCCTTATATTTTTAAAATTATTTATTTATTTAAAAAGCAGTGTGACAAAGGGGAAAAATTGAGAGAGAGAGATCTTTCATCTGCTGGTTCACTCCTCAAATACCCATAACAACCAAGGCTGGGCCAGGCCAAAGCCAGCAGCCTAGAAATCCATTCAGGTTTCCCCACATGGGTTGCAGAAACCCAAGCAGTTGGGCCACCATCCACTACCTTCCTAGGTACCTCAGCATGAAGCTGGATTGGAAGTGGAGGAGCCAGGACACATACTGGCACTACACTATGGGATATAGACATCCTAACGAGTGGCCTAACCCACTGCACCACAACATACATCCCTGCCTTATACTTTTAAAATCTACTGATGTCAATTCTCTTATTCCTGATACTGGTAATTTGTGTCCTCTCTTTTTATTCTGATCAGTCTAACTGGAGGTTTGCTAATTTTCTTCATCTTAATAAGGATTTAAGCAAGATGTAGAATTGAGCAATGTGAAGTTTGGGCAGGTAAAAAGTAAAGGGAACAACACTTAACAGTGTCTGAAAGGGGAAGAACTTGGCATTTTCAAAGAAAATAAAAAGTGGAAGAATGGAGAACAGTTAGGATGCTATTGCAATAACACACAGGTCAGAGAAAGATGATGGTATCTTGGACTACTTCCATGGCTAATGAGGTGATGAGACATGTTCTGATAAGAATATATTATGAAAGTAGTGCCAGTAGTACTAGCTGGCGACTTATAAATGGAGTGATAGAAAAGAGTCGTGAATGATGCCTACACTTAGTCCTGGGTGATATGGTTAATTGTGGCTTCCTGCAGTAGGGAAGATTGAAAAGAGATGTGGAAGGAAGTACAGTAGAAAAGAGACACCATTGTGGATTCAGTGAAGAATTTGAATTATCAATTGATGTAAATTTTTCATGTTTGTATTTTTATGTTTGGTTACATTGTTCAGGAAAATTGATTCTCACATTGTAGTGATTGTCTGTCTAATGAAGCCACCAAACAGGAGATATTCAAGGTAGAAGAGGCAGTGTTCTGCAACTACTTTAGCATATAACTTCAAATAAAACATTCAAATCTTACTAGAAAATAGAGGAAACAGATAAATGTGTGAATTGTTTTTGTGCTACAGACATTGGTGTGAGATGATCAGATTCAGGAGATACCTTACATTAACAAGCCTTATAGAGGAAACATTGTGTTTGTAGATTGTGTATATAATTTAAGAAGCCAACATAAACTTCCTTAGTGAGATCAAAACCTACCATTCTGCAATTATTTAATTTTTTCTCTTTTCTAAAGTTCTTTTTATGTAAATCACAATTTGGGGTCAACTTGGAAGATTAGGCCCAGAATCTCAAACATCCTTCAAAAAAAGGTCATGATGTTAAATTCAGCCCAAATAGAACTGATCAGATATTTCTGCTGTCCTTTGCTATTGGCCAAGAAGCTAAGTTTTGGGAATAGAAGGGTTGATCATCTGATTTGGGGAAATGATTAACTAGAGAGATACCGCTGTGCACCCCTAGAAAATACTCAGCCTGAAACTAAAATAGAGTCATAATGACATATTAAGAAATAAGAGAAAGTTTTAAAATTCACATTGTCATTTCAGCAATCTGTTAAATAAAATGTAATAAACATTTGGTTTCAACAAATCCTATGACAGTAGGAGTCTTATATCATCTGTCAGTATTCCCAACATAAGCATACTGTGGGTACTCTAGTTTTTTTATGTATGTGTCAATTAATGAAACTTACATTTAGAAGCATGGGTTTGTGATTTTTTAATGTTTCTTCACTAGAGGGTGCTGTGTAAGCATAAAGTACTTTTAAATTGTCATCTTTTTTACATTTACTTATTTTCTGGGAGATTGGATTTTTAAACCACCTGATTTATTAACAATTTTCATTTCTTTTCCTGTGCTTTCAAAGCAATACTGGTAGTACTGAGTATGATTAAATTCGTGGAATTGAGCAGTCATCAGTGATAACACTAACAAAAGTATTTTCCTCCTCTTTAGGAGACTTATGACTCCCATCATGTATGCTGCTCGGGATGGTCACCCTCAAGTTGTTGCTCTGCTTGTTGCTCATGGAGCAGAAGTTAATATCCAGGATGAGAATGGTTATACTGTGAGAAACACTTTTGCAGTGTCACTTTTTATTTCTAAGATACCAATAACATTTTAATATTATCAGTAATCTACAAAAGTTTTAAGAATAATTACAGAAGGGTATGTGTCCATTTTTAAAAAGGTGAAAAAACACAGTCTTGTACTACATAATGATGTTTCAGTCTAAGAAGGACTACACGTAAGATGGTGACCCATTAAGATTAGTGGTAAAACCACAAAACACATCATATGTTTGTGGTGATGCTGGTATAAGCAAACCTACTGCAGTGCCAGTCATATGAAAATCTAGCACATTCAAGTTTGCATAATGTATAATACTTGATAATAATTGACTTATTGGCTTATGTAGTCTTTTAGAAAAAATAATTACAGAAAGGCTGGGATAAAATCACAGTTGGGTGGGAAAAAACTGAAAATAGAAAAGCTGAAATAAAAAAAATTATCTAACTCTCAGTCCTCACCCCTGACTAAAGAAGCTGTACACATGAAAAGTATGGGCTCTAGCAAACATGTAAGAATTATTTTTTGTAGAAGACACTTCAGTGATTGGCAGATAAATCATTTTATTCCCTTAGATAATTTAACTGTATGAAACAACTGTTTGCTCTGATAAAATCACTGAGGACTGCAATCTGCTTTGCAATTACAATTTTGGAAACATGTTTACAATATATTGTGAAATGAAGAGATTGCTTCATTCCATTAATTAGCTGTATTCCCTTTTTTATTGTGCCATAAAAACTGTGGAAAACTTTTCCTGTCACATATACACTCAGTCCTCTTTTTAAACAATCTTCCTTTCCCACTTAAAGGCTTTAACATGGGCAGCACGTCAGGGACATAAAAATGTAGTTTTGAAGTTGCTTGAACTTGGAGCTAATAAAATGCTGCAAACCAAAGCTGGAAAGACGCCAAGTGAGATCGCAAAAAGAAATAAACATCTTGAGGTATCTTTCAGTATATTAAACTAATTTTTCTGTGGATGTCACATGATCATTTGTATAATTTCTGTATTTTGTTAGAATTCATAATGCAATAATAGTTGGTATCCTCAAATTTTTCCTCCAGGTAGGTAAGAAATTTATTTTACTGTCGTATTAATTTTCTTCTAAATAAGAGGCATTTATATAGTGGTAAATTGATAATAAAATCTGATTCTGGCTGTAATGTAATGGACTATTTAAATATTTCAAACTAATATATATTTTAAAAAAGTAATTAGTGTATTAAGAAAGTCAACTATCAAAATTCAAGCATGTAACTTTAATTAAGATACTAAATAACTTGATAGTTAAATCCTTTACACTTTACCCCTCTTTATTCTTGTGACAAAGTATATGATAAAATGAAAACATGATTAAATGACCTACTATTATTCAGATGTTAAGTTCAATAATAAATATTTACTATATATTAAATTACTTTATTGATAGAAACTTCTGATTTGCTCATTAATCTTTAGCCAGTGGCCTGCAATTTCTAGCAGGAATCAAATGCAGCATAATTGTAGAACTAAGTTATTTAGCTCCATAGTTTATGACACTGAGTTTCTGAATTTTAAAGTATGTAAACTTCCAGCTGGCGCCGCGGCTCACTTGGCTAATCCTCCGCCTGCGGCGCCAGCACCCCAAGTTCTAGTCCTGGTTGGGGTGCTGGATTCTGTCCCGGTTGCTCCTCTTCCAGTCCAGCTCTCTGCTGTGGCCCGGGAAAGCAGTGGAGGATGGCCCAAGTGCTTGGGCCCTGCACCTGGCTCCTGGCTTCGGATCGGCACAGCACACTGGCCGTAGCAGCCATTTAGGGGGTGAACCAATAGAGAGAAGACCTCTCTCTCACTGTCTAACTCTGCCTGTCAATAAAAATAAAAATAAAGTATGTAAACTTCCAACAGCTCCTTTAATATAATCATCAGACCATGCCACTGTTGCTGCATGTAATATCACTCCCTCTAATATTTTAAGTAATCTGAAAATGTGCCTACCATTTTCTATAAAATCTATATTTCCAAAACTATTCTACAGTAAATGCTAATACTAGAGCTTTATAAAACTTCAAAAAGAAATTTGTAGTTTTTCTTCTAAGCTTTGATAATTTGAAAACTTAAAATTAGTTTAGTGAATTATTAAATTTAGGGTATATGACACATAAATTTGAAACTTACGAACCTCAAAAGTTATTTTTAATCATAAATAATTTATTATGAGATCTGATCTTGCATTTTGGTTGATTCCATGATATCACCTTGACTTACCTAGAGCTAGATTTTTCAAATTAAGGAGGTTCACCACATGTCTGTGAGGTATGTATGCAGTTGGAATTTGCATACATTCAGTCATGCTTCTTGCTTTCTTCCCACTTAACAATGTAAAGTATATCTTAATCATTCTGTATTGATCAAAATGGAATTTTTAGTTTTGTTTCTACTGAAAATAATAGTTACTATCTTCCTTTAATTTTACTATTTTGAGTTATATGTACTTTTTCTTATCTGATTATTTCATGTCTAGGGAACATTTACTTGATTTTATAAAGATTTTTCTCAGTTCTGTCCCTAAAATTTCCCTTCTAGTTATAAAATAATTGTATGTTGTTTCTTTTAAATGTGGTAGTATATAATAATGTTAGCTAAATTTGAATGACCTGTGAACTTTTTCAGATCTTCAACTTACTTTCTTTGACTTTAAATCCATTGGAAGGAAAGCTTCAACAGCTAACTAAAGAAGAGACTATTTGTAAGCTATTGACAACAGATTCTGATAAAGAAAAAGATCACATATTTAGGTAACATAACAGGTTTTAGTTCAACAGAATACCTATAAATTAATAATAGTTGTATTTATTTTTATTTTAGTAAATGTGACATTTAAATTATATGATATTTTAAACTTTTACAAGTATTTTTTAATGTTACAAATGTCTGGATTTAAGTGCTTTGTTCTCCAAGATTTTAGGACATTTTTATTTGTTTATATGTACTAGTACTAATGATAATAACTTTGATTTTAAATGTAAACTTTAAGTAAAATAGCCATTGAAATTTATTCTTAAAAGTCTCTAACAGGATGTTTAGGTTACTTTTCAAACTGTACTATACCTTGCCTTCTAATTCTTTTTAACATTTTTCTGCTTTTATAGGCTAAAATTAAAAATACAGTTTCTTTTTTCTGAACCCTGTTCAGTACGTGGACACAAGCCATTTGAAGTTATTTAATCTTCATTTATTGCAATTTAATAAGCTTTCAGAGAATTAACAAGAATACACATTGGCACATAGTTTTATTCTTAGGAAAGATGAACTCCATTTTACTATTACCAAGCCTCATGTTTTTACTTA
This sequence comes from Lepus europaeus, assembly GCF_033115175.1. Lineage (NCBI taxonomy): Eukaryota > Metazoa > Chordata > Mammalia > Lagomorpha > Leporidae > Lepus > Lepus europaeus. The sequence goes on from NC_084827.1 coordinate 31,899,472, forward strand.
AGATACCTTTTGTTTATTCCTTTGATATTATATAGTTTTGATTTGTAACTTGCAAATGTATTCTGCATGGATTCATTCTTACCCATTTTTACTGTCATTCTCTGAAATATAAATATATATGTATGTGTTCATGTATAGTTTGTTCTGAAATTGACATTGCTCTAAATATGTATAGTTCTTATACAGCATTTGGAGATCTGGAAGTATTTTTACATGGTCTTGGACTTGAACACATGACAGATTTATTAAAGGTCAGATTTCAGATACCTATAATGAGTTATATATATATATATATATATATATATATATGTTTAGTTGTTGGTGAGTAAATATTAAATATTAGTTGAAAGCATGCTCATCTATGAATGAGAACCAATTTACTTTTCTCAATTTATAGCATATCCTATTTTAAACTTATAATAAGCATTTCAAAAATATATTACTCTAATAATTTTCATAAATTAGAATCTGGTTGGATTAAACAACTTTTACTCACTGCCTAATGCCTCTGTATACACCAATGCCCTTAGTTTGTTTTTGTAGCTGCTTATCTTGTATGGGATACTAGAAGAAGCATGGTTTTAAATGAGAAAATTTTAGTATCAGATTTTCCTCTAATGATTAGCTGAAATACTTGGTTACTTCAAAAAGTTTATGAAAAAGTGGAAATAAAAGGTAACTTTATTTTGATGGAAAAAAATTGAAATCCATGCATAGCAGTTTCATTATATACATTTCCATGAACTTTTTGAAAACCCTTCATTTATTAGATAAATATTTCTCTTTTTTCATAAAGATGATAATACCTAGTGTAGAGTTGTCTTGAAGGTTCAGTTAGACAATATGTCAAGCACTGTTTAGGTGCTTGAAGCATACATTTGAGTATACATGATTTGAGTAGATGACAATTATTATCAGCTACATGAGGATGCTGAAGTAGTGAAGCACTTTTAAGACAGAACACCTTCTCTTCAGATATTTCAGAGTTGGGTTTTACCATACAATCTTGAAACTTGGTCCTATTTGAAAACATCTTAAGTAGAAATACATATTATATATGGTTTAATATGGTACAGTCAGAAATTTTCAAATGTTTATTAAAAAATAATTTGTGTCAGTGTATAAAACAGCTTTTCTGTGTAAACAAATACAAATGGTAATCATTTCCTTTGGATCTAGAAACTAACCTGTGTTTATTCCTTTTTAGATGAATACAGGCATTGTGATATTCATTACTACCTACCTAATAGAGTAGTTTTTATCTACATATCTTGTCCACTCTAGAAAGTTGAAAGTTCTTTAGGAGCAGAGCATATAGATGACTAACACATATGTTTGCCTGATTCCCTTTCTACTGTTTTATTTATATTGAAAAGTGACTTCCACCCTCTCCCCTTCTCTTCAGGAAAGGGATATAACTTTAAGACACCTTTTGACCATGAGAAAAGATGAGTTTACACAGGTTAGTATCAGTTTCAAAAACTTGATATATTCTTAAATGTTTTTAAAGTTGTGAATTCTTTTGTATTCTATTTTTAAAATTCTAGAGCCAGACCCTGACTGATCTCTTCCTAGATTCTTGATTAGATATGCTTATGAATAACCATACCTAAAATCTTATTGCAGCATTAAATTACTTGAAGGACATTTAAAGACATGGAGCAGGGATGGCATGACATCTCAACTAAAACTAAAACTGGTGCTTCATTTCCAGTTGTGAAATACATTGTAAAACAGGCTGCTTAGAAATAGCTGGATATGTATGTGTGTGTGTGTGTGTGTGTATTTTTGGGTTCCCAAAACTATCAAGCCTTTTGTTGTTGTTGTTATCTAGCATTATTAACAATTTGAAAATGGCTATGTGGAGAACGAGATCCTTTGACACACAGAGGGTATCTAAAAGCATGATCTTGCTGCATGAGCACATTGGAAGCTGGAATTCTTTAGTATCACTAGCAATCAAAATGAGCATACTACTTATTTAAATCTGAGATAGAAAATTAGTTTAAAATAAAGAGGAATCCAGCCCAAAAATCACTGGTTCTCACTTATCACTGATAATATTTTAAATAACATTTTGAAGAAAAAATTGCTTTATTGTGATTTATAATAGGTATCTATTAAGGTTTAATAATTTTGGGGTCTGTCGCAAGTATTAGAATTGCAAAAAAAACTATGTTCACTTTATGTCTAAATATTTTAGTGATATAACTAACCTTGTCAATCACAATTGCAAGCAAACCATATAATCAGTTTATTTACTGTTTTTCCAATATGTTTTTTTTAAGAATTCCTCAACTAGAAAACTTCCTTAGAAACTCTTAATATGTTAATTATTCAAATATAACTTATTGTACCTTCAAATTATTTCTACCTAGAATGGAATTACCAGTAAAGACCAGCAGAAAATTCTGGCTGCTCTTAAAGAACTAGAGGTAGAGGAGATAAAATTTGGAGAGTTACCTGAGGTGGCAAAGTTGGAAATCAGGTAAAGTCAACTTACTGATTTACTTTAATATTGTTTAGAACCAACTGTTCTTTTTTAGTTCAATTTTGATGTCTGAGTCATTTTTCTTGATTTTAACCTTTTCTTAGGAAAATAGATTTTGGAATATACTGTGTTCTGAAATGGGATGTACTTTCCTAGTCAATTTTTATAAAGTAATTTTACCAAAAAGCAAAATAATCTTTTTATTCACTTAGAAATATTTTTGTTTTATTTTTGTCATTGTACCCTGCTAATTGAACTTATATAGTATAGTGCTTACTCTGTTAAATCATTTTAGAAGTCAACTTGAAAATTCAAAGTAGTAATATTTTCACGTACTGCAGTAAGAAAGCATTCTTCGTGTAGCTCAGTTATATTTTCAGCCTTAATGTGTGAGAAATTATATGATTAATATATAAACTTCATTTCTAATATTTTAAACTTATCAAGAACTTATTAATAATACTGAACTATTTTGAAATATATTAATATAGAGCAGTAAATTATTTTTTAACTTTTAATTTGAAATAACTATATGAGGGTACTTCAAAAAGTTTGTGGAAAATGGAATTAAAAGATAAATTTATTTTGGTGCCAAAAAATTGGAAATTCATGCCTGCCAGTATATTCTACAGATTGTTAAGCCATTTACCCAATCAGATTTAGCCATTTGAGAGGATTTTAGTTTGAGGTTATTCCAAATAAAACTGCTTTGAACATTGATTTACAAGATTTTGTTAGAAAATAAGTTTTCATTTCTCAGGGATAAATGCCTAAGAGGGTAGTTCCTAGATTGTATGGAACCTGCATGTTTAGTTTTGTTGTTGTTGTTGTTGTTGTTGTTTTAAACTGCTTTCCAGAATAGTACTACCATTTTATATTCCCCTCAGCAATGTGTGAATGGATCCATTTTCTCTGAATTCTCATCAGCATTTTGTGTCAGCACTAATTTTTTGTTAGCATTCTGATAGATGTGTGGTGATAACTCATAGTATTCATGATAACTCATATACTCTATGATAACTACTCATATAGTATTTACCTAGTGGACCAGTGGTGATAACTCATTATAGTATTTATGATAACTCAAATACTATATGATAACTCATAGTATTTACCTAGTGACCAGTGGTATCGAACAGTTTTGCATATCTTACTTGCCTCTGTGTATCCTCTTTGATGAAATATGTTTATCTTCTCCCATTTTCTGTCAGATTGATTGTTTTTTAATACTGAGTTTTTGGAATCGTCCAATTCAAGTGTTTTATTGTATCTATGCAAATATTTTTTGTTGTAATTTTTCATCCTTTTAATGATGTCTTTCAGAGAGCATTTTTCATGTTGATGAGGTCTAATCAATTAGGTAGAACAGACAACTATGTTATCTACCAATGTATGAACACAGATATCTACAAGTTTTAGGTGTGCTTGCATCAGCATTTTTGATTTTCATTACACAGTTTCTGTATATACATTGTTAAATTTATTCCTAAATTTTCATTTTCTTTGAATAAATTTTAATTGGATTTAATTTTTATTTTCAGTTTCCATGTACAGTTGACTATTTTGTCTACAGAGTATTTTTTAATCTTACTGAATCATTTTCTAGTTCTGGGAGTTTTTGGCATCCTTAAGATTTTCTTTATAAATTATATAGTCTAAAAAAAGGGGCAGGTTATTTTTCTTCCTTTCTAGTTTCTACTCCTTTTATTTCTTTTTCTTTCCTCATTGCAGTAGACAGAATTTCTAGTACTATATTGAATCAAGAGTTATGGATAGTGGACATTGTTCCCAATCTTAGAGGGAAGCATTCAGTTTGTTTGTTTTTTGTATAACTATGATACTAGCTGTAGATATTTTACTCTATTCCTATTTTTTTGAGGGTTTTTATCATGGACAGTTGGTGAATCTTGTCAGATGCTTTTTCTTTAAGATTTATTTATATGTTTAAATTAAAGAGTGACAGAGAGGGAGGCAGGGAGATTGTCCATCCAATGTTCACTCTCCAAACGGCCATAACAGCCAAGTCTGGGCCAGGCTGAAGCCAGGAACCAGGAACTCCATCCAGGTGTCCTCCTTGGGTGACAGGGGCCCAAGCTCTTGGGTCATCTGCCACTTCTTTCCAAGGTGCATTAGCAGCAACCTACATCAAAATCAGAGTAGCCAGGACTCAACCCAGGATTCTAATAGGGGATGCCAGAGTCACCAGCAGTGGCTTAACCCACAGGGCCACAACACAGGTCCTATCAGATACTTTTTCTCTGTCAATTGATATGATCATATGATTTTTTCTTTAGCCTTTTAATATGGTTGATTATGTTGCTGCATATTTAATCATTGAACCAGCCTTGCATTGGATTAACCCCATGTTTATTACTCTTGTTATGCATTGTTGGATTTGATTTGCCAATGTTTTGTTAAGGATTTTTGCATCTAAGTCTACAAGAGATAACTGCTCAATAGGCTACTGTTTTGTGCTTTATCTAGTTTAGTATCAGGGCAATACTGGCTTCACAAAACAAGTTGGAAAATGTTACCTTTTCTTTAATTTTTTAAAAGATTTTGTAGATCTAGTGTTAATACTATATATACAACTATATAGTATTCTCCAGTGAAACCCTCTGGGCCTGGAGATTTCTCTGGGGGATCTTTTTAATGACAAATTCAATTTCTTTATCAGCAATAGGACTATTAATATCCATTTCATCTGGACTGAGTTTTAGTAATTTGTGGTTTTCAAGAACTTGATTCATTTCTTCTAAGTGGTCAAGTTTATGAGCCTAAGATTATTTGGAGTTATCTGCTATTATTGTTTTGATGACTGTAGGATCTATTGTATAAGTAACATCCTGTCTCATGATACTAGTGATTTCTGTCTTCTTTTAGTCTTGCTAGAGATTTATCAGATTTATTTGCAAAGAACCTGGTTTTTGTTTCAGTAACTTTCCTGATTTAGTTTTTAATTTCATTGATGTCTGCCGTTAAATTTATTTCCTTCCTTCTGCTTGTTTTGAATTTACTTTTTCTGGATTCTTGAAGTAGAAGTATAGGTTATTTCAGACATTTTCCTTCTTATACAGCAATCAGCCCTTTTTACTATTCCCTTTCAGCACTGTGTTACTTGCATTCCACAATTTTTGGTATGTTGGGTAGTCATTTTCTTTTGAGACTACCTCTTTGACCTATGGATTACTTTGAAATATGTTGTTTAGTTGCCATGTGTTCGGATATTTTCCTATTGTTTCTCTGTTACAGATCCTGGTTTGATTCCACTATAATCAGAGAAACTACTCTATGTGATTTCAAGGGCTCAATAAGCTACATGTGACTTGTGGCTAGATGAAGATTTGAGAGTCACAATGGTACAGGTTTGGTAGGCTGAAGCAAATTTCCCAAAACTTAATTGGATAATAAGGATTCTGGAAAGACCAAAATTAACTAGATTACTAAAAGGATGGCTAAGGGACCAGCATTGTAGAAGAGCTGGTTAAGCCTCTGCCTACAATGCCAGCATCCCAAAGGAGCACTGGTTTGAGTCCCAGCTGTTTCACTTCCAGTCCAGGTTCCTGCTAGTTCTCTTGGGAAAGCAGTGGAGAATGGCCTGAGTGCTTGGACTCCTGCCACGCATATGGGATACCAGGCTTCTGGCTTTTGCCTGGCCTAGTCCCAGCCATTGTACAGTGGGGAGTGAACCAGTGGTTAGATCCTTTGTCTTTCTCTCTCTCTTAACTCTTCCTTCCAAATAAATAAATTTTTAAAAACTAAATAAAAAATATAGGATGAGTAAGACCTAACTTAATATCTTAAAGAATCACAAAGGCTTTAGGTGATTATTGACTCAGTTTAGGTTAGCAGTGTCACTTACCTAGTTGTGAAAAAGTCTCCCTCTTCGACTACATTAATAAAAAATACAATGTACAAAATAAGGTCATAGTTTCACTGTACATAATATTACATCTGGATTTTTTTGTATCTAAGACATTTTTAAAATTTTATTTTTATTATTTAAATATGATTTAAATGTTTGTTTATATTAATTTGAAAGGCAGAGTGGTAGGGAGATAGGGAGAGAAAGATTTTCCATCCTCTGGTTTAATCCCTAAATTCGCACAACAGCTAGGGCTGGTCCAGGTCATAGCCTGCAGCCCAGAACTCCAGTCTCAGCTTAACCCACTGTCCTAAAATATGGGCCCCATAACGAATTTAAATGTACGATAGAACAGAAAAATTGTGAGACCTCTTCTGCCTTTTAAATTATGTGATTACATCTCTGTTTAGGAATTTTTGTTAGTATTTTTATATAGAGACTTAAGCCATAGTAAAAATATGTAGATTTTGGAATCCTTAAGAATCCATAATAGTTGTTTTTCTTCTACCAACTAGGTAATTTTGAACTTATCCCATTTATCAATGCTACCTGATAACTAGCCTATAAAATTATTTTTTTTTACAGTGGTTTTCTTTCTCCTTTAGAGATTTGTGTACCAATTACATTTTCCCTACTTTTCTGCCTCTCATTACACCTGGTCAGATTAATTACATTTTAGCTAGTCTCTTTTTCTTAAACACTGTATTCTAAAGTTTATATGCCAGATATTCCTCATTCTTTTGTCTTAATATATCTCCTTATACAAGAATATCCATATTCAAAATAATGCCTCATTACTTCAGAATAACATTATAGCCCTTAAAATCAGCAGACCTTTTTTAATATCTGTGTTCCTTACTTTTTTTTCATCATTATTTCTGTGAAGGAATATTTTAAGTTCTACACGACTGACTTGCAAGTTAAAATTTTTAATATAACATTTGTATGATGTCAGAGTTGCCCTATGAATTTACTTTGTGGTATTTAATAAACTTAAAGAATGTTCAGAATCCTAAATGGTTCACTTATTAAAAGTGCTGAATTTTTTAAAAAATAAAAACTGGCAGACATATATTCCAGGAATTTGACCTTGTTATTAAATCAGAGACTTTGTTTACATGTTGTTATGGAAAAGGTTTTATTTCCCATTTGTACAAAGTCATTCTTTAAAGAAGAAATTAGTCATTAAGTCATAAGAAAACTAACAGCCGGAAAAGTTGAATTGATTGATTATAATCTCCTGATAATGTGGCTTCAGAAATATAGCTACTGATTTATTTTAAGATACTTTTCTTCTGTGTGTCAGATTTTCTAAAATCAACTCCACTAAAAAAATGCAAATGCACACATTTACTTTCTCTGCCCTAGTTTGTTTGCAGAATGAGTACAATTATAAAATGTTAGTAAGCATTCCATTTCTACTAGAAGACATTTTGAACAGAAATAATAAATTTTTATCCATGTCTTAAAATTTTCAACAGCTTCTGCCCACACTTTTATTCTGAGCTCTGAGCCACCTGACATTCACTTGAATGTGTTAAAACCATCTCAAAATCATGCCTGTCAAGGAAACCACTCCCCCTCAAAAAAGAAAAATCTTCATAGATAGGAAATTTTATGTAAGAGTATATTGTTCACATAAGTTATTTATAAATACGGTAAGATTAGAAACTCTAAATACTCAATATCAAATAAATTGTTGAATTAGGTTGTATCAATATAATTAACTTTTCTATAGTTTAAATAAGTTTTGAAATAGTGTCATAGAAACAATGTCATAGAAAATACTCATAATAAATATAAAAGATGAAATATAACATGGCAAATGAAATGTTATATAGTTGTTTGCATCCACAGGAAAAATACTGAAGGAAAATGTATCTTATAAGAAAATATTTGGAAAAATAACACCAGTCATTTTCTTTGGATAGTAAGATTTTTGATGATTTTAATTTTTTCAGATATTGTACAATGAGCACATAACGTTTATTTGTAATAACTTTATACAAATTTTGAATTTTAAACAACTACTTGACTTGAACTTTTAAAATATGTACTGTTGTTTTAGTTCACTTACATTGTGTTTTGGTGCAGTAACAAATAACCTTCTAGATCTCATTTAATTCTCAGTTACTTATAACCATTTGGTTTGTCCCTTGTTTGCCTATACCATACCAATAACCTCCTTGTTATTCTGATAGCAAGCTGGAGGAACAGTCCCAGCCTGAGACATGCTATTCTCATGATAAAGGGAAAAATACATAATGGAACCAGTCAGTCTCTCTTGAAGCTTCTGTTCAGGAGTTAGAGTCACTCCCAAGTCATAGTTTCTTTGCCAAAGCAAGTCATGTGGCCAAACCTCAGGTCATTGGAGCATTGGAGTTATAATTCTCTAACAAGGAGTGACTGACTGACAGTAGTTAGCTCAGTAAGGGAAATATAATTTGATCAGATAATTTGAGGATACTTAAAAAGTTCGTGGAAAAATGGAATGAAAAGACTCATTTATTTTGGTACAAAAAATTTGAAATCCATGCACAATTTTTTCATAATACTTTCTATGAAGTCATGAAGATCCTTCATATAGTCTACCATACTTATATCTGCTTATTTTAAATTCTTTGATTACAGAATTTTTACATGATTCTTATAGAGTTGTGCAGGTTATGTATACTGTTTCATTCTGACAAGAAGGCACCATCCGTGTGGTTTATGATATAAACTGCATGTGGCAGAGTTTTGCATAATTTCCCTGTCCATATTCAGTGGCCCTGAAAATGATGTCTCATGATAAAACTGTCTCTTTCCCTTTCATCAATTATAATGAAAGGCTGTACTTTTTTTTTGTAATATTATTTGCTTATTTGATCTGAGTTCTTAATTTATCAGTGTTACTGTCTTCAGAATAATAGCTGATAAGATTATATTCCACATACATGTTTGTGAATCACCTATCTAGAATTACATTCCTGTCATCAGTTTCTGTTTTGAATGACAGTTCTCAATAGATTTTAATCTATTTAAGCTTATTAAATTGAAAAATATATTGATGGGAATATAAGTTAGTATATCCACTGTGGAAAAGAGAATGGAGATCTCTTTAAAAACTAGAAATACTCTGCATATGGATCCAGCAATCCCACTACTGAGCATATACCTAAAAGACATGAACTCATTGTATCAGAGATAACCTGCTTGACCACAGTTACAGCATCACTGTTCACAGTAGGCAAAATATGGAATCAACTAATGTGTCCATCATCAGATGATTGTATAATTAAAGCATGGTATATATAACAAATAGAATGTTATTAAGCTATAAAAATGAATGAAATTCTATCATTTGCAGCAAAATGGTTGGAACTGGAGGATATCATGTGAGTAAAATAACCCAGACACAGAAAAAGTACCACATGTTCTCTCCCTTATATGTGGGAACTAAAGTTAAAAATACCAGTTTTGATGCAAATAGTGCTTTTTCAACTTTGTTTTAAAAAAAGTAATATCTATAAATATATACCATTAATGAATTACTCAATCTTTTTAAGATTTAAATAAAGAGTGCAAAAATATAAGTGTACCTTGTATAAATATCACATGTAAACAAAAACAAGCAAATCACTGCTATTACTTTGGCAGAAATATGTGTGATACTTTTTAATTTCTGTTATTTCTTTTTTATAGAAAACTTTTATTTTATAAATATAATTTTCAAAAGTACAATTTTTTGTTTCTTCCCCCATAACCACCCGCAACCATCCCATCTCCTACTCCCTCTCCCATTCCACTCTGCATTAAGATTCATTTTTAATTCGCTTTATATACAGAAGATCAACTCTATACTAAGTAAAGATTTCAGTAGTTTGCACCCACACAGACACACAAAGTATAAAGAACTGTTTGAAGACTATTTTTACCATTAATTCGCATAGTACAACACATTAAGGACAGAGGTCCTACATGGGGAGTAAGTGCACAGTGACTCCCGTTGTTGAGTTAACAATTGACACTCTTATTTATGACGTCAGTAATCACCCAAAGCTCTTGTCATGAGCTGCCAAGGCTATGGAAGCCTCTTGAGTTCACAAATTTCGACCTTATTTAGACAAGGCCATAATCAAAGTGGAAGTTCTCTCCTCCCTTCAGAGAAAGGTACCTCCTTCTTTGATGGCCTGTTCTTTCCGCTGGGATCTCATTCACAGAGATCTTTCATTTAGGTCAGTTTTTGCCATAGTGTCTTGGCTTTCCATGCCTGAAATACTCTCATGGGCTTTTTAGCCAGATCTAAATGCCTTAAGGGCTGATTCTGAGGCCAGAGTGCTGATTAGGGCATTTGTCATTCTAAGAGTCTGTTGTGTATCCCACTTCCCATGTTGGATCGTTCTCTCCTTTTTAATTCTATCAATTATTATTAGCAGACACTGGTCTTATTTATGTGATTCCTTTGATACTTAATCCTATCTTGATGATCAGTTATGAACTTAAACTGATCACTTTAACTAGTAAGATGGCATTGGTACCTGCAGAAAGAAATGGAATCGTTTTCCATATGCTTGTATAAATATTGTCTTATTGCTAAATGGAGCAAAAGCTTATCTAAATATTTTTTATTTTCAATTTGTTTTCTGAAAGCAACTATCAGGCACTTTTCACTGCATGTGTAGTATTTTTATGAAGTTTATATTTTATAAAACATACTTTACCACCTAAATATCTAAGAGAAAAGACTCATCTAAAATAAAAATTTACCTACATCCTGGTAAAATGAGAAAAGTTCACTATTGCTTTTAATGGAGGTTGAACTTGCTTGGTTTTTATAACCTTTCCTCCTAGAAATAATGTGGGGAAAAAAAACATTGTATAGTTTGTAGTCAGAACTTCCAAGAATTTCTATTTGGACTTAGAAGTATTCTTCTTGCTTCATAGTATTAGTTTTTAATGAACTTTTTTTTCTTGTCTTTTTAAAAAATATTTATTTTTATTTGAAAGGCAGACTTACAGAGGGGAGTGGGGAAAAACACAGAGATCAATATTCCATTCTCTGGTTCATTCCCCAAATGGCCACAAGGGCCAGGACTGGGCCAGACTGAAACTAGGAGTCAGAAGCTTCTTCCAGGTCTCTCACATGGCTGCAGAGGCCCAAGTACTTCTGCTGCTGTCCCAGGCGCATTAGCAGGGAGCTGGATCAGAAGTGGAGCTCGAACTGGCACCCATATAGGATGTTGGTGTTGCCGGCAGCAGCTTAACCAACTGTGCCACAAAGCCAACCCCAGAACCTTTTTTATTTTCATAGATACTGTTAAAAGACTCTCCCGAAAGGTCATCTCTTGTGCTTGTCAGCTTTCAATAATCACCTTAATTTTGGTCATTCTGCTAGATTGTAGTATCATGATTATTTTATTGCCCTATTTATTATCCATTCAAATTTTGTTTTTTCTCTTTGAATTGTCTTTCATATCCTGGGCCAACATTTATATTGGTTATGTAAGTTTCTTTGGAGTTTCTGCTGTAAATTGACTTCTGTCAGCCAATCTCATGACCAGTGTCTCCACATTGCCAAAATCAGTGGACCTAGCTTACTTAATTAACATGCTTAACCTTGTCCTCCATGAGTCTGTAGACCCCCAGGATAAATACTCTTGCAAGACCTACATTTTCTGTTGTTTACTCGTCATTGCCACCTGCATGTCTCATCATCATTGAAGTTATCATAATTAAGTTTGTATGAATGTCAGCTGTATGCTAGACACAACACTAAGCACTTTATCCATCCCCCTGACAGTTCTGTTGTCTCCCTTCTAGATAAAAGAAAATATTTGGCTCAAGATTAGATTTGCTTAAGATCATAAAACCAGTAAGTGTGGAGGCTTAATACCCACTCTTCATTAATAAGTGTGTGCTCTTTATTACTGTACCACAGCGTTATCTTTTCATCTCCTAATCTCCCCACCACCCACCCAAATTCATTTCCATGATTGGTGGCACTATCTCCCATGAGCCAAAACCTGAGAGTCATCTTGTATTCTTTTCTTTTACATGCAACCCACCATCTTCAGTTTATTCTCCTAAAGGTTTCTTAAGCCATCACTCTGCCTCTTTCTGCAGTGACACTGCCTCTGCCAGATCCTTAAGCTCCCAGTTATCTCTTTTCATTTTTGTGTTCCTAATCCATGCCACTCTCCAAATAAAATCGCTCATACAAAAATCTGGTTTTTCATTTTCCTGCTTAAAATTCTTCAGTAACTACATTATCAAAAAGATAAAAATTCTGTAATAAATGATTACATCAAGCCTTTTCTCTTACTGCTTTCTCATAATCTGTGCTTTAACTACACCTTAGTGACCTCTTCCCTCTATAATTTTGCTCCTGCTAAGTCTCTCCCTCTAGAGTACCTTCCCTTCCAGGCGACGTACTCTTCAGCTCCAGACTCAAGTATCATTCTATGAAGTATTTCTAATCACCATCATATTTTGTACTATTAAAGTCATGTTTTCTGAGTTTTAGGTATCTCAACTATAAACCAATGTTAACAGGGTTGTTGGGGAGAATTAAAAGAAAAGTAAGCATAAAAATATGTAATTAAGGTAATTCACATGCTAGATAACCTTGCTACTTTCATCTTCCCTCATGTGTCCCTATGAATAATATTGTTAAAATTGGATGTACATCTCCTAGTCTTTGAGATCCACAAGATTGGAGACTTTTTCTTTTATATTTAATGCCTATTTGAGTTCCTAATACGCATTAGCTATTCCATAAATATTTTTGAAAGACCTCATTTATGATTAGGTTTTTCATTACTACCTAGTAGAATGAAGAAAATTGCTCTAATCAGTGATTTCTATTTGCTTGTTTGTTTCCTTTCTTTAGTGGTGATGAGTTCCTCAACTTTCTTCTGAAATTAAACAAACAGTGTGGCCATTTAATAACAGCTGTACAGAATATCATTACTGAATTACCTGTAAATTCTCACAAGGTATTCTACAAAAATTATTAAGTGAAGAAAAGTATGGATGCTGAAGAACAATCCAGATAAGTTCATGATCAATCCATAAAGCGTTACTGATCTGGTAAAATCAGTTGTTTGGGAAAAATCAGATAAGATCTAAATAAGTCAATTTTTTTAATATTACTCCCCTACGTAATAATTGATGGGAAATATTTATGTTCTAGCCTTCAAGTAAAGGAAAATGTGTCAGACCAAAAATTAAACTTATCTATATATTGAACTTATCATTTGTTCTTAAAGAGGATTTAATTGTTTAATATATAAAGTGAAATGAGACCCAAGTGAAGGTTGAAACAAAACAGTGTGTTGAGTGTTATTAAAAAATTGTATCAATATAAGCTGTTTTTAATGAAGGAAATTTTAAATAGAGTATAAGTGACCTGCCAATTTATTTTGTAGCTTTTCCTGTGATTTGGTTTTAACTCTTTATCTGCAGTGAAAACTTTTAAATGTACTTGTTTTCCTATGGTTTTCATATAACACACATATAGAATTGTCATTTTAAATATCTTCAGAAATTAATAAATATTATTACTAACATTAACCTCCAGATAGAAAGTTATATGTACATTTATTTAAGAAATTAATGTGGCAAGGTGATTAAAGTATTCACGTGAATTACTGACTTCATTTTGGTGTCAGGATTTATCCTAAACAAAAAAATCTTTTGCAACTATATAACTTGATGTTTATACTGTATAATTATTGTGGATATAAAGTTGTAAAAATGTGTTCCTGTTATTTAAAATTTAACTTTTGAAAATATTAACAGATAGTCCTAGAATGGGCTTCTCCACGGAATTTTACTTCAGTGTGTGAAGAACTGGTTAGTAATGTGGAAGATTTGAATGCAGAAGTCTGCAAATTAAAAAACTTAATTCAGAAGGTATTTAATTAGTATGAAAGTATAACGCATCAGCTTCTAACATTTTGCCTTAGGGTTGCTTACTAATTCAGTTTCTCCAAGATGAACTAAAAAACCTAAGTGTGACAGTATGTATGTGTGGAGAATTAAGATGAAGTCAGTGAAATTAAAAAGCATTGCTTTAGGCACAAAATGACTAAAACAAATAATCTAATCAGGTACCATAATTTTTATTTTAATATTTTATACCTATAAAGGAATTTTCATATTTAGTGAACTAGAAGTTCTTTTTTCTGTGAGCTTCTCTACCTAGAATTGCTATATAAGGACTAGCCTTAGGAACATATTTATTAGTCTGTGATAATGGCAAAACAGTTCTTTGGGCAGGAAAGTCTTAATTTTCAAGAAAGCTAGGGGATCGATTTTTGTAGATTTGCAGTAATCATAAGGAGATTTGATGTAGGGAACTTATGCAGGCTTCTAGATTTGAGAATATGCTATCATGCCTGTTAAGCTTATGATATTTCAGGGTTTACCAATAATAACTTAAGGGGATTTTTTTTTTTTAAATGAAACATGGAGGTAAAAACGAGAGAGGGTGGGAGAGGTCAAGGCTAGACTTTAACACCACATCACTCTCTTTCAAACCAACACACTGACAGGCTCCTGTCAGAAAGGGTCATTCTAAGTAATTGGTTAATAAAAGGAATGACTGTCTCAGGATTCAGTAAGTGGAGCATCAGTGTCAAAAAGGAATCTGTTGCTGAATGAAGCCATTTGGAAGTTAAGACGAAGAATACAGTATTAATGAGACTGGCATTGAAGTCCATTTTTTTGGCTATAAATTTAAAATTAATTTTGCAGACTTTTTTAATTAAATATTTACACTGAGAATTTAGAAGTCATTATTCCTGGTAATGTTGAGAAGTATTTATATCACCACTCCAGCACAGGATGTTCCTAGTAAATATCACTCTATAAATGTGCCTGATTCTTTTTATCTTTGAAGGATCTTTTTTAGTTTCTGCTTATTCTCCCTCCTGCCCTACCCCCTTGTCTGTCTGTGTCTCTTTCTTTTTGGACACATACGCATGTGTGCACACGCACACAGGCACATGCACAAAGCAGAAGGGGAGGCTTTAGCAAACAGTTTTATGGGAATTTGGAAACTGAGTGATGTACTTTCATTGCTGAGAAGTAGTAAAAGAGCCACATAAGTTTTTGTTGACATTTGATCCTGCAGTTATATCTAAATATTTTATTAAACTTCTGGCATTAGCATCCAGTCTTTCAGTTTTTGCTAAATTTCATTTTTTGTAAGTATAAGAATGGTTTGCTTTTATGTAAGATATTAATTGATCTTTAAACACAGGAAATAAGCATAAATTGTTTGTCAACCCATATAAGTAAAATAGAAACTTTAATATTAGAAGAACCTTATTCCAAGACATAAAAACACCATTTTAACATGTGATAATCTATAATAACGTTCACTTTTAATGTAAAATTAATAATTTATGTAATGAGATCGTGGTGAAGGAAAGATTGTCTGTGTTCACTCTAAACCTTCCCTGGGAATCTTGAGTTGACAACATCTAAAACCAGTGAATTAATCTGAATATTGTATTTTTTAAATTAAAGATGTTTTTGTTTTTAGTGTATTTTACATTAACTGTTTTCCTTTTTTCCATACAATAATAGTTGCAAAATGAACGGGAAAATGATCCAACTCATATACCACTAATGGAAGAAGTATCTACATGGAATAGTAAAATTTTGAAGAGGACAGCTGTTACAATATGCGGATTTGGATTTCTTCTTTTCATTTGCAAGCTAACTTTCCAGAGAAAATAACCCTAATGTTTGTTTTAACTCATGTAGTACATCTTATTCAAACTACCCAGAAACATTGCTTTTAACCATTTGTGACACATTACTTTCTTTGTTAATATTCCTTAGAAAATATTATGACAATGCAAAGCAGAGAGTTTTTCTTTAGAAAATTGTTTATTAGTTTGAATTATACATATAATTTGCTGTATTTTCATGTTAATTTTGATCAAGTAGTAAATTGTAATGATATTGAACATGACTGTAATCACATTCAAAATAAAAGTTTTATCTATTATTCTTGAACATTTATAAAGGTGTGTTCATGTATTGTAGTGAAATCTTGGAGAATTTGTGAAACATTCATAAATCAACTTTCATTTGATTCTTATTTTCCCTCTGGTTATTTTTGTTTATATTATATTATAATTATTACCTTTAAAGAATTCCAGAAAATTCTAAAGGATAAAACATTTTAAAGTATGGAGTAAATATTTTAGGAAAAATATTTTAAATGTAAAGTAAAAAGGCAGAAAACTAAGGGATGGTGTAGAAAGGAGAAAGTACATTAGAATTTTTTATGTAAAGTGCTTTTGGGAACATATGACATATACAGTATATAACACTCCAGAATATTATAAAAGTGAACAGCATTTGGCATATAATTTCTCATATCTAAAGAAGTAATAAGATTACTTTTTTAAAAACAAAATAATGATATTTACATTTTAAAAGTGAAGTTAATAAAATGGCAGGCCTAATCTAACAAAGAATATACTATTTAAATTTTGCTTGACTTATTGCCATACTTAAACAGATAGAGTTGATCTATTACAGCTTGAGAAATAAACAACATACAAAGGGAAAGAACTTTGGAAAGGAAAAATGCTATAAGGAACTATAATTCATAATTTCTACTCTCACACCAAAACAGTGAGGCTGAATCATCATTCTTTTTTTTTTTTTTTTTTTTTTTTTTGGACAGGCAGAGTGGACAGTGAGAGAGAGAGACAGAGAGAAAGGTCTTCCTTTTTGCCGTTGGTTCACCCTCCAATGGCCGCCGCGGTAGCGCGCTGCGGCCGGCGCACCACGCTGTTCCGATGGCAGGAGCCAGGTGCTTCTCCTGGTCTCCCATGGGGTGCAGGACCCAAGGACTTGGGCCATCCTCCACTGCACTCCCTAGCCACAGCAGAGAGCTGGCCTGGAAGAGGGGCAACCGGGACAGGATCGGTGCCCCAACCGGGACTAGAACCCGGTGTGCCGGCGTCGCAAGGCGGAGGATTAGCCTGTTGAGCCACGGCGCCGTGAATCATCATTCTTTGTCTGAGCATCTACTCATTGGAAAGCATGAATTGGTGTGACATTTTAACCTTGGGATTTCAGATTCACATTTCTGCAATTTTTTGTTTTGAAAATGTGGAAGTTGTATTCTCAAATATTTACTATAGAGAAATGCTATGGGTTTTCTTAGGAGAAGGAGAGAGACTAGGTGAACAAATTAACATTTGAACACCTAATTTATGGCAAGCACTTCATTTAATTCATAGGATAGTGTGATGATATTTCTCTTTTACAGAAATTAAGTCAGAGAATGTTGAAGTAAATTGTTGAAATTCACACTGCCAGTTAAAAAGCTGGGAATTGAATCTGTTTCATTTCAAGTTATATGCTCTTTCCAGCATCCATTCATTTATTCAAATATTTACTGATCACTCATCAAGTGCCAGACATTTTCCTAGCTGTTAGAGAATCGATGATCCCTACCCTGTATAACTTATATTTATAGTGGAAATAAACCAACAAATAAAATAAAAGATAGCAGATGTTGTAAGTGTTGATGCAAAAAAAAATAAAATAAAATAAGGGCAGAAGTGAAGGGTGGTGGTAGTATTACACTTATTTGATTTTATTTTGAAGTCAGAGCGATGGCAAGAAATTTTCCACCTGCTTGTCCATTCCCCAAATTTCCACAATAGCCAGGGCTGGGCCAAGCCAAACCATGAATCTAAAACTCAATCTAGGTCCCTCATATGGGTGTCAGGGATCCAAGTATTAGCCATCATGTGCTGCCTCCTCGAGTGTACATTAGCAAGGAGCAAAGACTTGAACCAGGTACTCTAGATGAGATGCAGGTGTCCCAAAGACAATCATTGTGCCAAAGGACTGTTTGGGAGGTGGTATTTTAAATAGAAAAGCCTTTCAAATTTCAGGATCTTCTGTTAAAAGAGATTACAGAATATCCATGCAGAAACCTGGGGGAAGACCATTCAAGAACAAAAACAGGCAAAAACATCACTATGGCACTGGAGTGTTCTAGAAACTAAAAGCAAGAATGACTAGAGTCCAGTGAGAAGAAGAGTCAAATGGTAACAAAGTAACAGGTGCCTAGATGGTTTGGGCCTTACAAGTTTTTGCCCTTCCTCAACTGGAAAACCATTAATAGACTGTAGCTGAGAAGTAGTTTATCAGTTGCATTTACTGGAAGGATCTCTGCTACTGGTCTTTTAAGACAGCGGCATATATGTGGAAGCTGCGAGACCAGTGCAGTGCAGTACCATTAACCTTAATGGTAGCCACCCTTGTGGGAGACCCAGATAGAATTCCTGACTCGCTCTACATCTTTCAAGTAGATGAATACAAGTATTAAAAAAAAAAAGAGAGATAGCTTAAGGTTTTTTGTCTTGAGCAATCAGAAGGATGTAGTTGCTGTTTACTGAGACTATGACATCTCTGGGAAGACCAGAGCAGTAAGAGTGAGGAAAGGAGAGGTTTTGAATAAACAGTAGACTACATTAGTCAGAAATGCAGGGTAGAGACCCAGGCAAGACAAAAAATACAGAAATTATCACTTAATAAGATTGGATCAGTTCACCAAGGGAATGATGAAGACAAGGCTGCAGAGCCCTAAAGCATCAACATTCAAAGAAAGGGAGACAGGAGGAATCAGGAAAGGAAACTGCAGGTGGCCAAAAAGGTTAGATAAGAGCAGGGGTCAGCAACCTCCAGATGATAGGCCAATTAGGCCTGACAGGTGGTTCCCAGAACTAGTCATTAGGGAAGTATATATTGAAACCACAATGAGATGCCACTACACACCCACCAGGAAGAGGGAAATTAAAAAGAATGACACCAAGTGGTAGTAGATATGGAGAGTAATGAAAACTAATACATTGGCAAAACCCATTTTGGAAAACTGACCATTCTCTACTAAAACTATACATTTTCCTTATGACCCAACAGTTCTAAATATATATCCTTGAGAAATGAATGTACACATGCATTTGAAGGTACACAGTAGGTTTATTAACAGTTCCAACCTACAAACACCAACATGTCCTTCAACAGAATGGCTAAATAGAGTACTTATATAATGGAATACCACATAGTAATAAGGAAGAACAAACTTACCACACAAAAATATGGATAAATCTTACAGGCATTATATTGCCCAAAAGAAGCCAAAGTTTTGAGCATACTGCATGATCATCCCATTTATATAAGTTCAAAAGAAAGAAAAATGCATGGAGGTAACAGTCACAGTGGTAGGTATGTTGGGGATGGAGACATTGACTAGAAGGGAAACAGATTTTTGGAACTATTCTGTCTTGACTCACTGGAGATTACATGGGGAGATAATGAGTGGGGGCATATGTGTGTGTGTATAAAAAAATTCTGTGACACATAATTCCAAGCTCTAAAATCCCAAGACTTCAAGAGGTTAAACATTTAGTATGTTAACAAAAGTGGAATAAACAAGCTAAAATGCCTTGTTGGGTAGGCATTTGGCCTGCTAGTTAAGAGACTGGTTAGGATGTTCACACAAGTCCTGGCTGTGCTCCTGATTCCAGCTTCTTGCTAATGCAGACCCTGAGGCAGCAGGTGATGGCTCAGGTATTTGGGTCCCTTAACACCTACATGAGACCTGCATTAAATTCCTGCATCCAGCATCGGCCTGGCCCAGTCCCTATGGCAGGCCATTTGGCATCTGGTGAATGAAATAGCAGAAGGGAGTACTGGCTCTTCCTCTCTCTGCCTCTCAAAAAACAAAAAATACCTCAGTACAGCTTGAATTGGGAACAATGAAGTTTAAAATGTACACATTATTGAACCACTGCTGCATTTGTCTTAAAGAATTTTAAGTTTTTAAATCTAGTATCAGCAAGGTTAGTTTCCCTAGATAGTCTATATGGGACAGAACTAGAAAAGCATTAGTAGGAACAAATTTATCACATTAATTAAAAATGCAGAGTTACAAAATATAAGGATAAAGAATACTTCATAAAGGTTTCCTAATCATTTTTTTAAAATAGTACTATGAAACTATGCTTGATCTTTTCCTTGTTCCCTCCATCGATGTTTAACTTTCTTGCAGTAATTCACACATTTATAGCATACATATCAGTGGCTTTTGGTATGTTACAATTAAGAAAACTGTCCTCACTACTCAACCTCATGTAGTCCTCTGCAACCCCTAATCTACTTTCTGTCTGTATAAACCTGCCTGCCTCTTCAGATTGTTTCATAGCAATGCGATCAGACAGTATGTGGTCCTTTGTGACTATTGCCTTTTGTGTAGCGGAAGTGCTTTCAAGTTTCATCTATGTTTTAGCATGTACCTACTATATTTCCTTTTATACTGAGTATTACTACATTTATCTATTCATCATTGATGAACATTTGAGTTGTTTTTAAATTTTGGCTATGGACATGTTTTCATTTCTCTTGGGTATATAACTAAGAGAAAACTATAGGATTATATCGTAATTCAATATTTAACCTTCTGAGGAACTGTCAGACTATTTTCCAAAGTAGCTGTACTATTTTATATTCCTACCTGCTATATGAGGGTTCTAATTTTCCCACATCTTTGCAAACAATTACTGTCTCTTTGATTATTGCCATCCTGGTATGAATCCTCATTATGATTTTGATTTGCACTTTTCTGACAGCTAATAATATTGAACATTTTTTTCTTGTGCTTATTGGCTGTTTGTGTACATTCCTTAAAGAAAGGTTTATTAAAACACTCTGCCCATTTTTTTCAAATTGAGTTGTCTTATTCAGTTTAAGAGTTCTTTATATATTCTAGATACTAAACCCTTATCATATAGCTGATTTACAAATATTTTCTCCCTTTATGTAGGCTATCATTTAAACTTTCTTAGAAGTGTCTTTGATGCATGTAAGTTTTAAATTCTGATAAAGCCCAAGTTGTCTGTTTTTCCCTGATGAGCTTCTATATATCAAATAATCCATCACCAAATACAAATCATGAAGATTTACATCAAGACTGTCTAAGATTTTTATAGGTTTAACTCTTATATTTAGCCTACTGAGCCATTTTGAGTTCATTTTTGTGTATGTTTTAAGGAATCAATTTCTTCCTTTTCCATGCAGGTATCCCATTGTCCCAGAATCATTTCTTGAAGAAACTGTATTTTCTTCCAGTTACTTATCTTGTCATCCTTTATTGAAGTTCAATTAACCATACATGTGGGAGGGATTTTGATAGGGATTGACTTGACTAAATCAACTTGGGGACTATTGTTATCTTAACAATATTGAATCTTTTGATCCATGAACATGGATTTCTTTTCATTTATTTTCTTTAATTACGCCCAATAATTTTTGTAGTTTCAGAGTTTATATATATCCAATTGTTTATCGAGTCTTCAGTTGATGGACATCTGGGCTGATTCCATATCTCAGGTATTGTGAGCTAAACTGCAGTAAACATGGGCATACAGATCACTCTTTCATATGCTGATTTCATTTCCTTTGGGTAAATTCCCAGGTGTGGAATGGCTGGGTCATCTGGTAGTTCTATTTTCAGCTTTCTGAGGCATCTCTATACTGTCTTCCACAATAGCTGTACTAGTTCACATTCCCACCAACAGTAGATTAGGGTACCTTTCCCCCCACATCCTTGCTAGCATTTATTGTTGTTTCTGTATGAGTGCCATTCTAACAAATGAGGAGAAACCTCATTGTGGTTTTTAATTTCCATTTCCCTGGTGGCTAGTGATCCTGAGCATTTTTTCACGTGTCTGTTGACCATTTAAATTTCCTCTTTTGAAAAATGCCTCTTCAAGTCCTTTGCCTATTTCTTCACTCGATTGTTTTGCTGTTGTTGAGTTTCTTGAGTTCTTTATAGATTCTGGGTATTAATCCTTTATCAGTTGCACAGTTTGCAAATATTTTCTCCCATCCTGTTGGTTACCTCTTTACTTACTGAGTGTTTCCTTTTGGTGTGGAAGCTTCTCACCTTGATGTAATCTCATTTGTCTATATTGACTTTGATTATGATTCTGGGGTCGTGTCCAAGAAGTCTTTGCCTAAGCCAGCATCTTTCAGACTTTTCCCCAATGTTCTCTAGTAATTTGATGGCATCAGGTCATATATTTAAATCCTTATACATTTTGAGTTGATTTTTGTATAAGGTGTAAGGTAGGGGTCTAGTTTCAAACTTTTGCATGTGGAAATGCAGTTTTCCCAGAAGAGACTGTCCTTGCTCCAGGGATTGATTTTAGCTCCTTTGTCAAATATTAGTAGGTTGTATCTGCATGGATTGATTTCTGGAGTTTCTATTCTGTTCCATTGGTCTATCCATCTGTTTTTGTGCCAGTACAAGACGGTTTTGATTATAACCGCCCTGTAGTATGTCTTGAAATCTGCTATTGTGATGCCTCCAGCTTTGTTTTTGTTATTTAGGATTGCTATAGCTATACATCTCTTGTGTTTCTATATGAATTTTAGCATCATTTTTTTCTAGATCTAGGAATGTCCTTGGTATTTTGATTGGGATCACATTAAATCTGTAAATTGCTTTTGGTAGTATGTGCATTTTGAAATTAATTCTTCTAATCCATGAAAATGGAAGATTTTTTTTATCTTCTGTTTCTTACTTTAATGTTTTATAATTTTCATTGTAGAGATGTTTGACATCCTTGGTTAAATTTATTCCAAGGTATTTAATTTTTGGTAGGAATGTGAATGGGATTGATTTTAAAAATTCTTTCTCAGCCATGGCATTTTCTGTATACCAAGGCTATTGAGTTTTGTGTGTTAATTTTATAAATGCCACTTTACCAAATACTTTTTATGAGTTCCAATAGTCTCTTAGTGGAGTCTTTTGGCCCCCCTATATATAGAATCATGTTATCTGCAAATAGTAATAATTTGACTTCCTCCTTTCCAATTTATATACCTTTGATTTCATTTTCTTGCCTAATGGCTCTGGCTAAAACTTCCAGTACTATTTTGAATAGCAGTGGTGAAAATGAGAATCCTTGTCTGGTTCCAGATCCTACTGGAGATGCGTCCAAATTTTTCCCATTCAATAAGATGTTGGCTGTGGGTTTGTCACAAATTGCCTTCATTGTGTTATGGACTGTTCCTTCCATACCTGATTTGATTAATTATTTTATCATGAAAAGGTGTGTTTTATCAAATGCAATGTCTGGATGTATTGAGACAATCATATGGTTTTTATTCTTCAGTTTGTTAATGTGATGTATCACATTGATTGATTTACATATGTTGAAACATCCCTGCTTACCAGGGATAAATTCTACTTTTTCCAGATGAATTATCTTTCTGATGTGTTGTTGGATTCAATTAGCTAGTATTTTGTTGAAGAGTTTTGCATATATTCATTAGGCATATTGGTCTATAGTTCTGTTTCTTCATTGTATCTTTTTCTGGTTTGGGGATTAAGATGATGCTAGCCTCATAGAAGGAGTTTGGGAAGATTCCCTTCCTTGTAATTGTTTTGAGTAGCTTGAGAAAAATTAGAATTGGTTATTCTTTGAAAGTCTGGCAGAATTCAGTAGTGAAGCCATCCAGTCCTAGGCTTTTCTTTATTGGGAAAGTCTTTATTACTGATTCAATCTCTGTCTTGCTTATTGGTCTATTTAGGCTTTTTATGTCTTTTGACTCAATTTTGGTAGATTATATGTCCAGGAATCTATCCATTTCTTCTAGATTTTCCAATTCATTTGGTATATAGCTGTCTGTAGTAATATGTGATGATTCTTTTTATTTCTGTGGTATCCTGTTTCATCTGTAATTTTATTAATTTGGGTCTTCTCCTTCTTTTTTCCTTTTTTTTGGTTAGTTGGTCCAATTGTATATCAGTTTTGTTTATTTTTTCAAAAACACAGCTCTTCATTTCACTGATCTTTTTTATTGTTTTATTGATTTCACTTTTGTTTATTTCTTCTCTAATTATTTCTTTCTTCTTTAGGGATGGTTTCTATTAGTTCTTTGAACATACATGGTTCTGTTTAAGACTTTGTTAAATATGATATTTGGCCACTCTCATAGTTTTTGATACCTGCTCTTTTCTGTTGTGTAAATGAGTGACACCCATTTCTTTGCATGTCCATAACTTTTTGTTGAAAACTTGTTATTTTATAGAATAATCAGCACCTTTGAATACTGATTTCACCCTTCCTCCCAACAAAAACTTGTTTGCTTACTTACTTAAGGATTTGTCCAGACTATTTCAGTGAAATCTATTTCCCGCAATGTGTGAAGCTCCTGCTATTGCTCCTCAGAGGTTGTAGCTAGGCAGACACACATTTGGCCATGCATACATATTGTGGAGCTTCTGCCAAACTGAGTTTTCTTATGAAGGCAGTATAATGAAGGAGGGAATGGATCATGTCTGAAATGCTACAGACTTCCTGTTCTGAGTTTTAGTAGGTTTTCTAGAATAAATGTTTCTGTATTTGTTCTATGCAATTAGGACTCTTTCCAGAGACTTGAAATGGTTATGTTGTTATAGTTTCCTCTCACTTTGCTTCTCTGGGAAGTGTGTCCATAGAGCTCCTCATACTTCCAATTTAGCAGTGAAACTTCTTAACCACTATTTTGGGGTGTCTGCTCAGGGTCTAGTGTAACATTTAGCCTAGAACAGTACATAAGATGCATTTTTTTTTTTTTGATAGGCAGAGTGGATAGTGAGAGAGAGAGAGAGAGAGAGAGGAAGGTCTTCCTTTTTGACGCTGGTTCACCCTCCAATGGCCGCTGAGGACGGCGCATCGTGCTGATCCGAAGCCAGGAGCCAGGTGCTTCTCCTGGTCTCCCTTGCAGGTGCAGGGCCCAAGCACTTGGGCCATCCTCCACTGCCTTCCCGGGCCATAGCAGAGAGCTGGCCTGGAAGAGGGGCAACTGGGATAGAGTCTGGCGCCCCAACCAGGACTAGAACTTGGGGTGCTGGCACCGCAAGGCTGAGGATTAGCCTGTTAAGCCACGGTGCCGGCCAAGATCCATTTCTAAAAGTGAGAAACAGTAACATTTTAATGTAGTTTTTACATAACCTGTAAGTTAATACTATAGGATATTTAAATTTTAGCTTTAGATCAATATGATAAGGAGTTGAAAAATTGAAAGAGCACCTAAAATTTACTGGAAGCAAAAGGAAAGACTAGCAGATTGACCAGGATACATAAGGCCTAGATAAATGATTCATAAAATATGTCTGCATTTTCAGTTTTGAAAAATTTCCTGTGGAATGAATGTCAGCTATTACCTAGTGTAGGAACTGGCATTGTAGTTTAGCAGGTTAAGCTGCCACCTATGACACCAACATTTGACATGGGCACCAGTTCGTATACTAGCTGCTGCACTTCCAATACAGCTCCCTGATAATGGCCTAGAAAAAGCCAAGTTGGCCTCTGCCACCCATGTGGAAGATCCAGCTAAAGCTCCTGGCTCCTGACTTCAGCCTGGCCCAGTCCTGGACTTCATAGCCATCTGGAGAGTGAACCAGTGGATGGAAGCTCTCTCTGTCTCTCCCTCTCTCTCTGTAACTCTGACTTTAAAATAAATAAGTAAATATTTTAAAAGCACTAAATTAATTAATTATACTTATTAAATATGGGAAACACGGTATTTGGAAGTTTAATAGAATATTGCTCAAAATAGAAACCAGTCATAATTCCAGGCACCAGAATAAAAATTGAGGCTTTTCTTAATGGGAAGTTTTTATAGAGCCATCCTATTTTATTTTAACACTGTAACAAAAGCTAATTTTCAAGAACCAGATAACCATGATGACTTCTGTTTTGCACTCCAACTCACTCTGTCACTACTCAATAAATAATCATTCATAGCTCTGTGGGGGTGGAAATAGGGTGGGGATTTTTCCTTTTGGCACATTCAGTAGTGAGTAATACATTTATTTCAAGTGCCAATAAAAATGTTATACTGGACTTATGTGACACATTTGTTATTTGAGAAATTAATTCTAAACTGTTGGAGCAAATTTCTTATTATGTTTCTTTACCTATAAGTTGAGATTATGTTATCAATATCCTAAACAAAATGAACAACTCTTAAATTCTGTGTAACATTTTTTAAAGGAGAGTAAATGAAAACATTTTCATGAGTGACCATCTCAGGACTTATCTGAATAGATAGTATTTTTCACCTTCTTCTTTTAAGCTGATCACTCATAATTGTTTACATGAATTCCTTATTTTCTGGTCTTTTCTCACATATTGATTTTTTTTTTTTTTTTTAGCTTTTGTCTGCTGTTGCGTGATGCCTCTTCCCTCTCAATCTATCTTCTGCTTCACCTCCATAATGACAGTGAGATAAGATAGAAGGTGTCTGAGTGTGTATCCCTGTTGTCATTAGCTTGGGCAGTTTCTGAGAATTTGGATGCCTCATCTGTATTTCAGATGATCTGTCAGACAAATTAAATCAGATTGATGCTGAGCTTTATATAATGGGGCCAGCACTGTGGTATAGTGGGTCAAGCCTTCACCAGCAGCGCTAGCATCCAAAATGGGCTCCAGTTTAAGTCCCAGATGTTCCTCTTCGATTCACCTCTCTGCTATGGCCTGGGAAAGCAGTAGAAGATGACCTAAGTCCTTGAGCCCCTGTACCCATGTGGGAGTCCCAGAAGAAGCACCTGGCTCCTGCCTTCAGATCAGCTCAGCTCCAGCCATTGTGGCCATTTGGGGAATGAACCAGCAGTTGGAAGACTTTTCTGTCTCTCCCTCTGTCTGTAACTCTACCTCTCAAATAAATAAACAAAATCATATATATGTATATGTATATATATATATATACATATACATATATATATAATAGAATTCCAAAATTAGAATAAAATCATTAGAGGATTTATGTAAGAGCACCAATGCTTATACAAGTTGAACCCCTCTTAAGTAGTCTGGCTGTTAATCTCACATTCAAAGAGTTATTCTTAATATGTGGTTGTCTCTAATATTCTATGACAGTTTTGTGAAGCTTACTGAATGCACAGACACTGCTGATACTGATTACAGATGAAGAAATCACATAGTGGTTACACTTCTGGGATCATACAGAAACAAAGGCAAAGCAATTGCCAAAATGACACCCTGCATCCCATCTAAACAAAAAAAGTATTTTCCAATTAAACTCACTTCAAATAGAAGCACTTTTTACAAAAGATGTGCAGATATCAACATAGACACACAAGCAATATGAAGAAGGAAGCATGATAACTATAAAGAAACATTACAGTGCTCCAGAAATAGATCTTGACATGACTAGAGCCTAGGAAGATTATTGACGCCATAAACAAGAGTGTCAATTTGTTAAGTCAACAACAGGAGTCACTGTGCAATTACTCCCCATTTAGGATCTCTGTCCTTAATGTGTTGTTCAATGTGAATTAATGCTATAACTAGTACTCAAACAGCATTTTACACTTTATGTTCTATGTGGGTGCAAACTGATGAAATCTTTACTTAATATATACTAAATTGATCTACTGTATATAAAGATAATTGAAAATGAATCTTGATGTGAATGGGAGAGGGAGCGGGAGATGGGAGGGTTGCAGGTGGGAGGGAAGTTATGGGGGGAAAAAGCCATTGTAATCCATAAACTGTACTTTGGAAATTTATATTTACTAAATAAAAGTTTAAAAAAAAGAAAAAAAAATAGGTCTTGATTTGAAGGAAATTTATTAAATGCCTGAAAAAGAATTCAAAATGATGATCATAGGGAAATTTAATGATATATAAAAGAACATAGACAAGTTAAAGAAATGAGGAAAATAAATGAGAAATTCTATAGAAATAATTTAAAAACAGAAAATTTAGAGCTGAAAAATCAATCAATGAAATAAAAACTACAATTGAAAGATTCAACAGATACACAACCCAGAATAAAGAATTTAATTTGAAGACAAATCTTTTGGAGTAGCCCAGACAAAAATGAAAAGAATTTTAAAAACTAAGAAACCTGTAAGACATATGGAACACCATCAAGTGAACAGATATCCACATTGCATGGGTACCTAAAGGAAAGGAAAAGGGCATTGAGAATCTACTTAATGAAATAATAGTTGTAAACTTCCCAAGTTTTGATAGAAGTATACACATATATACAAAGGCAGCTTAAAGGACCCCAATCAGACTCAACCAAAAAGAATTTCTCCAAGGTATTTTATGGTCAAACTGTCAAAAGTTAAGAAAAGAATCCTAAAGACAGTGAAAGAAAAACATCAATTTACATATAAAAGAAAACTCAATGGACTATCAGCAGACCTTTTAGCAGAAACTTTACAGGTCAGAAAAGAATGAAATGGGGCCAGCGCAGTGGCTCACTAGGCTAATCCTCCGCCTTACGGCGCCGGCACACCGGGTTCTAGTCCCGGTCGGGGCACCGATCCTGTCCCGGTTGCCCCTCTTCCAGGCCAGCTCTCTGCTGTGGCCAGGGAGGGCAGTGGAGGATGGCCCAAGTGCTTGGGCCCTGCACCCCATGGGAGACCAGGAGAAGCACCTGGCTCCTGCCATCGGATCAGCGCGGTGCGCCGGCTGCAGCGCGCCTACCGCGGTGGCCATTGGAGGGTGAACCAACGGCAAAAGGAAGACCTTTCTCTCTGTCTCTCTCTCTCACTGTCCACTCTGCCTGTCAAAAATAAAGAAAAAATAAATAAATAAAAAAGAAAAGAAAAGAATGAAATGATATATTCCAGGGTCCTAAAAAAATTCTGTCAACCAAGAATAGTATATTCAGCTAAGTTATCCTTTAGAAGTGACAAAGAAATATAGGGATTTTTCCAGAAAAGCAAAAACTGAAGGAATTGTCACCACCAGGCTTCCCCTATAAGAAATCCTTAAAGAAGTCCTACGTTAGAATTAAAGGGATCTTAACAACCATCCTGAAAACACACAAAAATATAAAGCTAATTAACAGAGCAGATATCTAAAAGAGAAAGAGAGGAGATCAAACCTTATGACTGAAAACTACCAAAACAGAGAAAAAAGTTGAGAGGTAGAAACAAAGCATAACTAAGCAAGTAACAAAATGACAAGACTCAATTCTCACATATCATTTTTAACCTTGAATGTAAATTGATTAAGTTTCCCAGTGAAAAGATATAAATTTGGATGGATTAAAAAAAGAAACAACACCCACACATATTCTGCCTACAAGAAGCTTACTTCACAAGCAGAGATGCAGTTAGACTGAAAGTGAAGAGTTGGAAAAAGATATTCCATGGAAAATTCAGACATACTACAAGCAGAACTAGCTGTACTCATACAAATAAAACTGTAAAAAGAGACAAAGTCATTGCATATTGATAAGATATATATTGCTATAGATTATGGAAGAAGATATGACAATTGTAAGTATATGCACTCAACACCAGGCTACCACATGAAACAAACATTAGACCTACAAGGGAGGGTAGATTCCAACACATAATAGTTGGGGACTTCAACACCACACTGTCACCAATGAACAGATAATACAAACAAAAAAACCAGCAAAGACACTACAGAGTTGAGCCATCATCTAGAACAAATGGCCAAACCAATATTTACAGAACATTTTCTTTAAGACCTATAGAACATATTTTCATCAGCCCATGGAACATTTTCCAGGATATAACATAATGAGGTCACAAATCAAGTCTCAATATAGTATTTAAAGTTGAAATCACACCATTTATCTTCTCAGATCACAACAAACTAGAAATTCACAACAGGAAGAATATTGGAAATTCACAGATCAATGGAAATTGTACAACATGCTCCTGAATGACCATTATACCATTTAAGAAATTCAAAAGAAGTTCAAAAATGTCTTAACACAAATGAAAATGAAAATACAACATATAAAAAGACGGAATAGAAAAAGCAGTAGAAAGAGGGACATTTAGGCAATAATACATACATTTAAAGACAGAGTTCAAATGAACCATACAATGATGCACCTCAAGGATCTAGAAGATTTAAAAGAAATAAAACCCAAAATTAGTAGCAGGCAAGAAATACTAAGAATCAAAGGAGAAACAAATGAAATTGTAACAAAAAAGTACAAAATGAAAACCTGGGGTTTTTTGAAAAGATAAAATAGACAAACATTTATACAGAGAAAAAGGAGAAAATACTTAAATGAATCAAGTTTTAGATAAAAAGGTAATAATGTAAATACCATATAAATTAAAAATATAACAAATAAACTAGTATGAAAACTACATGCAAACAAATCAAAAAACCTTCAAGAAATGAATAAATTCCTGGACATATACAGCTTACCAAAATTAAATCAGGAAAATAGGGAAAAACCTAAACTGATCAAAAAGTAACAATATGAAAGCAGTAATTGAAAGTCTCCCACCAAAGAAAAGGCCAGAGTTTGATGACTTTACAGCTAAATTCAAAAAACATTTTAAAAAAGGATTAACTTGGGGCCTGGGCTGTGGCATAGCAGGTAAAGCCACCACCTGCTGTGCCAGCATCCCGCATAGATACCAGTTTGAGTCCTGGGTGCTGCACTCCTATGCAGCTCTCTGCCATGGCCTGGGAAAGCAGTAGAAGATGGCCCAAATCCTTGGGCCCCTGTACCTGTGTAGGAGACCCAGAAGAAGCTCCTGAATTCAGATCAGCCCAGCTCTGGCTGTTGCAGTCATTTGGGGAGTGAACCAACAGATGGAAGACCTTTCTCTCTTTCTCTCCCTCTCACTGTCTGTAACTCTGCCTCTCAAATAAATAAAATCTTAAAAAAGAAAATAAATGATAAACCAATTCGGTAAGTTTCAAGTTACTAAACCAACATATAAAAAGTGGTAATATTTTTATAAAGCTACAACAATCCTGTTGAAAGGAGAATCAAGGAAGTAATACCATTCACAATAGCTACAACAAATTAAATAGTTATGAATAAATTTTACCAAATTTGTGAAAGAGCTCTACAATGAAAATAATAAAACACTGATGAAAGAAATAATAAAGGACACAAAAAATGGAATAACATCTTAGTTCATTTGGGAAAATTCATGTTGTTAGAATATCCACATTTCACAAAATAATCTGCATATTAAATGCACTCCTCATCAAAGATCAATATCAATGACACTCCATACAGAAGTAGAAAAAGCAATCCTAAAATTCATACATATATAGCATGACAAAAGATTCAAAATAGCCAAAGTGATCCTGAGCAAAAGAAATACAGCTGGAGACATCATAATACCTGACTTCAAAGGAGCTATAAAACAATAGAAATTTAAACAGGGTTGTACTGGTATAAGAACTGGTTGAACTGTACTGGTATAAGAACAGGGTTGAACTGGTATAAGATCAGTAGAACAGACTAGAGAACCCAGAAATTAACACACACATACACGGTCAACTGGCTCTTGACAAGGGGGCCAAGATCATAATCAAAGAAATGATAATCTTGTCATTAAATGATGATGTTAGCAAAATTGGTTATTCATTATGTGGAGAAATGAAAGGATATCCCTACTTCTCACCATATACAAAAATCAGCTCAAAATGTATCAAAGACCTAAATGTAAGACCTGAAGCTGAAATTGTTAGAAGAAAATATAGGAGAAAACACTTCATGACATTGATGTAGACAGTGATTTTTTTTTTTTTTTGGACAGGCAGAGTGGACAGAGAGAGAGAGACAGAGAGAAAGGTCTTCCTTTGCCGTTGGTTCACCCTCCAATGGCCGCCGCGGTAGCGCGCTACGGCTGGCGCACCGTGCTGATCTGATGGCAGGAGCCAGGTGCTTCTCCTGGTCTCCCATGGGGTGCAGGGCCCAAGCACTTGAGCCATCCTCCACTGCACTCCCTGGCCACAGCAGAGAGCTTGCCTGGAAGAGGGGCAACTGGGACAGGATCGGTGCCCCGACCGGGACTAGAAACCAGTGTGCTGGCACTGCCAGGCGGAGGATTAGCCTAGTGAGCTGCGGTGCTGGCCGGCAGTGATTTTTTGTAGGCAGTGATAAGACCCCGAATGCACAGGCAACCTAAGCAAAACTAGACAAAAGAGAATACATCTAACTAAAAAGCTTCTGCATAGCAAAGAAAAAAATCAACAGAGTGAAGAGGCATCCAATGGGAGAAAATATTTGCAAACTATGTATCCAATAATGGATTAATGTCCAGAACTCAAAAACTCAACAGCAAAAAAATCAACCAACCCAGTTAAGAAATGGACAAATGGGTGCCAGTGTTGCAGCACAGTGGGTCAAGCTGCTACCTCCATTGCCAGCATCTCATATGAGTTCCAGCTGCTCCACTTCTGATTCAGCTCCCTACTAATGCACCTGGGAAAGCATCAGAGGATGGCCCAAGTGCTTGGGCCCCTGCCACTCATGTGGGAGACACAGATGGAGTTTCAGGCTCATGGCTTTGGCCTCAGCCCAGATCTAGCCATTGCAGCCATTTAGGGAGTGAACAGTATAAAGGTTGACTCTCTCACTTTTTCTCTCACCCCTTTAATTTTGCCTTTCAAATAAATGAAATAAATCTTTTTTAAAAATTTTAAAACAAGAAATAGGCAAATGACATGAATAGACATTTCTCAAAAGAAGAATCACAAGTGGCCAACAGACTAGCTATCCTGGAAATGCAAATCAAAACCACAATGAGGTCTCACCTTACCTCAGTTAGAATGGCAATTACCAAAGAGACAAAAAGTAAAAAATGCTAGCCAAGATATGGAGAAAGGGGAATTCCTATACTCTGTTGGTGGGAATATAAATATTCGTATAGCAGTTGTGGAAAATAGTATACAGAGTCCTTAAAAAATGAGAAACAGAACTTCATATGATCCAGCAATCCCACTAGTGGTATTTATCCAAGACACATGAAACCATTGTATCAGAGAAATACCTGTACCACCACATTTATTGCAAAACTATTCACTATGGCCAAGATATGGAATCTACCCAAGTGTTTCTCAACAGATGTAGTGGATAAAGAAAATGTGGTGTATATATATAAAATGAGATATTAATCAGCCATAAAAGTAAATAAAATTCTGTCATTTTTCAGCAAAATGAATGGAACTGGAGATCATTATGTCAATTGAAATTAGGTTAGACAAACGCCACATGTTCTTATATATGGAAACTAAAAAAAAAAAAAACTTAATCAGAACATAGAATACTAATTACTAGAGACTGGGAGAGGTAAGGGTAGGGGATGGGAAAGGTTGAATTATAGATGCCAAACCAGAGTTTGAAAGAGTAAGTTTCTATTTTTTCAATGCATGATGGAATCATTGCAGTTCACAATAACCTATCACATGTTTTCTGAGTATATCTAAAAGAAATGCTCTAAGTCTCCAATCATCAGGAAGAGAGAAGTGTTGTTTGCTCTGGGTTCATCAGTGCATGCTATACACATCTATTAAAATGCCACATTATAGTACATCAATATATAGTTATTATTAATAATGTCAACATTTTTAAAAGGTAAATAAAAATTATTGAGGGAAGCATTTGGTGCAGCAGTTTAGACACAGCCTGAGATACTGTACCCCACATCAGGGGCCTAGGTTTGAGTCCCAGCTGCACTCCCACCTGCAGATTCCCACTAATGCTCAGCCTGGGAGGCAGCAGGTGATGGCTCACGTATCTGCTTCCCTGCCTCCTGTGAGAGATCTCAATTGAGTTCCCAGCTCCGGGCTTTGACCTGCCCCAACCCTGACTTTTGCAGGCATTTGGGAAGTGAACCAACAGATGGGAGATTTTTCTCTCTCTGTCTTTGTGCCTTTCAAAATTAATTAACAGAAAGATAAAGGCTAGATTCTTCTTGCTTTTTAAAGAAAATTATGGAATGCTTAGTATGCACAAGCACCACACCCATATACATGCTTAATACATTTTTAATGAGATCAGCCACTCTGAGGGCAGGTGTTGTGGTACAGCACATTAAGTCATGGCCAGGGTTGGTAAAATAAATAAAGTGAATCTTAAAAAAATAAATAATAATAATAAAGACAACTGAGTTCCCAAAACCACATCCCGTTCCCAGGCATGACTAGTCCACAGAGGAGTTCCAAGTCTTCAATTCCAGGGGCTCTCATTCCAACTCCATACAACTTGAAGGACTATCCCACCTCTGAGCTCCCAAGGAAATGTACACATTTCCTCACTGAGGCCTTCATTGAGATGGCATCACAGCCCATCTTTTCTGCCTAACCCCATTTTTCCTTTCCTTCCCCTGCACATGTGTTGCTTTCCATAATACTTCCTATCAAATATCCTATATATAATCTCCATCAGTATTTGATTCCCAGAGAACCCTGCTCTTGTCACTGCCAGCAATAGCCTTGCGTAAGTCATGACATGCATGATCATTGTTAATAACTATCCTCTATGAAACAGTCTCCCAATCTGAAAGTATCATCCTGAGCTAGCTGTTGTACGAGTGTTATATACAACAACATAGGCGAGGTTGTAGTTTTATGATTAATGCATACTTAGGACAAGCAGACCTAAACTATTTTCAGTTCTACCATGAACTAGCTGTAGAGCTGAGCCCAAGTCTTTGAGTTATCATCTGTAAAATGAGAACAACAATAATAATAATTATGACATTTACTATATATGAGGCATTTAACAGATTAAAACCTATATTTTAATAAATGTATAAGACCTGGCCAGTTATTAGAAAGAATAGACAAACTAAAGCACATAAAATATTTTCTACAGTACCTGATGGACAGCATATACTAAGTGGCAAAAGTGTGATTTCTATTGTTATTATTAATAATAAAGCATTTATCACAATGCCTTGCACCAAAAATGATACTCTACATGAGAAGTCAGAGTTTTCCAATTTCAGACTCTGTATTTTCAAAACAAATAGTTCTGTAATGTAGGGACATGATTAAAAATATTTACGTTCTCTAAACTCACACAAACATGTTCAGAATGTATGAAACAAGAAATAATGGGTCACACAGAGAATAAATTACACAATAAGACTCCTTCTATTTCTCCATCCCCCTTTCAACAAATTATACCTTACTCAAATGCAAAGATGAATGATCAACTGCAGATTAGAAGCAAAACTATTTGTCTATGAAGCCAAGTCTGTCAAACCCTCCAACAATATGGAGAGGGCTAGAATCTAC
The DNA here is from genome assembly GCF_033115175.1 of Lepus europaeus. NCBI lineage: Eukaryota > Metazoa > Chordata > Mammalia > Lagomorpha > Leporidae > Lepus > Lepus europaeus. Next base: position 31,934,927 of record NC_084827.1, read on the forward strand.
ACACTTATTTTTTTCTAGATGAAGATTGGTGGTGGTGTGTGACTCAGTCTTGTTCAGACTGTCTGCTGAGACTCGCTCTAATATTTAATTACACTTTTGCCTGCCGGAGTCACAGAGGGGAGAAGCTTATCTCTTCATCTTCCTGAAATGTTTTATATTCATTCATGGGCACTAGAGTTTAGCAACCTGAGATATACCCATTTTTTCTGCTTTCTCCCCCTAAATTTCTATGTATTGATTAATTTAAAAGCAAGAAAAGAAAGCCAGCTCCCAACCACTAGTTTAATCTCCAGATACCCGCAACAGACAGAGCTGGACCAAGTGGAAGTTGTTCTGAGCCTCCCAAGAGGGTGGCAAGGACCCAACTACTTAGGCCATCACCTACTGCATCCCAGGGCACATGTAGCAAGGAGCTGGAATCTGGAGCAAATTCAGGACTCCAACCCAGACATGGGATATGTAATGCTGGCATCCCAAGAGATACCTTAACTCCTATACCAAACGCCCACCTCTATATTTTCAGTTTTTTATTCACTAAATCCTTCTGATTTTTAAAAATATTTCATATTTCCAAGTCAATTTGAAAATTAATACAAAAGATTTTGAAAAGCCCATATTAACAGAATTGCTGAACAAACTGAAGTGATTAGATTTTAAGCACAAATTGGGGGTAGTGCTAAATATCTGAAGAACGGTGAAGCTGCAAGAGCACCCTTTGTATCATGGGACAGCTGTACCAGTTCTCGTTGGCCTCACTCTGGACGGCTCTTGCAGAGCAAGGAAAAAACCCCTCTTTGCCTAAGTCACTGCGGTTGGGTTTTCCAGCCATGGTGCCAATGGCACTCCCAACTAATATGGGGTTATACTTATGTTGCCTCGTTCTGTTTACTTTTTCCATCAACACTGTTTTAAATGTATCTATGTTAAAAAGTGAAGCTGTAATTAATTCCACTGCTCTAAGAGCTTGCTGTCATGCCCATGCCACATTTTACCTATCCATTCCCTCAATAATCAAATTTTGAGTGATTGTAACTTGGTCTTCTCAACAGTCTTGTACTGTGCATACCAGAGGGTTCATGGAAAATGCAAATTTTAATTCCATTTTCCATATGCGTCCTTGTGTGTGTATGACAAAGATCCTTTTCTATATATAGCAGTGGAGTAGTTAGTTTTAAGACAAAATTGTTATTTAATTAATTAACTACTGATGTTGCCAGAGATGGATCTTTGGCTTGCCCCTCCAGAGCCTCTGTCCACCCTACCCACCCTAGGAGGCCAATTCCATGAACTAATTCAATGGGGACTTAAGTTCTGGTTTGGTTCTATCCAATAAGGAACCCTAGCAGGATATCTAAGGAAGAGTGAATTCTGGGTATTTATTCACGTGGCTCCTTCTCGACAAGATTTTGTGGCTTACCTACGTCCCTCAACTGAAGGGCACTGCTCCTCTATGGCAATTTCTACAGGATTTGCTCCTTCTGGGTTCCAGGAACCTTCACCTCCTCCTCTAGTCCCTTTGGATCTTGGGGTGGTAACAGCTCCTCTGCTCACACCTTCATAAATAGTCTCTTTGTAAATCAAACCTCCTTGAATTATCCTGCCATCTGTTTCCAGCTGAAATCCTGGCGACATCACTGCTATGTAGCTTTGGAGGAGCCTGAATTAATTTACAGGCCTAACAGCAATGCATGTGAGTGTTAACTACCCCACAGCACTTACTGCTAACTGAATGAAACTCTATACGATGAGGATTCAATACAGTCAGTATTAGTATTCTGCTTGTAGTCTCCTAACTACTAGTGAGATTAAGCCTCTTTTTAAGTCTATAGGCCATTTTCCCCCATCAATTGTTTTTTACTATCATTTGCTGATTTCTCTACTGGATTAGGCTTTTTTCATTTACTTTTAGTTCTTTATTTTTATTTTTATTTCAGAGACAGAGGAAGAATTCCCATCTGCTAGTTCATTTCCCAAATGACCAGGACTGGGGCAAGCCAAAGCCAGGAGCCAGGCACCCAATCGATCCTCCACCTGGGTGGCAGTGACCCAATTACTGAACCATCATCTGTTGCCTCCTATGGCATGTACTATCAAGAAGCTGGAATTGAGAACCAAGCCAGGACCTAAGCCAGGCACTCTCATGTAGACATCTCAATCAGTGTCTTCAACGCTACACCAAACACCCCTTTAGTTCATTAATTTGAAATATCTTTTTCCTGCTTAATTTTTGTCGGTGGTGTTCTTTGTTTCCCAAGCTTTTAAAATATGTCTATTTTCTTGTGTTTTAAAGTGTTGCTTTTTGGGGCTGGCACTGTAGCACAGCAAGTAAAGCTGCCACCTGCAGTGCCAGCATCCCATATGGGCAACAGTTCAAGTCTTGGCTGCTCCACTTCCGATCCAGCTCTCTGCTATGGCCTGGGAAAGCAGTGGAGGATGGCCCAAGTTCTTGGGCCCTTGAACCTGCATGGGAGACCCAGAAGTTCCTGGCTCCTGGCTTCGGATCAGCCCAGCTCCAGCCATTGTGACCATTTGGGGAGTGAACCAACAATGGAAGACCTCTCTCTCTCTCTCTCTGCATCTCTGCATCTCTGTAACTCTGCCTTTCAAATAAATAATTTTTTTAAAAAAGTGTTGATTTTCATATTATGATGCTTAATATGTCTGAAAATTATTTTTGTGCAATGTATGAAATACTGGCATAATAGCATTTCTTTACTTACTGTGACTCAATTTTCCATATTTTCCCTATTGATTTGAAATGGTACCCATTCCCTATACCTAATTCTTAATGTGCTTATGGATCTACTTCTGAATTTTATACTTTATTTCATTCACCTATTTCTTGCTAATACCATACACTTAAATACTAAGATTTTATTATAATTTTTCATATCTAGTAGGTACATAGTAATTTACTATTAGGCTTAAATTGTTTATTGCTGGTGCGGAAATGTAAGTTACTTATGTGTTTGATCTTGAATTGCTAAATTTTACAAAATTCTCTTATTTATTCTAATAGTTTCATCCACTGATACTTATGGATTTTCTACATAAATGTTCTTATTGCCTCTGTGTAAAAAGATTTTTAAACATTTAATTCATGTCAGCTATTGAATTCTGTGAGATTTATTTTAAAGATTTTATTTATTTGAAAGGCAGAATTAGAAAGGCAGAGGGGGAGATAGAGAAAGAGATTTTTCCATCTACTTGTTCACTCTCCAAATGGCTGCAACAGACAGGACTGAGCCAGGCCAAAGCCAGGAGCCAGGAGCCAGGAGCCTCACCCAGGTCTACCACATGGGTGCAGGGGCCCCAGTATTTGGGCCATCTTCTGCTGTTTTCCCAGGTGTATTAGCAGAGAGCTAGATTGGAAGTGGAGCAGCCAGGACTTGAACTGGAGCCCATGTGGGATGCTGGCACCAGAGGAAGGGCTTAATCTGCTATACCACAATTCTGGCCCCAGATATATTTTGTACACTTTTGAAATAGTCATTTTTTTCCCATATTTCTTACATTGATGGTTATTTTTACTCTTAACTGGTTAGGGTTTGTTATATAGAATATAGTCTTAGTGAATGTTTCACAGCATTTGAAAAGAACATGGAGTCTTTTGTTGTAGAGCAAAGCATTTTTTTCTTTTTTCTTTTCTTTTCTTTCTTTCTTTCTTTTTTTTTTTTTTTTTTTTTTTTTTGACAGGTAGAGTTATAAACAGTGAGAGAGAGAGACAGAGAGAAAGGTCTTCCTTACATCGGTTCACTCCCCAAATGGCTGCCACGGCCGGTGCTGCGCCAACCCGAAGCCAGGAGCCAGGTGTTTCCTCCTGGCCTCCCATGCAAGTGCAGGGGCCCAAGCACCTGGCCCATCCTCCACTGCCTTCCTGGGCCACAGCAGAGAGCTGGACTGGAAGAGGGTTGCTGGGACCACAGGTGGAGGATTAACCAAGTGAGCCACGGCGCCGGCTCTGAGCAAAGCATTCTATAAATATCAAGTAAATCTAATTTGTTGATGGTGTTGTTGAGTTCTTCTGGATCTTGCTATTTTTTCTGTAGAGTTTTGTCAATTACTGGGAAAGGAATATTGACCTCTCCAATTATAGCTGTGTATTTGTTTTAGTTTTGTCAATTTCTGCTTCACACCTCTTGAAGGTCTATTGTTGCTACATACACATTTAAGACTGTATGTCTTCTTGGCGACCTCTTTTATCACCTCACTATCCTGCATCCATTTTCTGTTCAGTTATCTATTTTAATTTTGATATAACAACTTCTGCTTTCTTTTAATTACAGTTTGCATCATTTACTATCCTTCTCTTGCCAATACGATTATATTTGAAGACAATTTCTGGGTCTTCATTTTTAACCATTCACATCATCTGTGTCTAAGTTATTGGGTTGGGTTCATAAAAGTATGTTGTATACAGTTATTGATATGTTGGAACTTAAATCTACCATTTTATTATTTGTTTCCTCTAAGTTCTCTTGTTTCTTCATTCCTTTGTTTCTCCTTTCTTGGCCTTCTATGCAATATCTGATCATTTAATATTTTATTTTAACCTGCTGTATTTCTTTTGCTGTAACTACGTCTATAGCTTTAAAAGTGGACATTTTAGTGATTCTGTTATATATATGTAGTTTTTTACAGTATACTCGGAATTAACATTCCTGTTTTTTTGTTTGTTTGTTTTTTATTTGACAGAGTTAGACAGTGAGAGAAAAAGACAGAGAGAAAGGTCTTCCTTCCGTTGGTTCACCCCCCAAATGGCCACTACGGCCAGAGCTACGCCAATCCGAAGTCCAGGAGCCGGGTGCTTTCTCCTGGTCTCCAATGCGGGTGCAGGGCTCAAGCACTTGGGCCATTCTCCACTGCCTTCCCGGGCCACAGCAGAGACCTGGACTGGAAGAGGAGCAACCGGGACCAGAACCAGCACCCCTATAGGATGCCTGCACCGCAGGTGGAGGATTAGCCAAGTGAGCCAGGGCACCGCTGGCCCCCAGAATTAACATTTCACCACTTCACCTGGAAGCTAATATGTTATCACCATGAAGTCCTTTTCTCCCTCCCATTTTGTATTATAATTTATGTTTTGCATCTGAATATTGTGAAAACCCTACCAGACAAGGTCATAATTTTTGCCTTCAACCTCAAACACAAAGAACTGAAGAGGTTTAGAATAGCCTATTTCTCCAGACATTTATCATTTTTTTTACCTTCCCTTCATCCAGATTCTCTCTTTTGGGTAAATTTCCCTTCTTGATGAACGCCATTTAGCGATTTGGTTTTTTTTTAGGATACGTCTTCTGACAATGAATTCTCTTTATTTTCCTTCACCTGAAAGGGTCTTTATTTCCCTTTGCTTCATTAAGCATATTTTCACTGGATTCAAAATTCTGGGCTGGAGGTTCTTTTCTTTCAGCACTTTAACAAATGTTGTTCCACTTCCTTTTGCCTTCACACTTTATGATAGAAAAATATGAAGTTACTCAGGTCATCATTTTCCTTTGTTCTCCATAAGTAATGCACTTGTCTTTGCTTACACGGTGTTTACCTTTAGTTTGAAGCAATTTCATTACATGTTTGGCATTAATTTCTTACCTGTTAAGAGTTTCCTGAGATTTCTGAATCTCTATGTTTGTGCCTTTTGGCAAGTTTAGAAAGTATTTAGCTATTCTTTTGCCAACAATTTTTGCTAAATGGACTGTTTTCCCCTTTTCCAGGATCCAAGCAATGCAATATTACACCTTGTGGTGTTGTTCAAGCAGTGCCTTCGGATATTTCCTCTTTAATCTTTTTTTTTTTTCCTCTGTTGTCAAGATTAGATCATGGGGCCAGTGCTGTGGCGCAGAAGGTTAATCTTTTGCCTGCAGCACCAGCATCCCATATGGGCACTGGTTCTAGTCCCAGCTGTTCCTCTTCCAATCCAGCTCTCTGTTGTGGCCTGGGAAAACAGTGAAAGATAGCCCAAGTCCTTGTGCCCCTGTGCCCATGTGAGAGACCTGCAAGAAGCTCCTGGCTTTGGATTGGCACAGCTCCAGCCGTTGCAGCCATTTGGGGAGTGAACCACCAGAGGGAAGAACTTTCTCTCTGTCACTCCCTCTCACTGTAACTCTACCTCTCAAATAAATAAATAACATCTTAATAAAAAAAGATTATATCATTTCTCTTGCTCAATCTTCAAGCTCAATCATACTTTCCTTTATTGTCTAAATTTTACTTTGTGCCCTAGCAAATGTATGTATCCTAAAATATAAGTGTCTCCTCTTTTCATTTTTTATTTATTTTCTGGGAATTCCTATTGTCCATTTACTTCAAGAATATTCACCCTTACTTCCTGGAGCATTTTTATGGTAACTGTCTCAGAGGTTTTCATCTGATAAATTCAACATCTGTGTTATCCAGGCAGTAGTGTCTCTTGATTATCTTTTCCTATGTGAACTGGAATTTTCCTGGCTCTTTTTATCTTAAGCAGTTTTGATTGTAGTGGACATTTGGAATAGACTATTAAGAGGCTCTGAGTTGTGTGTAAATTCTGTCTATTGAGAATCTTAGTATTCTTGTTTCAGCACATAATCAACTCAATGGAGTTCAGGCTACAAATTCTGAGCAGCCTTTTCTGGGTTCTGGTTCTGATGGTAGTTCCATTTTCAAAGCCTTTGAGATGTTGCTCATGCCAGTCTCATGTGGGTAAAATCCAATGACTTGCATGGAAACTGGGTGGTGGTTTATATAATCTAAAAGTCTTTGGTATGATCTTTAGAGACAGATCCACATATACACAGTTTAGGGGATAGTTCACTTATAGCTTTACGGGATTGCTTTCCCAAGCTCCACATTCTCATAACTTCCTTAATCCTTTCTGTTTCTTAAGGACATATATTTTTGTGCTCTGGATACAAATTAGGACTTCAGTTATCTCATTTTTCTATATACTTCCTGTGACTACACTCATGTCTGGAGCCACATGGTGGAAGGAAAAAAAAAACTTTAAAAGGCCGTGGAATTTTATCCTACTTCCTTGTTCCCACACTTCCTCTGAAGAGAAGTTTTCCCATCTCTCAGAGTTTTAGGCACCCGTGAGATCACACTCTGGCCACTGTCACTGCTACCAACGTCAACACAGGACTGCACAAGGGTTATAGAATGTGCGAGATTCTAACTTTGAGCATGCTAGAAATCCCTTTCCCCTTTCTCAAATCCAAACTAGAGGGCTTCTCTAAGTTCCCCTCCCATAGGCCTCTCTGTCAATGCCACATATCCACTTAAAGGTTTTGGCTGCCTGTGTCTAAGATGAAAAATCCAAATCCAAAGGGAAATGAACTGGGAAACCTACCACCACTTTGTAATAATTTAGCTTTCAGTCTTCTCCGATCCACCTGCTACCATTTGCTTTTCTAAGTACTCAAATAGCTTCATGCATTCTGGCCAAAATACCTAGCCTAGCTGTTTTCAGTGGGAAAGACTTGATAGTTTACTCCATTTTATGCCAAATCAGAGCTCCCATGATGCTTTTTGTGCTAGTGATGTCACATATTTTTCTTCTACATGTTTTAAACTTCAAAATATATTATAATCATTATTTTTAATTATATGTATTATTATTATTTTTTTTGACAGGAGAAGTGGATAGTGAGAGAGAGAGAGAGAAAGGTCTTCCTTTTTGCTGTTGGTTCACCCTCCAATGGCCACTGCGGCCGGCGCATCTTGCTGATCCGAAGCCAGGAGCCAGTTGCTTCTCCGAGTCTCCCATGCGGGTGCAGGGCCCAAGGACTTGGGCCATCCTCCACTGCCTTCCTGGGCCATAGCAGAGAGCTGGCCTGGAAGAGGGGCAACCGGGATAGAATCCGGCGCCTTGACCGGGACTAGAACCCGGTATGCCGGTGCTGCAAGGCGGAGGATTAGCCTGTTAAGCCACGGCGCCGGCCTATTTTATGTTTTAACATATTTATCTCTCCCAATGTTTTTCATACCTTCTTGCAATTCCATAATTCCATCTGAGATAATTTGTTTCTCATAGTTCCATTTCTCTGAGATTCTCCACCTATTTGTTCATTGTGACCACAATTTTCTGTGAATAATCATTTATGAAATAGCTACTTTACAATTTCTTTCTTGATAAATCCTTCATCTGGATCATCTCGAGGCAGCTTCTATCAACTGCTTTCTCCTGAGAATGGGACTCCTTTGCAGGTTCTTCATTTGCTAGTTTTTTATTACTGATGATACACTGTCCGCATCATATTATCTTCCTTTGATGGGGGTTTATTTTGGTTTTGTAAATCACCCTGGTCCTGTCTGCCTTATTTTAATTCCTGTTTTGAATTTTGATCTAAGACAAGCTTTTGTGCAGAGAAGTATGACATTACTTTCAATGCATGGCCTTGGCAGCATCTGAGTTGAGTGCCCAAATTGCTCTATGATGTCCCTGTTCCAATGACTCTCTACATTACCTGACCTGCAAAACTAGGCTTGAAGAATCTTGTCACAGGATCAGCTCAGTTCTTAGCCAAGGACTGAGAATAAATCTCCACGTGGACTTCTAGGTGCCTCCTTTTCATAGCTGCTGATCTCCAGAAATACTGTTAATTCCAGCTGCTCCAACAGCCCAAAACTCTTGTTACCACACTTCACTGAGACCACTGTTCTGCTTGCAATTACCTTCTTGTACCCCAGAAAAAAATGCTCTTTGGCAGAAACATTAGGACAACTGCGAGACAGTTGTGGAGCACACCTGATGTGTTCCCTTCTGTCAAGGATCACAGCTAGGTGCTGCCTACTGCCTAATGGCTGAAAAGATACACCTCACGTTATTTGGCCAAGTTTTATGGTTTGACACTCCTCCCTCCACCCACCAGGAGAGTTCAGGTACCTATTTTTCTTGAGCATTTCTCAACTACCTCTCCTGTCTCAAGGCTCAAAGCAAAAGTCTTTGGTACACATTAACTGAAATGCACACGGAGGGGCTGGCATTCTGGCATGGTGGCTACCGTCACCACCCGTGACGCAGTCTTCCCATATAGGTACTGGTTTGAGTCTCAGCTGCTCTACTTTTGATCCAGCTCCCTGCTAATGCACCTGAGAAAAACAGCAGAAGATGGCCTAAGTGCCTGGGCCCCTGCCATTCACGTGGGAGCCCCAAATGAAGTTCTTGGCTTCTGCCTGGCCCAGCCCTGGCTGTTGCAGCCATTTGGGGAGTGAACCAGCAGATGGAAGATCTCTCTGTCTCTGTCTTGCCCTCTCTCCGTAATTCTGCCTTTCAAGTAAATAAATCTTTTTTAAAAAACAAATGCACAGTAAGATTTACATGACTGATATTAGAACTTTCTTTTTGGCTAGTGAATGGCAATAGTACGAGTCACTGCCTTAGGAAGAAGCCAGTTCAGACCGAAAGACAAATGTGTATTTGGTTGAACTCACTCTCCATTTTCAAAGGGTGGAGATGCTTTGGTAGTACATTAGTTCTCTCTCTTTCTCTGCCCTGGGAGATTAGACAAACAATGGATCTAACTAAGAAAATAGACTGACTCATTTGGCTTCAAGGCTATACTGAACTTACAAGCAAATCAACGTTAATCTCTAAAAAGAGAAGTGGGTTCTGTATACTGTAAATGAATTTCACAGTCATCTGAAATTTCTTGTTGAATTTTTTTTAAATCAGATGTTAAAATTTAGACGTAAGGGCACTCTGAACCCGGTCTTTCCTTACCTCATCATCTGCTGTAGCTAAGCTGATGTCATACCCAATCCACTTCATTATCTGCTAACCATTCTTTAAGATGGTAGTTTTTATTGCAAGAGAATGAGGCTTGCTGCAATCTTCTTTCGTCCTAATTTTTGTTTGTTTGTCTTTGTATTTGAGCAAGTCTCAACTACCTCTCCTGTCTGCAAAGGGAAGGCTCTATCCAAAGAATAGAAATAGCTGAGGAAGGAGCCAGGCCCTGCACAGGGAGGGAAGTCGCAAGGACTAAGGAGTGGGTGCTCAGTGAACAAGGGTGGAGCGTGGGAGTGGAGCCCAATCGCAGATCTGGAAGAGACAAGTCATCCTGGCCGCACTGCCTCCAGACAGGTCAGGCAGCGGGGTTTGGGTGGACCTTCTTTCAGATCTGGATGTAGCTTTTCCTGAATTTCCCCAGCCTCCTGCCTTTCACCAAAACTAATTTCTTCCCTGCGGGTGACACTGGACCTCCTGCCCCAGGCTGGAGTCCTTTGGAGGGGATTTAATTAGCTTTGAGGATGGCCCTTGCCTTTTCTAGGAGGTCTGTTTCAGGTTTAGGTCATCCCACTGGCCTCACCATCAACTGAAGGGCAGGTCTCCTGGCCACTCAATAATTCCCGGGGCGGGAGCAGGGCTTCTAGGCTAAGGGTCACACTGCGTGTAATTCTGATACCCCTTAGCTGTGAGGACACAATGTGCTGAGATGGGTGGAACTTTGAGATAGAGTTCCTTAGATGGCTTCAATTCTCATTCTTCACGAGAGAAGCAGCCAACTGCCTACCTTTCCCAACGTATACACACCCACCCTCCTACTTTCTTGGCCAGTGGAAATGAAATTTTGGCAACTTCTGGTTCCTCCACCGCCAGTCATCTCTTCTATCACTCCCGAGTGTCACTTACTTGGATAAAGTGCCAGACAAAGGAGGATGGAGGTGAAGCTTAGCATTTGCTTTGGGGGGGAGACTTGGGGCCTTAAGCACAGAGGTTGGCGGTACTGGGGTGCTGCTGTGCAGCGCTCAGCACGCACCCTCCCCAGCGAGCACGCAGTCCGCGCACGCCGCCGCCCCGCGCGCCCCCGCACAGACCGAGCACAACTTCCCCCTGGGTCACGGCCCAGAGATACGCAGCAGCCCTGGCGCGGGGCCCTGCTCTTCCCGAGTCGTGGGTGGCTCGGTGCTTGTTTCCCTCTCCTCCCTTCCGGACCCAAATGGGGATGTATCTGGGTCAGCCTGGGAGGTGCCGGACCTGCCAGGGACCGGCATGGGGGAAGGGGTGGCGATGACAGCATCTTTCAGGTTTTTGGCGTCTCTGAGCTTTGCCTCGTCCAGACCCTCACCGCGCTCAGGGAGGGCTGGCCGAGGGGTGTGCGCTCAGGGCGAGAGCCTGTCCTTGCCATCTGGACGGCCACCGCTCCTATGGCCTGCGAACAGTGCGCCCCCCACCCACCCAAACACGCACGCATACACACGCACTGCCTATTCCCAAGTGCATGTTCCCGGGTGGGCGGACCGGCGGGCGACTGGTCCCTCCGCCCCAGGAAAGGAGCAATGGAACAGTTCACGGCCGCTGTGAGTTCCTGGTCTTCCTTCCTTTCCGGTGATAAACCGCGGGGCCGCACGCCAGTCGCTGCCTGAGATGCTCCGCCCGCAGGCCAAGCCCCTCTCCCTGGGCTCTGCCTGGCCCAGGTCTAGGGCTGAGGGTCCCTCGACCCCCCGCCCCTACCCCCGCCCCACCAGTCACTCAGCTCCAGCGCCCAGGCAGCAGAAGGTGCGGCCCGCGCTAGGCGCAGCCTCTGGGTGGACTCCAGCCCTCCCTGTGCGATCTCCGCGCTCTGCAGCGCCAGGGAGGAGCTGGGTGTGTGTGAAAATCTCGTGGTCCCCACTGCGCTGCCGAGAGTGCCGGGGAGATCCCCGGGGACTCCAGGCTTCTCGGCTCCCTTCTTCCGGAGTTCCGTGGTTAAGCCCCGCACAAGAGGAACCTAGGCTACAGGTCTTTATTTCCCGGAGGTGGCCCTGCCCCTCCCTCCCCAACCTTGCAGCTCCAAATTCACAAGTGCTTTGATCCCTCCCAGTGGCAGGGAGAGAAGCGAGGCCGTGAGTGGATTCTGGCATCCCGCACCCAGTCCTGTTGCAGTCCCTGCCCTCATGTTCCCATGTCGCATGCTCCTTGGGGACTTCTGTGTGCCTGCGGGTAGCCTCGCCTATCCGGAATGCGCGCTCCTGGGGCTGAGCTGGCTTTTTGCTCCCAGCTTCCCCAACCGCTGGTGCTCTTTCCTCCCCGCCCCCTCGCCCCCAGAGGTCCCTGGCGATCCTTCTGTCCACTCGCGTGCGAGACCCTGTGCCCCCACCCCCACCCACTCCAGCGCAGCGCCCCCTCCACGGCGGCTGCCGGTGGGGCACAGAGCTGATCGGACAGGGGCGTGCGGACAGGCTCCTGCGCCTGGGGAATTGGGCTGTGGGCGAGGCGGCCCTGCTGGCCTTTATCGCTCCCCGGGCTTGTCTTTTGAAACTTTATCAGTGAGTCTCGCTGCTCGCCCGCAGACGCGAGCAGGGGGGCGGGGGCGCGGCGCCGGCGGCCGTGACGAGGCGCTCCCGGCGCTGAGCGCTTCTGCTCCGCGCACGCATGGCGCCCGCACACGGAGTCTGACCTGATGCGGACGCAAGGGGGTTAATATGAACGCCCCTCTCGGTGGAATCTGGCTGGGGCTCCCTCTGCTCTTGACCTGGCTCAGCCCTGAGGTCAGCTCTTCATGGTGGTAAGTCCCCAGCGCGGACACTTGGGAGAAGGGAGAGGGGAGCGGGGACCGCGCGGGTCCCAGATCCTGCGAGGCGGTGGCGCTGCCCCACAGACACGGATGCCGCCAGCCCGAACCCCACTGCTGCGCGCTGCTGTTGCCCCATCCCGTGCCCCTTAGCTTTCCGCGGAAGACCCTTTCAGCTTTGACAACTCCAAAAAAAAAAAAATAATAATCACATGCCCCCCTGAAATGAGAGCCCTGGTGTTTGGGTTATTTGGATGCAGCTGAGCGACCGCAAAATCAGCCAATTTGTGATCCTGTGGAAAGCTGCGCCAGCCAGGTCTCCAGCTCCACACGGATGTGTGTGGTGTGTGTGTGTGTGTGTATGCGTACGTGTGTGTAAATTCACCTTGAAAACTACAACTGCTTCCCCCACCTTTTTCTCTCCCCAAAACGCCTGGAGATAAGCCGGCGGCAGTTGCGGAACCCACAGACTATTATTTCCCATCCTCCCACATTCCTAATGCTTCCCTTCAGTGAGGCAGAAGAACACCCTGGCTGCCCCCAGGTAGACACTGTCGCCTTTCTGCCGAGCCACAGCCCTGTCCGAAACCCGCACCCCAAAGAGTAACTCCACCGCCGGCCTTTGTAGGGCGCTGACCTAATGCCTTTATTTATTGATTTTGCATAATGATGTAACCTTGAACCGTGGCAGGTCTTAGCGTGGGGAAAGTTCCAAAGGCAGATTCTGTCCCCATGCAGAAACTCTGCCCCATCTTCCGACTTGCTGATCTCAGAGAGAGATGGAGTTAGGGTTCTGTGGAAAGTTCCTCACAGGTAGAAGTTTCAGAACAGATATTAAAATTCTGACTCAGAAAGACTGCTTATCGGGCTCTGGTTTTCAGAGTCTGGCAAAAGTGAGCCTCTCAGCCCAGTGAAAGACTGGAGAAGGGAACTTCTTAGGAAGATACTAGAGCCCCTCAAAGGAGTAAGGTAAAGAGTGCTGGTGGGAAAAAGGGTTCAATTCCTCCCTAAGCCGGCTTTGAACAGGAAGGCGTTTAGCCTTGACATTGCTGACACAGGATCAAAGATTGATTTATCAGACTGACCATGTTTCAATAAAATGACCATTTCTGTTTCCATGGGTGTATAAACATTATTTATTGCCCAGGCTTTTTGTCACATTGTCTCTCAGCTGTCACTTAAATATATTTTTTGGAAGTCACAGCTGTAGCGATTTTATGATCATATAAAATAATGAAAATACAAGAAAAAGACATTCTCCTTGTTTGATCCCTTCAAAAGACACCTATGGCAGCTTGGGTTATATAAAAGGTACCTTTCTAAACATTTCACAACTAATAGAGAACATCTGGGTAGGGATGATGATGTAATTTTTTGTTAAAGTTTCTTTTCAAAAAGTACTTTATGGAGCTATAACATTGTTTGATTCTTCCAAACATTTAGTGTCCTTAATAACAATAGAAAGAATTTTTTCCAAAGGTTTTCCATAAAAGCTAAAGAGAACTAGATAATGGAAATATGTAAGGGATTTTTTTTTTAAGTAAGGAAAGAATGGCATGCCTGTGAGGAGACTGTAGCATCAGATACCAGCAGGTGTTGATTAGACAGATGCAGACAGTTTGTAAGATATTAGGTTAAATAAATGAAGCGAGGGGCTTCCAGAGGTTGGCTTCCTCCAAAGCCAAGTCCAGACACATTGTGTCACTGAGATCAGAGCCTTCCAGGGAAGAAAGTCCTTAGGTGTCCTCCCCAAAACACATTTCCCCTGGAAGGCTGTGATCTCTTTCAATCCCCCAACTGCAGACCTTGCCTCTACCTCCCTGCCAAGGGCGTCATTGGGTGGCCCTGGCTTCAAGTGCAAAAGACAAGCACCACTCTATCACGGCGTGGCTTCTACCAAATCCTGCCCCATGCCTGCCTTCGCCTGTTTCTCCAACGAATTAAAACCAGCTTAACATCACCAAAATGATAAAGAATCCATCCTAATACAGTGCTTTTGCTCCATTCTCCTGGGAAACGCTGAGCCAGGGCTGTCTGTTCACGTCTCTCTCCTCTCTGCATTGGTCCCTCCCAGGTACATGAGAGCTACAGGTGACTCCTCCAGGGTGATGTGTGACAATGTGCCAGGCCTGGTGAGCCGCCAGCGGCAGCTGTGCCACCGACACCCGGACGTGATGCGTGCCATAGGCCTGGGTGTGGCCGAGTGGACAGCAGAGTGCCAGTATCAGTTCCGACAACACCGCTGGAATTGCAACACCCTGGACAGGGACCACAGCCTCTTTGGCAGGGTTCTGCTCCGAAGTAAGTCTCTCACCTTCCCTGGCTCCACACAACCCTCCCTGGGGCTGCAAAGCCCATGGCCATCTTTAACTGCATTATAGTCCATCCATTTGTGCTATTGGGTTGCATCGTCTCTGTCTTGAAGATGAGGATGAGAACATCATGGGACTTGTCTAAATAGTCTTACTACAAGCCAGTCATGGAGTAGCATGTAGGGCCCAGGGCTGTTGTCTTCCCCATCTGCTCTGCACATTGCTTCAACCCTGCACGTCTCTCCTGGTTCAGATTTTGTTTCTAGGAGACAGGAGGACACAGCCACGGGGATCTTCTGACTTTTTCCTTATCTTTCTGGGGCTTGAACCTTCCAGAAGAATTTAAGCAGAAGAGCAGGGTAGAATGCTCACATCTCTTATCAGCCAAAGATCATCATGATTACAAAAACAGAGTGAATGTTATTAAGAAGTAGAGAAAACTCTTTACTGAGTGCCTTTGACCTCTCATTCAGCTCCTCAGCCTTCAGCCACTCTGTATCGAACATTTTTTACAACCGATTGTATATTTGTAAGGGCAGGGCCTATCCTGCACTCCCTGTGCCTTTCCTGGAGCCTTATGTATTATCAGCACCACTCATTACAACCAAAGCCTGGATGAACTTACAGTGAGCACCTATTATTTTCCAGCAATATTTTAGGCAATAAGATTATTATGGAGGACGGAAGTAGGAAACAAGACTATATGAGGGTTTTTTTTTCCTTCAAAGGAGACTTCAGCATTATCCAATTATAAAATAAATAGCTGAACATGGGAAGGAGCTGTTTAGCTAGTAGGCAATCAGAGAAAATCAATTGAAAGTCAGGTTTTAATTCCAAATAATGCCCATCTACTAAGCTGACATTCTTAGTATTCTCCAAGAAATAACACAGCCTATTTGCCACAGGGAGACCTGTCTGAAAACACAAGAGTTTATGTGCAAACCCCAGAGACAAGAACGTGTACACTTGTTTTTAGTGCCCCCCCCCCAGCCCCCACCACCATTCCTAAGAAAATCATCCAGGCTGTGCAACTTGGTAATGCTTAACAGAGGGTGTTTCTATCATGTAATCATCACAGCCCTAGGGTTTTATGAGGCCAAATGCATAACTGAATGTCTCTAAAATCCCCCAAGGGCGTAGTACTCTCACTCTTGGAGTATTCCTAAAGTTAATTTACTGCGATATTCTGCAATTTTATTCTCTAGTTTAAGAACTATACTCTTCTGCATTCTTTTTGGAGTTTCGATATGACATCGCAGATTTTTGAAAGGTTAATAGTAAATTTCAGCTTCATGGAATTTAAGACTTCACCTAGATTAGCTCACCAGTGAATCAATTAAAGTGCTGGACCTTGTCAAAGAGAGCTTGCAAATATCTAGCACAAGTAATCTCTGGATACATTATGTGCAGGCTCTCAGTGTTTATCAGAATCCTTCTTTTTCAAAGTACTCCCAACCATTTTCCAGTGATTTCAGTGTAGATGCATTTCTCATTTGCAAAATGACCACCTCTAGATCCATTAAGATATCTCCCTATTAGAATAAAAATCTTTAGATCACAAATCAAATGAAGCAGTTTTGACCAGTGACCCTACAGATAGTACTCATATATCTGCCAAAGGGGATTCCTTCATAAAAAACTGGATCCTAATCTTGGCAGTGTTTGTTTCTTCAGACCTGTAGAGTTGCTCAGAAGGAGGAAGTTAGAACTGGTGGAAATGGAACTAGTTTGACTTAGTCCAAGGCCTCAGGTAAATATAAGATCCTAACGAATACTTCCTTCAGATTCCTTTCTGAAGAAGCTGAACGCTTTGCCGATGTGCTTAGAACTTACAACACTCATGCTACACAATTTCCATTGTGCACAGAAGGCCCAATTCTTTCTCAAACATTTATGCAAACTCCTGTGACCATCAGCGATGATTTTGTATTGGTTATGGGAAGGCCAGACTTGGTCTACAGCAGCTTTTCCTGGAAATAATCAGGAAATTCCAATGAGGCAATTTTAAATATTTTTCCAATTAATTGCTTGGATGGAAATTAATATCTTAGAGTTGTAAAGAACTCTCCTTAGGAAACCTAAATGTGCTTATAGACTAATAGGAAAAGCAAAGAGTAACACCATTTAGAGAAAACATTCAAGTTACTAAAAGACTGGATGGTCATGGAGACAATTTGCCTGTGTTGCCTTAGAGAGCCAGAATAAGAAAGAACAAGTTTTAGGGACATTTGTCATTTACTCTTTGAACAGACAGTTGCTAGTCACAAGCAGAGGAAAACCAAAAATATTCTTGCAAGAATATGCCTTCAGAATTCTAGAATAAGCCTTTATGACAGAGTCAAAAGATGATTAGGCTTTATCTTTGTAGATATATATGTTTAAAATTAAATAGTTTTTTTTAACTTTTATTTAATGAATATAAATTTCCAATGTACAGCTTATGGATTACAATGGCTTCCCCCTCCCACAATAGTTTTAAAGAGAATTCAATAAACCACATCCTTCAAGAAACTCTAGATTCTAGTGTTTGGCCTTCCCAGGTAACAAAAACAGTGCTTGTGTACTTCATGGTACACTTGCTTTATTTTTCTCAATTCAAAAACAAGAGCAACTTCAATAGCCACACATCAGGAAGTATAAATATCGCCATTTAGATTTGAATGTTGTGATGGCTTTAAAAAGAATCAGTTTTTCTACAAAGAGGCCCAAGATCACAATTTATTTTGTTACAAAGCCAATTCTTGAAATGTGCTACTATTTCACACATAGCATTTTAGTGATTCATCTCAAACACTTAACTGAAAACATCTTAAGGTCATATCTACGTGATATCAGAACATCTGGAGGTAAAATGAATAGCCAGTCAATGCGCTAAGTTTTTCATTTAAATAAATAAACATTTAACTATTTAGTAATCAGTTTGAATGATAAATCTTTAGAAAGGTGATGTTTTTGCTTTGAAAATTATTTCTGAAATGGAGCAGATTGTGATTTCTTTTTCTTTCGGCCAATAAGTCAATGCAATTGTTTGTACCTCACACCAGGATGAATTCCACACCTAGAGGGCTGATCCTCACTGACATACCGTCATCCACATCTCCCATCCCTTTCCCCTTAAAGACCACCTCACAAAATTTCTGTCTCCTTAAAATGAACGCTGTTGCTAAATTGGTTAGGCATTTAGGAGTTTTTTTCCCCTCTGTGGCATCTCTGATCATGGGCACTGGACTCCAAATCCAAAACCAGACTTGAGAAAATAAATGGAATGACTATGGGCAAGATATTTTCCTAAACTATATAATGGGGATGATAAAAATGTTATTGATCTGGAAGCTACGACCTGATTAAGCCATGCACCATCTCTCACCTTCCTTTACAGCACATGTCAGTTTCACTCAGAGTCCTGTGTCCCTGATAACACAAGCTGGGACCCTCTGAGACAGCTCCCATGTACCATCACAGACCTCCGACAGCTCCCATGCACCATCACAGGTCTATCTAGAGACCACTACCTGCTCCCTATAACAAATATTCATCTAATTGATTTTGTTTGACTACGGGGCATGATTAACTTTTTTTCTGATGGTTAGAGGTTTCGAGAGAGAGATTTTCTGAAGGCTGAGGTAAGTGCCATTTAATAGGGCGTAGATATGTTTTCCTGATTTTTAATAATGAGACTTGCAGGGCAAATATTGCCAGGGATGTATAATAAATTTTAGCCATGAATGACAAACAGAAACAAGCAGGGCTTCCATTCAGAAAGATGGTTTGTGCTCCTAGCTGTGTGGTTCAGAAAGTCACACTGCGCTTGACATCCTGACTCACCCAACGGTTCTGTGTTCTGCCTTGCATTGGCACTAGGTTGTCTAGCTTCTATTTTGATTGTGAAAATATTTGCTGCAGCAACCATGAATAAAAATGCATGCTAATAACAATGAAATACAGCTCCACTTGAGAAACAAGGTGCACAAGGACCCTAAAGAGCCTTATATCTGTCACTATACCGCAACACCGTGTTATGAGTTACTACAGATTATTAAAATAATTTAATGTAGTTATTGCACTGAAATATGTACCTTTCAGCCTGTAAGTGAAAGTAGCCTGTGGTCTAATAAAGAACAATTCTAAGAAAGCACCCCAAAGGGTTCTTGCCCAAGTCTAATTATAGGCGGTAAATTTGCTTCCTTCCAGAAAAACCAAAGAAAAGCTTTTCACTGTCTTTTACCCAATAGCAGTGATTAGTGCAGGTGTTCTAGAAGAAAGTACATTCACCTTAATGGCTAGACGTAGTATGTAACTCAAGGATATTGCATATTGCCTTCAACAATCTTTCAATGACTTGTGAAAGTTGATGCCAAGCCAAAGCTCTCCAGTGTTAACGCCAGGAGCTGGTTACTGCCGGAATTCTCTTCCCACCTCAGCTCCTAGGTTTCTCTGAATTCAGTCTTTCAATGTCAATAATTTAAATGCATATGAATGTCTTCAGTAATGCCTGGTAGTTCAGAATTTTTTTTTTCCCAACAGAAGCTGTGAATACTCAAAAATATCATGGAATGATTGAATTGTAGAATTCAGACTGTATTTTAAGATGAAGAAACTAAGGCTGTGTGAATGAGACTGGTTTGAAGCCACAAGGCCGTTTTTGGTTTTTACACTTGTCATTTGCTTTGAGGAGAATTGTTCTACAGATATCTATTATGTGGCAATCATTCATATTAGAGTGAGCCTTAGCTCTAGAAAGGAAATATTCTAGTATACCAGTAGCCTTTTGTCTAGTGGCAAAGGATGTCCATGGCAGATCAAGTATTGTACAATCACCGTGTGAAAGTTCTTCAGAGCTAGTGCTGCCAGACCACTTTTAAGAAAAGCATTTTTGTTTCAGGTAGTCGGGAATCTGCCTTTGTATACGCCATCTCCTCAGCTGGAGTTGTATTTGCCATCACCAGGGCCTGTAGCCAAGGAGAATTAAAATCCTGTTCCTGTGATCCAAAGAAGAAAGGAACTGCCAAGGACAGCAAGGGCACCTTCGACTGGGGTGGCTGCAGTGATAACATTGACTATGGGATCAAGTTTGCCCGAGCCTTTGTAGATGCCAAGGAAAGGAAAGGAAAGGACGCCAGAGCCCTGATGAATCTTCACAACAACAGAGCTGGCAGGAAGGTATGGAAATGCAATGGTGCTCATTTTGTACACAGCATGGTCCTATCAATCACTGAGCAGAGCTGATCTAAAACTTTTCCTAGCGCTGCTAAGATGCTGTAGAGTCACAACTTTCCACCGTCCCCCAGCACTGAGCTGTTTGTTCTAAAGAATACCACCGACTGGGTTAAAAGATCCCCACCCAAACTCTACTTTCCTTCCCACAGCTGAGCTGAAGGAGTCCACCCATTGCTTTTGGCATTGTGTTGAGTCAAGTGTTTTATGGTCCCTCTGGATCCTGTATCATCCGGGCAGATAGAGTCTGGATTAGGATGTTACTTCCACCCATATAGCAGTGGTACATTGAATGGTTGTGTCTAAGAGATAGCAATATCCAGAGCATCTTCTCCCAAACTGTTCATGAAATTCACCAGGCATGGTTTGTTGGCTTCTTCTGTATTCGGGAATGCTCTTTTAGAGCCAGACCCAGCTCTAACTCATAAAAGCTCTACCTTTTTTGTGTTTTTTGCTGGAAGAGTAAGCAGACCAGGGAAGTCATGGCCCCCCAAGGGGTACTCTGGTGCCTTATCGGCTAGTCTTCCTGGGATGTGGGCCTGTGACACAGTAGCTACTCCCTACCCCCTGTTTGCCAGATGGAAAACCAGAGACCCTCAAGGTCACATGATGAGTTGATAGAAAGTAAGGGCTAGAACTCAAGTTTCAGCTCCTAGCTCAGGGGTGAGCTGAGTCAGGATTAAACCATCTCAATGCCAGTGCTCGGATCTATTGATGACACATCCCTTTCTTTAAGGTAGCATAACCAGAATGCTGCCCACTAGGTACACCTCTGTGTAGAAAGAATAAATTGGCTGGTCTCAGGAAATATTTGGTCAGAATTATTCTGGAATAAGCTAATTACAAATGGGAAGAGATAACCATAATTTGTCCTTTATCAATACAACATAGAAATGTACTGGATATTATAGAAAGGAAGATCAGTATAAAATTGAAAGGTCTCCAAGGGGGGCTTTAATAGGGAAAAGAATGGAAAAGAATGCAGATCTGTTTGGATGAAAATCTTTTTGCTAGGCTCCTGGAGAGAGCAAATCTCATTTAAAGCAAGTTGGAAGGAAAGAACTCTTGCTTAGCACATAGACTAAGATGAGTGTGACCTGAACTGTTTACAAATAATACCTTTCTTGAACTTTAAAAGTCAACATTCCTTATTTTCATGAATCTATGAAGTTAGGTTGATTACTGCCAAGAATATAGACTGTGGTTGTGCAATCTTACAGCTATGGGTAATTACTGTTTGTGCAATGATTTAGATAAAAGAAATTTACATTGACCTCTGTTTTGACACTGATAGCGTGTGTAAAAGTTATAAACTGTGGTGTCTATGATAGGAGTGTGCTGCTTAATTATTCAGACAGGGGACACAGTTAGATTTCTCTGATCATTTGGGGAGATAAAGGCATGTGGTCATACACTGTATCCAAAGAATGTTGACTTACCAAAATAAATGTGAATTTTGCTTAATACGTTATTAGATATTGAATGTTTCAACTCTTCAAGACAACAGATATTAGCCATTATATTTTAGGCCCCGAATAACATGGCTTTTACTGTACATCACATGATTCTTCCCTGTGTAGAGGTGAACAGCTGTCAGGCCTCAGATACCCTCCTGCCTACTCTGCAAAACTTAGGAGGCTACTTTTGATTGGAATAAAAGTGCACACACTGACTTTTAAAATGTGGCTTTAATTAATGGTGGGTGGGCAGGCTTTCTCAAGGAGATGCATGATGTCAGTGAATATGAACTTTAATGAGAGTAAATGTATTGAGGTAAACATGCGTCTCTAATTCTCTGCTTGCAGTCATCAGACCCCCCAATTGCTCCTCCCCCTACTACTACCATCAGTAGGTCTGTGGAATCAAGATGTGAACAGGCTGGGCTGGCGTTTGAAGGTCAGCCTCCTGAGCTAAGCCTCCAACTGGCCTGACCTGAGAACACCCAGCCTCCCATACTGAGAGCTTTTTTCTTCTTTGTGCTTTTTATGTGTTTCTCAAGTTGTCCAGTGTGAATGCTTTCCACGTTTTAAACTGGCAAGAAGGGTGGTAGAGGGGAGGGAAGACCAATACATTTGATTTAAAAGAAAATCCATCTATTCTAAGGTTGTTCTGTTTAGCCAGTGCTAAAAGTCAGATGTCAACACTGCCATTCACAGTAGTCCCTCATTTCCCCCAATACCTGAACAGTTTAATTCATTTTTTTAATAGCAGCTGGTTAGAGCACCCTCAAGTGTCTCTGTCCTGTAATATCATGCATTTTAATCACAGTTTCAGGATTTATAACAACTTTTCCCTTCATGTTTACTTGGTAGAGTCTACTTTTCTACTTCCAACAGGACTATAAGTCCTAGAAAGATAATCTACCCTGTTCTAAACAAGCATTCTATCAAGAAGGAAATTCCATAGCTTCCCCCAGCCTCACTTTATAGGTCTAAAGAAACCATGCTACGAAAACTTCCAAATTATACTTTAAGATGGGTGTAAATTACACACAAGAGATACCTCTGTTTGTCAATATTCTCTGTTTCCTTTCAATTCCTTGCAAATGGCTTTTGGAATTAGTTCATTCTTTCCTCTAAAGTGAAATAATCACAACTTTTTTAAATGTTTCAAGGAATACCTATATCAAATAATCCTTGTATCCAATCAAATAATGCCCTTCAGTCACACTGGAATTTTCCACAGGAATAAATGTTTCCATGAGAACAATAGGAATTCCATAGAAATACTTTCCCTAAATGGTGTCTCTGACCATAGTAAGGACAGAAAGAACATGAGATTCCAGATCAGAGCCACCTTAGTTTTCATCATGCAGTACCTCCAGCTTTGTTCACTGAATTTCATTGTTTTCCTGTGTGGCACTATGGGAAAAACAAGTGTAAGGCAAAGAGCATAGCACCAGCTGTATAGTACGGACTCAAAAATCGTCCTTTTCCCTTTGGTGAAGTGAAGGTTATTTTTAACATAGGTAATAGAACTTGGCATGAACCAATTTGAATGTTACTCAAGATTCAGTCTCATTGCTCCACAGTGCATAGACTACTGTACAATTTAACGCACAAATAAATTACAGGCACATAGTGCTTTCTAACTTGCAAATTACTGTCCAGTGTTTTATAACTTGATCTTCCTGAAACCTTTATAGGAATAAAAAATGGTATTACTACTTCCATTTTTCTTTTTCTTTAAGGATTTATTTATTCATATGAAAGGCAGATTTAGAGAGAAGGAGAAACAGAGAAAGAGAGAGAGAAGAAAGAGGTTTCTATCTGCTGGCTCACTCCCCATATGGCTACAATAGCCAGGGCTGGATCACACCAAAGCCAGGAACCAGGAGCCAAGAGCCAGGAGCTTCCTCTGGGTCTACCATGTGGGAGCAGGGACTTAAGCATTTGGACAATCTTCTGCTGCTTTCCCAGGAACATTAGCAGGGAGCTGGCTTGGAATTGAAGCAGCCGACTCAAACCGGATACCAGCGTTACAGGTGGCAGCCTGACAACCACTATGCCACAATGCTGGATCCTTTTGTCTGTTTTTTTTTTAAAAAAAATATTTTTTAAAAGAGAGGGAAGGGACTGGCACTGTGGCATAGCGGGTAAAGCTGCTGCCTACAGTACCAGCATCCCATATGGCCACCGGGACTTGAACTCAGATGTGGTTGTTCACATGCACTTGCTATATTGTCTCTGTTAAGAATTTCTGGGGAAACAGTTTTTGTATCTTTAAAAAAGAAAAAAAAATTTGCCTTAGGAAGGTAGTTTTACTGACAACTTTTTCCCCTTGTATATCTTCACAAGTTATCTAAAATGCGTGTGTATTAGTTAGTGACAACAGGGGAAATGCTGTGTTAAAATGCTGAAAAGGTGGGGCCAGCACTGTGGCGTACTGGGTAAAGCCGAAGTCTGCATTGCTGGCATCCCATATGGGCACAGGTTCAAGAACTGGCTGTTCTTCCAATCCAGCTCTCTGTTATTGCCTGGGAAAGCAGTAGAAGGTGGCCCAAGTCCTTGGGCCCCTGCACCCACATGGGAAACCCATAGGAAGCTCTTGACTTCCGATTGGCGAAGCTCCAGCCATTGTGGCCATCTGGGGAGTGAGCCAGTGGATGAAGGGCCTATCTCTCTCTCCCTCCCCCCCCCCCCCCGCCTCTCCCTCTGCCTCTGCCTCTATGTAGCTCTGCCTTTCAAATAAATAAATAAATCTTTTAAAAAATAAATAAATGCTGGCTGGCGCCATGGCTCACTTGGCTAATCCTCTGCCTGTGGCGCCAGCACCCCAGGTTCTAGTCCCGGTTGGGGCGCTGGATTCTGTCCTGGTCGCTCCTCTTCCAGTCCAGCTCTCTGCTGTGGCTAGGGAGTGCAGTGAAGGATGGCCCAAGTCCTTGGGCCCTGCACCCGCATGGGAGACCAGGAGGAAACACCTGGCTCCTGGCTTCGGATCGGTGCAGCATGCCAGCCGTAGCAGCCATTTAATGGGGGGTGAACCAACGGAAGGAAGACCTTTCTCTCTGTCTCTCTCTCTCTCACTGTCTAACTCTGCCTGTCAAAAAATAATAAAATAAAATAAAATAAATAAATAAATGCTGAAAAGGTAACTCTGGATCCTTCTGAGCACAACAATGCAACTTAGCCTTGGTTAGGGGTTCACAGAATTTCAATCCTGGCACTGCGTGTGTGAGAACACTGTTCTGACCAGTGAGTGGATTAAATTTGGCTCAGCAGGTAATCCATTAAGGAATCACTTTGGTAAATGCAATGTTGTGGATATGAAGTCAGTTGTGGGAAAGAATAAGACCAAGTAGCCCCTGACCACAAGAAACTAGATTTCCAGCAGGGAGCCCAGTACCATGGCCGCACAAAGCAAAACACGGATGCTAAGGAGTGTCGGAGAAACACGAGCCAGAGGCCCCTCAGCTGAGCAGATAAAGGCTGGGTCATAACTTTTACGGGTGTTTGGGCCAGAGATAAAGATTTCCCATGGATGAGATGGGAAAAATTGCTTTTCAGAAGAAGATACTCCCAATCAGAGAAAGATACTGGAGCTGAGAGAACATCATAAAGTTGAGGAATGAGGAGGGCTCTGGGGCACAGCTCAGGACTGAGAGTTCCAGGAGTGGGGGATGCGGGTTTGAGTCTTGCGTGGACCTGCAGAGCCCAGATGTCACTATAAACACAGAGGAAGGCCTGGAACTGGAAAGTCTCACTGTTATGCATTTGTTGATTTCTCCAGCGTGCTCGGTATCAAAGGTCAATCCTATAAATGTTTGAGCTGATGACTTTACAAATAGTTTATGAAAATTATGAGAAATTTCTGTCTCCCAGAATTTTATATTTAACCTTACATATGCATGGAAGAATTGATTTTGTAAGCTTCCTGATGTGTATTAATAATAAAAACTAGGGGAAGGTGTTGTGGCACAGTGGGTTAGGCCAACACTTGGGATCTCCAGACTCCATATTGGAGCACTGGTTTGAGTCCTGGCTACTCTGCTTCCAACCCAGCTTCCTCCTAATGCACCTGGGAAAGCAGCAGATGATGACCCAAGTATCTGGGTCCCTGACACCCACATAGGAGATCAGGATAGAATTTGGGCTCCTGGCTATGGCCTGACCTAGCCCTAGCTCTACAGGCATCTGGAGAATACACCAGCAAATTAAAGATCTCTCTCTTTCTATCTCTCCCTTTCTCCCCCTCCCTCCCTCTGACACTCTGCCTCTCAAATAAAAAAATAAATCTTGAAAAATATAATACTTGCCGGCGCCATGGCTTAACAGGCTAATCCTCCGCCTAGCGGCGCCGGCACACTGGGTTCTAGTCCCAGTTGGGGCGCCGGATTCTGTCCCGGTTGCCCCTCTTCCAGGCCAGCTCTCTGCTGTGGCCAGGGAGTGCAGTGAAGGATGGCCCAAGTGTTTGGGCCCTGCACCCCATGGGAGACCAGGAGAAGCACCTGGCTCCTGCCTTCGGATCAGCGCAGTGCGCCGGCCACGGAGACCATTGGAGGGTGAACCAATGGAAAAGGAAGACCTTTCTCTCTGTCTCTCTCTCTCACTGTCCACTCTGCCTGTCAAAAATTAAAAAAAAAAATAAATACTTAGATTTGACAACTCTTAATATTTATATTTGAAATATATATACACACACACACACACATATATATATATAAATATTTCATTTGAGAGACAGAGACTCTGCTGGTTCTCTCCTCAAATGCCTGTAGTAACCAGGGCTGGGCCAGACTGAAGGTGGGAGCTAAGAACTTAGTCCAGGTCTCCCACATGGGTGGCAGGAGCCCAACTCTTGAATCATCACCTGCTACTTTCCAAGGTGCTTATTTTCAGGAAGCTGGAATTGGGAGTGAGCCAGGACTCAGACCCAGGTGTTCTAGTGTGGGCATCTCAAGTGGCAGCTTAACCACTATGCCAAATGCCCACCCTGATATTTATATTTTGAACATTATGGTTAATACTATTATCGGTTTACTCCTTAGGAGCTCTTAGATAAGTTTGTCATCTTGACTGAGGGAGTGGGCAGGGTAGGGCTGTGCAATGAGGAGAGCAGCTCTAATACTTGAGTGTACCTTGGACGAGCTGTCATATAAAATAAAATGCACACCACCCCCCCAGACTTCCAGCAAATCCAAATGGTAGTTCCCTTACTGTCCACATTTTGCGTATGAGGAGACTGGGGCCAAATAGGATCGTGAGAATTAGCAAATCAATGAAACGCATTTGCTCACTGAAGTTATCTGAAATTAAAATGTAAGGAGGCCTCTTGTTCTTTGCATAAGAGAAGCTCAGGACAGGAGGGGATCCAGGGTTTCTAACTCCGTGCTCATGCTCATCAGAGCAGACCACCGAGGTCGGTTCTACCAGCACTGGGGACAGCCACTGGGACAAAGTAAATACATCTAATTCCCATCTACAGGAAATGCCTCCTAAGTAAACAGAAAATACACACTGTACAAGATATAAGCATAGCCTAACAAGCAAATAAATCTAAGCTCTAATAAAGACTTCAAAGAATAAATCCTTTGATGCAACTTAAAATAAATAATAAATAAATAAAGGCTCTGCTCTGGGAACTGGGGTGTGATGAAACAGAAATCACACTCTTAAAAAGTAGGAAGTAGCAATAGGAAAGAAGATGATGAAATGGAACCAAGCAGCCTTAACCTCCCTTCTTCCTACCCTGCTTTCCATAATCTTGAGCATCTTTGTGGCCCACAAGTTTTGTTTAGTAGATACTTGTTTATCTTATTGGCATCCCTAGTTTATAAAATCAAATGCACTTAAAACATTAGATCACTCTGTCAGCCTCACCTCTGTCTTGTTGGACCCCAAAAATAATATGTGTTTAATACTGCCGCGGCTCACTAGGCTAATCCTCCGCCTTGCGGCGCCGGCACACCGGGTTCTAGTCCCGGTCGGGGCACCGATCCTGTCCCGGTTGCCCCTCTTCCAGGCCAGCTCTCTGCTGTGGCCCGGGAGTGCAGTGAAGGATGGCCCAAGTGCTTGGGCCCTGCACCCACGTGGGAGACCAGGAGAAGCACCTGGCTCCTGCCATTGGATCAGCGCGGTGCGCCAGCCGCAGCGCGCTACCGCGGTGGCCATTGGAGGATGAACCAACAGCAAAAGGAAGACCTTTCTCTCTGTCTCTCTCTCACTGTCCACTCTGCCTGTCAAAAATAAAAAGAAAAAAGAAAAAAGAAAAATACTGTAGCAAGTCTTTATATATCACATGAATTAAAAAAAAAAAAAAACTAGCTAGAGTGAAAGTCTCCAAAGAAGGAATAACTCTTAACAAAATTGTTACAGTTCCATGTAAAGTTTTATTATTAATGGGAAATGGTTTTTAGACTTGCCTCATTAGTCAGTAAGAATTATTATATATGAGGTTAGTCAACTGTAATGTTCCTGAATTCTACAAAAATAAATTCCACACCTTATATTTTCTAGCTAAGCTCACCCACAGTCACTGCTTTTTAAAAGAATGACAGTGCTCAAGAAATCATAATGTCCTATTGAAGTTAATAAATATTTGCATGAGCAAATCAGCTGCCTGGTTTGCTAATAAGTATTCCTTGTTTTCCCAGTCCAGGGCATGTATATTTGAAGGGTGTAAGTTGGTTCAATTTTCAGTAACTCCTAGCTTAGAGATGTGGACCTGTCAAAAGGGTTTAATTGTTAATAAATGTACTTGGCTTTAAGCCAGCACCTGAAAATTAAATAATATGTTTTTAATGTGTGTTTCCCCCAGGAAAACTGATATAGAACCAGAAATATGTCAACTGCCTTTGGAGTACACCCAATTACAAAGTGAGGTACTAAACACGTCTCTAAATGCTCAAGTTTAAGTAATTTACTTAAAACACAGCATAGAAAGGGCTAAAGCAGACATTTAATAGGATTTCTGAGGCGAGATCAGTTGTGAAGGCAGCCCATATTCACACAGCATAAAGTGGATTGCCTTCCTTCTTGTAGGGTAACAATCAGTATGACACGGTATGGGGTTTGGAAACTTAGCTAAATACAGTACCTGTAAGAACAAAAATTCTCATTTTCTGCAAAGAAGTCTTATGAGGACTCCCTAACTGGTGCTTGGGCTCAGTTTTCAGAAAAGTTGATTTAAGAAACCACAATTTCATTCTCCTTGGGAGAAGTTTATCCTTATAACTGGCAAAACAATTCTTGTAGTCTATAATGAGATATGCAAACAGTAAGCGTATAAACTTGTAGAACTCACCAAAGCCAAAGAACATGAGCCCAGATGATTGACAAATCCTACTAAGAGAAACTCTAGCCAGAGATTTCACGTGTAGACCCTGAGGTCAGGCGGGCTTGGGATCTATCCTGTCAGCGTGGGTTATCTCACGTGCTGCTGGTGAGATCAGAGTAAGTTCCTCTACTAATAACCTCACCTGAAAATGGGGATAATAGTAGTACATACCTTATATGTTTATTTTGGTTAGGTAAAAGTGCATATAAAGAGCCTTGTATGATCTGACATATGGTAAGAACCTGGTCAATGTTCTATCTCATTATTATACTCGGAGAGTAATTTGGAGTGGAGAAATACAAAATGAAATCATTCCCACCTGCATGATGCACATATTTCCTTCCTCTGTAGTTTTTTATTTTAACATTCAGACTTCTGTCTCTCTGGTGTAGACTACTAATGTCTAGAAGTTTCTTTTTTCTTTAAAGAACATTTAAAAAAAAAAAAAACAAGTTTCTTAAATGATCAAAGTAGAAAACAGCCTGTGCAGATGGAAGGCTTAACATACTCCAAATCAAGAATGGAAGAAGAGCTACTTTTAAAAAAATCAGACAAGGTGTTAGCACTGAAGCAATCAAGGGCCTATTGAAGAATTGCTTTTTAATTTTCAAGATTTATTTTTATGTACTTGAATGCCAGAGTTAGAGTCAGAGAGAGAAATATCTTCCATCTGCTGATTCATTACACAAATGGCTGCAACAGCCAGGGTTGGGCCAAGGAGAAGCGAGGAACCTGGAACTCCATCCAGGTCACCCACATGGGTGGCAGGGGTTCAAGCACTTGGGCCATCTTCTTATACCTTCCCAGGTGCATTAGCAGAGAGCTGGATCAGATGTAGAGCATTTGGGACTCAAACCAGGGTTCATATGAGATGCCAGCATAGCAGGCAGTGGCATAACTCACTGCACCACAACACCAGACCCTATTGAATTTTAATGAGGAAAAGATATATTAAACCAAAAGTGGCTTCTATGAGTCTAAATACCAAAAAAAAAAAATACTACTGTCCTTAGGGACCATCAGATTTATTTGCCTTTTTCAGGCAGTCTGATCAAATGAGCACATACGTACTGACAGGGTGCAACAGAGGAAACATTAGATAGGGTGAAGGCACATGTTGAGAGTAGACAGGCTGAGCAAGAAGGGTGCTGACCACGGTGGCTGTGAGAATTGAGCAGAGGAGCCAAAGGGAAGGCTGGAAATGGAATCTTGATAGCAAACTTGCATTAAGAATCAAAGAAGAAAGAAGTGGAACTAGGGACATTTAGGAAAAGCTCAAGAAATAAAACAGAATCTAGGACCTAACAGTGTCATGGTATGGCCCGTGAGCATAGTTCTGAACGAAGCTTTCAGCAAAAAAACGCTGACAGACAAGTAGTCATGGTAATGGATTCTTTTTCCTGTCTTCCTCTCTGTTGTCAAACAGTACTTGCCCACAAGAACAAAAACAACAAATTGGACAATGCAAAAATGTGCAGCATAAGATGAGAAGATTTTCTTCCTCACAATCATTGTCTACTCCCAGAACTTTTCAAAGGGCAATCTGACTCAAGGTTGTGGACAGGACATACGGGGGTGCTTCTAAAAGTTTGTGAGCAGTGGAATTAGAATATAAGTTATTTGGGTGCAAAAAAATACTTAGAATCCATGCATACAAAGGATTCTTTAAAAACTCATGAAAAGTGAAATTAGGAAAAAACTATGCACGAGCTGCAAAGGTTTATTTGGTTGGTTTTATTATTATTTTCTTTTTCACCAAAAACAAGTTACCTGTGAAATCCTTTTTCCACAATTTTTTTGAAGTACCCCGGAATGCTCTTCCTGCCAACTCACACTGACACGACAGTGATGGAATTAAAGATGGTTTGTGTCAACAATAAGGAGAATTAGTCAATGAAACGGAAGCACTCAATCAGTTTCTGGAACGTGGAAAGCAAATGAAGAAACTGTAACTGATAAAGAAGGCTAGAGAAGCTAAAATCTAGAAAAATAAAAACAGGGAAGGGGAAAAAGGCAGATGTGATGGGGTGACAACCAAGGTGGGAGCCCAGATTCTCTGAGAAAATTTCCCAGGGCAGGAAGGCACTGGAGAGAAGCATAGGCCTGAAGGTTGGGGTTAACTGACAAATCCAAGGGATACGGAGTCCCAGGTCCTTCCTCTCCACCCTTGAGCTTAACTCCTGGAAGTCTGTCATTGAACCTCCCAGGCTTTCCCGGCTCCTAGCCAGTGTGCTGTCCTCTCACCAGGAAGCAGCTCTCTCCGCTCCGCAAGCCCCATCTACACAACCAGAGTTTCCAGTCGCCTTCTATTTCATTCTTAAATATGAAGAGACTGTCCAAGGGCTGTCATCTCTTAGATTAAATTCAGCAGCATGAAAGAAAAAAACAACACCAAAAATTGCAAGAAAATGACTCCAGAAGAACAAGCAGTAATTGTAGGGACGAGAAGAGAATTTTAAAAGAGCCTAATTAGTCTCCTCCCGAAGATACAAGACGATATTAACATTCATAAATAAGAATGGGGGCTTTGGAAAAGTGACAACCAGAGCACAAGAATGAGCTTGGAGGAGAAATCTCCCACAAGTAAGACAAAAAGCCCAAAAGACAAATGGAGCTTAAGGGGGCCCAGAAACAGCCCTCCCCTTTTCCACTTGAGTTTGAAACCCAGTAAAAAAAATGGACAGATGGATGGAGTAAAGAATGGCAGTTTCTCTACTGGAAAAAACAAGGCACTGCACTGGTGGGTACAGCGTCAAGCACACAGCTTTCTGACACCCACTCCTGGGCAGACGCACTCCCACTGGCCTAAGCTGGGCACTGCAGCCCCTGCAAGGGAGGCCTAAGGCTGGATGGCAGGAGCAGATCATAAGCCATCTTTTCCCCAGTCTGGCAGAGTCCTAGAGAGAAGGAAGCCGGCCCATAAGTCCTGCTCCTTTCCCTAAATTCACCAGTCTCCTGTTCAGGGGAGAAGTGAGAGAGGGTGGAGAGAGCCAGCAGGGTTATTCTGATGGAATTTATCCTTCAAGAAGCCAAGGAGCCAGCATTGAAAAAATATGATAGAAAATGTAAGAGACATACAAGATCGATTTGGAACATTCAGCCACTGATTAATTAGAATGCCATAGAGAAAGATTTCTAAAAGTGGGGAGGAGAAAACTATTAAAGAGAATGCAAAAAGCATGAGTGTTCAGATTAAAAGGACAGGATTAATGGGGGGAAGTATCACTGTGGTATTTCAGAACATTAAGAATAAGGAAAATTCTAGAAGCTTTTGCAGGAAACAAAATACAAAGTGAAATGAAAACAACCCCCCAAAATCTGTTTTCCAATGAATCGGTCAGAGATCACACTTCCCACCTGCACCACTGGAGGCCAAGAGCCTGTGGGGCTAGCCCTCCAATGTTTCGAGGGAAAATTCTTTCCAATCAGAATTCTATACCCAGCCAAGCTATTAATCAAGTGTGAAGGCTGGATGACGACATCTTAGACACGTAAGAATTCAGAGAATGTATCCTCGGTGCACCTTGGACGAGTTGCTCAAGAATGTGTTGCAGCAAAAGCAGCAACAGACCGAACAGGGGAAGTGGGGCTTCGAGCAGAGCGGCCGGTCAAGGATGGCATGATGGTGGGGTTCAGCTGTGGAGCCAGGCCAGGTGGGAACAAGAGGATGCAGGTCCACAGGCCCCCTGGAAGTGAGGGGGAGGTGATGCGGCAGGTGGAATAATTGTGAGCAGGATGTAGTCAGTGGGACTGGTAGTAAACGAGAAAACCCCAAACATCTTTCATTACACAAACTGTGTAATGGACCAGAAATAATCACATGCATTAGGTCATGCAGTTAACAACACAGTCAGCCCTTAGCATTCACAGGGGGCTGGGTCCAGGACCCCCTGCAGAGACCGAAACACAGAGGATGCTCTAGTTCCTTATATAAAAGGGTGCAGTATTTGTATACAACCTACCCACATCCTTCTGTACACCTTAAATTATCTCTGGATTACTTGTAATACCCACTGCCATGCAGATGCTTTGTAAATAGCAGTTTTACTCTATTCTTTAGGGAGGAATGGCAATAAAAAAAGTCTGTTCATGTTCAGTAGGGCTAACTGCACACGAAGTAGGAAAGCACAGGGACAGGCAGGAGACAGGATCTGTGAAGTGCAAGCTACAGCAGGGAGCGCCCGGGCATCATGCCATTCCCGGGAGTCAGCACAGTGCTCAGGGAGCAGCAAGTTCAAGTTTTGCTTTTGGAAACTTTCTGGAATTGCATTTAAACACTTGCAAACAGCTCCATGCATTTGGGCCCTGCAGATACTGAGGCCTGACCAGACGGCGGATGCTTCTTGTTTTCATTTTTTTAGTCAGCTTCTAGATGTATTGTGGGAGACGTCACGGCAGCTCCAGATCAGAGGTCCTCACTCTGGCCTCTCCTGGTATAGCCCAAATAAAATGGCTCCACCCCCTCCATCAGCAGCTGTGGAGGAGGAACCACCACTCCCCACCCAGCGCCACTGGAGACCACAGGGAAGCTGCCCACTCCTTTGCAGCTACCCACGACCCATCACCCAAACCCAACCACAATCCATGACCCATGACCCACCAACCCAAACACAACCTGTGACTTGTGACCCACACCAAAACAACACCCACCCACAACCCACCAACGCACCCACACACCCACACACGCAACCCACCACTCATCAGCTGCCACCCACCCTTCATTGCCCATAAAGCAGCTCCAGCAGAGAACACCGCTTGTGGCAAACATTTTCTGGAGGTTCAGATCTCTAAAACAGGGTAGGAAACAACCAGGATTCCGTTTTCCTCATTCCTAGCAATGTCACGTCAGCCCAGTCGGCAGGATTTCTCACACTTAAGCCCTCCACACGTCCCAGGACGCCTGCCCCGGCAGGGCTCTCCTACCTTGTCCCGGGAGCTCCTGGGTTCTGAGGTCCTTCTCTCCCCCGCTCCTGCTGGAATCACCCTGGAGAACAGAAAGTGCCGTCAAGGCCTGGGCCCCACGCCCACTCCAGGGTTTGATTGACATGGGCTGGAACGACCCCCAGGTGGTTTTAATGGGTAGCCAGGAATGAGAACCATTGCTCCCCTCTCTCCAGTTGCCAAGGAGCAGTCTCAGATTTCCATTGTTCTCGTATGTGGAGCAGTTTGTACCTGTTTTCCCCTCACTTCCCAGACCAAGGGCTCCCTAGACTGCAGCCAGATTGTAAAAAAGCTTCTTGCCCTCCTCCTCTGTGTGCTGGCACCTGCAGGCCTTTAAAAGGGGGGCGTGCCACATGCAGGGCCCTGCGCTTCGCTTGCATCTCCTGACTTCCTTTCACGCCTGTAAACTGACCGTCCTCATTCTTCAGAGCCCCCTAATATTCCATTATTGGGTATAGACCATAATTTGCCTCATCATGTTCCTGTTGATCTCATCTGGGCTTTTGCTCATATTTTGCTATTGTTGATTGCACAGCAATGAACCCCCGTGTGGATGAGTGTCCTTCAAAACTTGAGCAGAGAGAAATAACCAGGCCAAAGGATACAAACATTTAAAATGTTGACAGGAGGCTGGCGCCGCGGCTCAATAGGCTAATCCTCTGCCTGCGGCTCCGGCACACCGGGTTCTAGTCCTGGTCGGGGCGCCGGATTCTGTCCCAGTTGCCCCCCTTCCAGGCCAGCTCTCTGCTGTGGCCCAGGAGTACAGTGGAGGATGGCCCAAGTGCTTGGGCCCTGCACCCCAGGGGAGACCAGGAGAAGCACCTGGCTCCTGGCTTCAGATCAGCGCGGTGCGAGGGTGAACCAACAGCAAAAGGAAGACCTTTCTCTCTGTCTCTCTCTCTCTCTCTCACTGTCCACTCTACCTGTCAAAAAAAAAAAAAAAAGGACTAAAAAAAAAATAAAATGTTGACAGGAGAGAGAGAATCTTCCATCTACTAGTTCACTCCCCAAATGAATGACCACAACAACCAGAGTTGAGTTGAGTCAGGTCAAAACCAGGAGTCCAGAACTCTATGCCAGTTTCCCAAGGGAGTGGCAGGGACCCAGGTACTTGAGCCATCACCTGCGGCTGCCCAAGGTGCACACTAGTAGGAAGCCAGATGGGAAGCAGAGCTAGACTCAAACCCAGGCACTCAGATACAGGATTCAGGCATCCTAAGCAGCATCTTAACTGCTGCCCCAAATGCATTGCGGTATCACATTATTTCAGCTTGCACTTCTCTGATTATGAGTGAAGTTGGACATTTTTTGTGTGCCTTTTTATTAGTACTTTGTATTTCTTCTGTGAATTCATTGTGTGACAAATTTGTGATGACTATTAGTTTGGAAAACAGTGTAATCCCTGCTGTTTCTCTTTCTGCTCTTCCCCTCCTCCCATTGTAACCAGGCTGTTAGATTATCCAGTCAATTCTTGATTATTCATGAGAATGGAGAGAAGTAGAGTATGCATAATTCAAACTTTCAGAAAATCACCATGCAAATTAAGATGTTAAGTGTGCTTTTACAAAGAGCACAGAACTGGAGTTACAGCCAGTGCTGCCGCGGTCCAGCTGAGTGACTCCTGGGATCTTCCTCCTCCCCTCTCTGGGCCCAGGTTTTCAGCATGTTAGAATGGGGACAACAGCTTGCTTCCCCTCACTGTGACAATTGTATAAGACAACAGGTAAACGAACCACCAAGTATACATCCTGCACCCGTGAAAGTCTTTATAAATGGTTGTTACCGTTAAAGTGTTCTCATAGCATCTGAATATTGGGCTTGCTCTACACTAGGATGCCCAGCTGGCAGCGTCTCAGTCCCAAATCGTACCTATACTATGCTTCCAAAAGGGGCCACCTTCCCGCTGATCTCTTAGTAGGGTTTTGTCTGCTTCAGGGTGAAGTTCAAGTCTGTACATCGAACCAACAGAACAGGTGGAGGTCATCCATGTGTGTAACTGAGCACTAGCCATTTGTGTGTTAACAACCAGGGCAGGGGACATAAGCCAAGCCAGGGGCAGGGAGGATAGTTCCCTCTCTCCCAAGGTTAACGGTCAGATAAGGCCTGTAGCAGATCTACAGTCAAGACCCGACTGTGATAGCCAGTTGCAGTGGGTTCAGTTACAGTTTCAGAGCACTCGGTAGTGAGGGAGGGCGGGTCCAAAGTGTGCTCAGTCAGCAGCAGCACCACCGTACCCTCCAGAGCCTGGGTTCCTGCATCGCCCACCACTTCATCTGCAGCTGAATTTTGATTCTGCACCAACTGCCCTCCTGGCCTGCAGTCACTACTGCAAAACATAGCACCTCAGAGAAAAGATATTTGTCCTTTGTGTCTCTCATGTATCCCCAATTTAATTTTTTTAAAGATTTATTTATTTGAGGCCAGCGCCGTGGCTCAACAAGCTAATCCTCTGCCTTGCGGCGCCAGCACACCGGGTTCTAGTCCTGGTCGGGGCACCAGATTCTGTCCTGGTTGCCCCTCTTCCAGGCCAGCTCTCTGCTGTGGCCCGGGAGTGCAGTGGAGGATGGCCCAAGTGCTTGGGCCCTGCACCCCATGGGAGACCAGGAGAAGCACCTGGCTCCTGGCTTCGGATCAGTGCAGTGCACCAGCCACAGCGTGCCGGCCGCGGCGGCCATTGGAGAGTGAACCAACGGCAAAGGAAGACCTTTCTCTCTGTCTCTCTCTCTCTCACTGTCCACTCTGCCTGTCAAAAAAAAAAAAAAGATTTATTTATTTGAAACACAGAGTTAGAAGTAGAGACAGAGAGAGAGAGAGAGGTCTTCCATCCTCTAGTTCACTTCCCAAATGGCTGCAACTGCTGGAGCTATGCTGATCCGAATCCAGGAGCCAGAAGCTTCCTCCAGGTCTCTCAAGTGGGTGCAGGGGCCCAAGGACTTGGGCCATCTTCTACTGCTTTCCCAGGCACATTAATAGGGATCTGGATTGGAAGTGGAGCGCCAGCACTGAGATTGGCACCCATAATAGATGCTGGCACTGCAGGCTGGGGCTTTAACCTGCTGCGCCACAGTTCCAACCTTATCTTAGCAGTTGATTTATGTGAGAGGCAAAGAGAGAGAGAGAGAGGGAGAGAGAGAGAGAGAGAGCTTGCATCTGCTGGTTAACTCCCCAAGGAGTTAACAGGACAGGGCTGGGCAAGGCCAAAGCCAAGCATCAAGATCTCCCCATGGGTGTCAGGGACCCAACTACTTGAGCTATCTTCAGCTGCCTCCCAGAGTGTTGGGAGTGGAAATGGGACTCAAACCCAGGTTCTCCAATATGGGATGCCAGTGTCTTAACCTGCCAGGCAAAATATCTTTTCCCTTAATTATCTTTTTTAAAGAGTAAAGAAAGCTTTCTTCCAAGCTTGCAGGTTGATTTCTCCTAATATCGTATCAGCCCAAATTGAATTAACACTTGCCCCATGCTGAAGAAATTCAATGGTGGGAGAGTGAGGTTACTATTATTCATTTAGGCCACTGTGAGGTCAGAGAGAAGCCTGACCTCTCTGCCGTCCAACACCTGAACATAGCTGTTGGTAGGAAAGACAGGAAATGGTGGCTACACCTGATCAACAGCATCTGTCAGCACCACACGTGTTTGTAAGGATTTAAAAGGCCTATTTAGAAGAGTCATTTTAAAATCAGTATTTTCATGTTAAAATGTCAGCTTTGAAGTTTATAACATGGAAACTTAGCATGACGAAGAGAGTTCAGTAATATTTCCTGTCATTTAAAATTTTTATTTATTTATTTATTTATTTGAGAGGCAGAGAGAGAGAGAGAGAGATCGAATCCACATCCACTAGTTGACTCCCCAGGTACCTGCACCAGCCAGGGCTGGCTCAGGCTAAAGCCAGGAGCTAGGAACTCAGTCCAGGTCATGTGCATGGCAGGAACTGGAGTACTTGAGCTATCACTGCTGTGTCCCAGGATGTGCACTGACAGGGAGCTGGAGCTGGATCCAGCAGCTGGAGCCAAGGCTCAAACCCAGGCACTCTGCTGTGGGATGTAGGCTTCACAGCTGGTGTCTTAACTGTCAGGCCAGATGCCCACCTCTCCTGGGACTTTAAAAGCTGGGGGTATGACTTAGGTGTAAATAACCCAGCTTTAGCAAGAATATGCTTAGAAGAGGGAGCACACATGAGGAGCTGCCAAGCACTTAGCGCACTTAGAATGGTGTCAGTTCTGAGTGGGGCTGCCACAGCCCTCAGGAGGGGCCTGCGGGGGGCCCAGTGGGGAACCAAGATGCCCCTGCTAGTGCCGTGGCTGTGGCAGAGGCCTATACTCCCACGCATCCCCTCCTCCCAAACACTTGGCATAGGAAGCCCAGAGGAGGTGAGCACATGGCGGAGTGCTGTTCCTGGGAGGACTTTGTTCTATGACGTAAGACATCCTTTGAAGATGCCCGGGGTGCTGTGAGTGGGAGGCTTCTTCCTGCTTGCTTCCCTCTCCTTGCCCTTGCTGAAGAGAACAGATTTCGAATAGAACAGAGTCCGCTCTAAGAAGCAAAGCCGGCACCAAGGCCGGGCCTGGGAGGACTGTGAATGCGTTCCCCTGAGTACACAGAAGGCCACCGTGAGGTCTCGGCCATCCTTGCCCCTTCAGCTCTTGAATACTTCTGACACATTTCCAGGCACGTGGACCCATTGCAACTGACATTCTGGAATGAAGAACACCTCTGTACCCCTGGTTCTAGTACAGACTCAGACAGAAACTGGAGCCTGTGTAAGAGGCAAGACCAGGTGGAGCACCAGGGCAAAGCCACCAGGGGGCAGGCCACTGGGGAGGCAGCTGGAATACCAGTGTCTGTGTGTGCCCTGGCAGGGCAAGGGGTGGGCACAGGAGGTGCAGGGAGCTCCCTCCCGGCTGTATGCTCAGGCCATGTAGCCCACATCCAGGCCAAGTACAGCAGCAGCTCAGAGAACGAGCAGTGTTGAATCTCCCACCTCCAATTAAAAAAAAAAAGTTGCCCTAAGAATTTTGGTCAGAGCAGCACTTTGGAGAATGTCTGTCATCTAGGGGGTTTACTGCGCTGTCCACCCTCCTCCCAGAGACCCCCCCTGACTTGGGGACACAAATCAAGATGATGGAGGCCTCGGCAGGCAGGCTTTTCCCTGCCCTGTTACTGAGCCAAGGTTCAAAGCCGCAGTCTGGTGAGATCTCTGAGGTCAGTGGCCCGCAGCATGGCCCTTGGTTGCTTCATGTGGCTTTGGGTGTCTGATGGGCACTGCCCCTAACTGTCAGTGTATTAGCAAAAGCTCTTTTAATACTTAGCTGACATGGGGGAACAGATGATCTGAACAAGGAATGATGCTAGCCATGGGGAGGGAAAAACACAATTCTGAAAGTGGTGAACCAGGAAAAGGGACCAAGGGGTAGATTTGAGTCAGAGTGCTCTGAGCAGAATCCATTCATTTGTACAAACTGAGTGGGAAAGACTTCAGCATCCACGTGTGTATCCAGCCGTTCCACATTCCAGCCCTGGACCCCGGGCCAGTCACTCACTTCCCTCCCCAGGCCCTGGGTGCTCGGATTGATTCGAGGACCACCAGGTGCTTCTGCATGAAGGCAAGCCAGGGGCAGAGGGGCCAGAGCAAGGTTCATTTGAATCCAAAGCAGGACCCCTGGAGAGTTCTAGGTGCCCTCCCCCCAACCCTCGCTCTGTCCACAGCGCTCACACCCCCAGGAGAAAGACTTCCGTGTTGGGAGCCAGCCAAGATGGGCTTTCCTCTACTTCCTCTCTAAGAATGGACAGCAAACTCAGCCCTGTCTTCTAAGCCAAATACCTGGGCCCAAGCTGAGCAGTGTAGCCTCTATAACTAATGTCACATCAACCACAGGGCGGCTGCCTGGCCTTTGCGTGCCACCCAGCATGGTCTGCCAGCAGCCAGGCACCCTTGGACAGCTGCCGCAACCTCTCTGTCATGCTCCCTGACCATCTGCTGCATAAGGCAA
Organism: Lepus europaeus; assembly: GCF_033115175.1. NCBI lineage: Eukaryota > Metazoa > Chordata > Mammalia > Lagomorpha > Leporidae > Lepus > Lepus europaeus. Next base: position 31,974,632 of record NC_084827.1, read on the forward strand.
CACAAGGCTGTTAGGAAGACTCGGGTCACTAAGACAGTGGGTGTAGAGCACCAGCCCAGGGCCTTCAACAGGGACAGCAACCCCTCAACAGTGACATTGACTTTGCCTGGTGTATTGAAAGATCACTTAACAATTCCTTTGTTAGTTTAAGAGTCTGCATTTTTGATATGCTAAAGCTTTGATTATTTAGAAAATACTCTAAGTCACTCCCTCCCTCTTCAAACCAGCCCTGTCCTCTCTTCAGTCAGCAGGGATCTACAGTTAAGCATTACCCCCTCTCTGCGAGTAGCACCATGTAGCTTAAGGGAACTGGCAGCAACAAGTGATCTGTCCTCCTCGTCTCCCAGTCATTAGCCCCAGGTTCCAGCATCCTGCTCGCTCACTCCGTGGTAAGGGAAGTTGTAGCAGGTGTCACAGGCCTGGGGCCACCTCCACTGACCTTGCCCCTGTCCTCTCTGGCAGGCTGTAAAGCGGTTCTTGAAACAAGAGTGCAAGTGCCATGGTGTGAGCGGCTCGTGTACTCTGCGGACGTGCTGGCTGGCCATGGCCGACTTCAGGAAAACGGGCGATTACCTCTGGAGGAAGTACAATGGAGCCATCCAGGTCGTCATGAACCAGGATGGCACTGGTTTCACTGTGGCTAACAAGAGGTTTAAGAAGCCAACGAAAAATGACCTTGTGTACTTTGAGAATTCTCCAGACTACTGTATCAGGGACCGAGAGGCAGGTAAGTTCAGAAACTTCACAGACCTGCATCCTTGCGATGATGGGTCCTCCACAATTGGCGTGAGGTTCTGTGTCATCAGTGCCAGCTCTCCAAGTGTAGCCTGTGACCTTCAGTTTCAAAGTTCACATCCCTTCTAATTCATATTCAAAGTGTGCAAGGGGCTGGGTGGGTCATGTGCAGATTCCAGAGAAATGGGAACCCAACAAGAGTGTACGTAGTGGGCAGAACGTCAAAAATATGCAGGTTAGTGGAATTCTTCACACCCAGCAGAATTCTGATGAGTGCACTTGTGTACTCTTTGTATGGCCACCTGGCACCTTTCCTATAACCTTGAGGCCCAGAAGTGAGAGCTTTGCCACATGGCTTCCCACCTTCATGACCATGGGACAGGGTCCCAAGGCTTTCAGCATAGCCTCTTCTGAAACGTGCCCTGCTTCACATTCTCTTGTGCTAAGGGCTGTGTATGAGGTATCTCGTTCGTTAAAGCCACAGCCCTGCCCTTCCATTCTCCATCCTGAATGTGGAACACGGTCAGCTTCGGCACAGCACCTGTTCTGCCTGTCTGGTTTCACACATGCGCTTTCTCTACTTCTCACCCCTCCCGACTGACACTGAACCCCAGGCTTAGCTCATCCTTTGCACAGACTCTGGTACAAATAAGGATGAGTGCAAAGAACTGATGGGAGCCCACAGCTCACTGTGGCTCAAGCCAGTTTCTCAGACTTGGTAGAAATCAAGGGAACTCATCCATCAGAATAAAAACTGCCCTCTCATCTAAATTCAGACTTTGTTTTCTATTCCAAAATAATTGCAGAGGGATCCACTCACAGAGAGCAGATGGCAGTCAGCTTCTAACAGTAGACTGACCAAGAAATAAGATGAACAGGGAATGTCAGAAGAATGCCCAAGCCTCGTTTTTGCCCCCGAGTGCCTGACTTTGCTTCATGGTGCGATGAGCAGGTTCTCTGTTGCCCTGAGCAGGTTAGGACACGAAGCCTGTGGATTAAGGAACACAGAGCAGAAGGACCCGATGCTGTGCCCCCTGCATTCCTGACATGCTTTGGGACCACCTGTCAGGCCAAGCTTTCCACCGAACCACCAGGAAACCTGAGCTTTGCTCCAGGATTGTCCCAGTGGCTGGCTCCCTCTCTGCCACTAGCCAGCAGTTTAACCCTGATCTCCTCAAACCAAGCGTGGGGGTGATGATACCTGGATCCTTATAGGTCCCATGTGCTAAATAACCCATGCACAGGTACTGGACTGAGGTTACTGTGTGCATGATCTCTTTTTAAAAGATTTATTTGTTATTTGAAAAGCATAGTGGCAGGGAGAGAAGCAGGAGAGACAGAGTGATGTATCCACTGGTTCACTCACCCAAATGGCAGCAACAGCTGAGGCTGGGTCACGCCAAAATCAGGAGCCTGGAGCTCCATCCAGATCTCCTCCACGGGAGGCTGGGCCCACGTATTTGGGCCATGATCTGCTGCCTTCCCTTGTGCATTAGGAGGAAACTGGATCAGAAGTGGAGTAGCTGAGACTCAACCCATACGCTGGAATTGGGATACAGGTGTCCCAAGCAGCAACTTAACCTGCCCCTGCACACAAGATCTTATCGAAACCTTGCAGTAGCCCCATGACATCACTGCACTGGAGTTAGTAACTGGACACATACACATGCATCAACAAAAAGAAAGTGGCTCCTTGATGATCTGCACCAAGCAAGCACCAGACTAAGTTTCTGAAGTCAGATCAGCAGCCCTAGGTATCATCGTCCCCACCGTACAGCTCAGAGATGCGAATGAACCTTTCCAGAGCTCATGCGTAGGAGGGGACAGATACCTGAGGCTGTGCTTTGACCCTGACACTGCACACTTGCCTCTCCCTGTCTTACAAGACCTGGGTATGTAAAGACCTTGTGAAGCACAGATTTTATTTCAAACGTAAAGGATATGGCTTCCCCAGCACATCATTTCTAGCTCACTGAATTACAAGACTTCACAGTGATGCAGTTATACTTTGTCATATCAACTACCTCATGGATAGTCAGTGAAATAAGGACCCTGCTTTTAAGGAACTCTGAGTAATCCTCACTGCCATTTCACATTACTAAGTTATTCTTGCACACTCTGCTTTCTGTACTCCCTACACTAGAACATAATTCTGTTTCTGGATCCTAAAATAGCAGACATATCTGTAGACCCCAGCCCGTGGCAAGGATCAGTCTACGTATTATGACCCCATTTTATGGGAGAGGAAGGGGAAGCTGTGAGAGGTTCAGGACTATGCCCAATGACTTGAGGTTGGAAAGAGGCTGAGCGACATTTTAACCGGAGTCTGTCCTTACAGCCACTTTACTCTGTCTCCAGCTGTACCAGGCCCAAGGCACACAGCTCCAGCGGCCTGCTCTCTGAAGGAAGCTGCATAATTTATTTACTCTCTTAATTTATTTTATTTTTGCTTATCTGACCTAAAATCATGTGCATTTGGTCTAGTCCACTGTTTTCCAAATCGGGGCCCCTTCAGAGACCCAGTGAATCAGAACTTGGGGCTGGGGCGAGGCCTGTTCCTGACTTTCTCTATGCTTTTCAACTTTAAGCCCATCAAAGTTTGAAAAATCCCTGAGTTAGATAGTCTATGATCCCTGGCTTTCCCTATTAGATAAGAAGTCCCGGGAGACATTCTTCGGGCAGGGGGTGCAAGAGGAAGTACCTGATCTGTGACAAAGGAAAAAAAAGTTTCTTTAAGGAGCTCTAGATAATGGTCACCCCAAAATATCTTCCTGCCCAGGCTTGCTCACATTAACGCCCTAGATCTTCACCTATCCTCTTCCCAAAACTAAACACTTTACAGTGATTTTAGGCATCAAAGCTTTTGCTGGAATTAGCTTGACAGAGGTCACAAAAATCAGCCTTCTAGCAAGTTCTTGAAATTTCATGACCACATTAGTCCAACTGACCAGAAGAACCTCAGAGTCAAGTCCTTGGGGGTGTTCCGAGTGAGGATAGATTTAGCCGGGGCAAAATGGGGGCCACTTGGTTGAGATCTTGCTAAGAGTCAGGCTTTGTGCTGCACATTGTCAGTGCCTTTTCATAGCAGTGAGAGAAGAGATCCTGAAAACTTACGCAACTTCCCCAAGATTGCATGGCCTGGAAGTGGTAAACACAAGAAACAGCACTGCTTTCTCACCATGCTACTGACCTCCTGAAATTGGAGGTATATGTGGGAGAGGGAGGTGCCGTGTAATAGAGGTAACACTAGGACACGGCAACATAATGGGAGTGCCTATGGACAGAAGAGTCTAAGTGACCACAATCAGACTTCACCCACGTTTCTACTAGGTCACCCTGAACCCCTTTCCAAGAGCCCTTCAAGTTTTCAAGAGTTTCAAAGTCTTTCATTATTTCTAAGAAATGTTAAACCCAAAAACCTATTATGGAAGATAGGTTATGGCAGGAGCATCAACAAAGCACATTTGCCCCTAGTCTTCAACTGAAGAAAGTGAGCCCTATGATGCTCAACTATAAATACTCCCCATGCAGCTCAGATCTGGAGTGCATGCAATCGTGTGATGTGCATGTGACATTCTGCAGGCCAAATCAGAGGCTAGATCTTGAAAGCTGGGCTTTCTGGGATGAGCATTCTGCGGTTCTGTGGTTATCTACTCTGGTCATTGCCCCAGGCATCTGTAAATCAAAGGAGCCCTTCAGTTAGAGATAGGTTCATCTCTCAGGAAGGAATGCTGCCTCCTCTCCAGAGAGAGCATCTGCACCTAATCACAGGCCACTTTCAACTGGCTACGATGCAAACATCCCGACCTAGGCCAGAGGTCACCCTGCGGTCTCCCCACCGGCTTCAGGAAGCAGGCAGCTCCACGTCTTCTTCAGTCAAGTTCAAAAAACAAATAGAACTCAACAGTTGTTGAACTCGTTGCTAGCTGAACACTTGATAACCAGCTAGTAGCTGAGGCTGAGAGTGGTGGAAGCTCTCCAGTCTGTCTGGTTGGTCCACATAAGACACATTTGGCAAACAGAACTCAGAAACCATGGCAACACAATCCCTGTCATGGGGGTCAGGGATGGGTATTCCAAAGAGGCCCTATGGTGTGACCTGGTTTTCAGGACATTGCAAACGCTGTGCTTGTGTCCCATGAGATGCTAAACATCAAGGAAACAGCACAGCAGCCAACAGGACTTACTTACGTAAGGATTCATCCATTTATCTGAAAGGCAGAATGCCAGAGAGAGAGGGAGAGAGAGAGATCCTCCATCTGTTGGCTCACTCCCCAAATGGCTACAAAGACCAGCACTGGTTCAGGCCAAAGCCAGGAGCCCAGAATTCCATCTTGGTCTCCTATGTAGGTGGCAGGGGCCTACGTACTTAGGTCATCTTTCATGATGACTGGAACTGTTTGTGTCATGTTCCCTGGAACAGCAAGTTGAGAACCACACAAAATCTGCTCAGATCAGGTAAATTCCTAGGCATGTTGGTGAGGCACCACAGGTTACCGATCACTTGGTTTCTTTTGTGGGGAATTACCAAGTACCCCTTTCCCTCATCACTGATCCCCTCATCACACACAGCCTAGGAACACTTCCGTTTACTCTTAATTAATTAATTTGCTGAATGAAACTGTTTCTCATATTCACATGCATTAGCGGGCATTTACAGAACTCATAAGATGTTAGTTGCCGATCACTTCCTTGGATGAGATAAAAAAAATTCTCAGATAAGTGTAGGAGCTGACTCGATTGCTTCTAGCTGCCACCTGTCACTCAGTTCTTTGAGCCTTGGAGGGGCCTTTTTTACTTACTGCTGCTGTCAGTGGGATCACTAGGTTGTTCATCTGATTCCATTGTCAGCATAAGCAAAATGCATTGATGCCCAGTGCCGTTTTCTGTTGCCAGCATGAACTGTAAATCTGTGCTATTTTTCACAATGTAGACTTAGTAGAATAACTATATTTTAAGGATTCAGTAAAATGCATCCTAATTTGAATTAATTGACAGTGGCAGTCAGATTGAATTTGTGAACACGAACAGGAAGTTTTTTTTAAGAAAAAATTTTCCAGAAAAAAACAAGTGTTCATTTTTCTTATTTCCCATTCTTCATCATAATTTGAACTTCTAACAGCAAATCATTTACTAAATAGATGTCCTTTTATAGAAACATAAAGAAACTCTTCTCTAATTACCATATTCATGTGGTGCAAACAAAAGGGTGGCATACCATAAAGGAATGAATTTGCTTACTTTGTTGAAGCTTTTCCCCAGGAAACCCATTTTATACCAGCTAATCTTTTCTTTAAAGCTATGCAAATTTCAAGTTATTAGGGAAAGCCTTGCATTTTCAATGAGAAGACTTTGGTGCCACAGATTGTACCCATTACTATTTTTACTGGTTACTAATTTGGCAGCCATGGACAGATTAACTTCTCTGGTTTATTAAGATATGGGTGTTTCCATCTAGTAATTTCTATGGCTCCTTTAATTCAATAAGTGGAAGAACTATTAACTAATTTTGTTCTAAGTTTGCAATAGCAGGATGTTATCAGGATGCCACAAACTCCTATAAGCTGTTGTTCTGGATTTCTGACATTCAAAAATGAGCCACATTCCTTGTGTGTGTTCCCTGTATAACCATAGAGAGATCTGAATAGTAACAAAGGTTTAACCTGCCTCTCCCACCAAAGCACTCAAGGTCTGGGCAGTCGCTTGTGGGAGAAGTAAGAGTTCCCTCATTGGGCAAAGAGAGGACTGATCTTAATTTTTTAGAAGTTGTTTTTAATTTAATCCATCAGAAAATGCATGCTGACCATGTGAGCACTATGCCATGTACAGAAGAAAGGAGAAAGTCTAACGCCTGTCCCTGGGTAGACGAGATGTTGAGAAATGACAGTGCATGGGTCCTATTGCATGATAAGCAGTAGGCACATGGTGCCCTGTGGGCCACAATAAAGAAGGCCTGGATCTGGAAGGATGGAGGGGAAAGGCCAGTGCAGCAGGTGAGAATGACTCAGCTCTCTGAGGAGCCTGTCTCCATGGCTGTGACACTGGAGAGTCGTGTCAGGGGCAGGGGATCGTGGGAAGACAGCCTGGTCAGCGGGTGCAGGTGTGGGCACCGGGAAACACACTGGGGAGGCTATGTGGTGCCAGATCCAGAAAGGCTCGCAGGGTCTCATCATGACTTTCATTCATTCTAGGATTTGCTCATTTAATAGGACATGCATTCCTGTGCAATCTGGCTGCTCCAAGTTAGAAAAACACTGACTAGAAACACATGAGATGAGTGGAGACAGTGCCTTTCCTAAGTAGCTTTTGCTGTGCAATCCACAGTGTGAGGAAGGGGTGAGTCTTGCAAGTAGATGGATATGCGGTCTCCCATGTTTGCTCTTTAACATTCTTTTGTTCCCCCAATAAATCTGTGTCATTAATGACAATGTGTAAGTCAACGAGAGGAGAAACAGCCTATTGGCTGACAAGCTTAAGTGAATCTTGCTTTATGCCCTAATGGTCAACATATGGGCCTCTGTCAGCCTGGAGTGGCAAGAATTTCCAGAGGCATGGGCAGAGAGAAAGGTTGGAGAGAGAGAGAGAGGTTGGAGAGAGAGAGAGAGAGAGAGAGGTTGGAGAGAGAGAGAGAGGTTGGAGAGAGAGAGAGAGAGAGAGGTTGGAGAGAGAGAGAGCCTTCCTCCAGGCCCAGGAGGTATGGTCTGGGAACTATTAGCCAAAGCCCCCTGCTCCTCCTCTGCTGTCAGGAAGATGCATGTCGGTGGAGACAGAAATGTTTTAACACTGGGAACCCTGACTCCATTGTTAATTCTATCGCTCTGTGGACGGGATGCTCAGTTCTGTAAAGTCCCCTCGGCATTGTCTACAGCATAACAGTCTCAGCTCCTGCTCTTTGGAAGCGCTGCTTCTTAGGTCTTCCTTCTCCCCAGGCCTGGGCCAGGTGTTGTGCCAGGCAGGGTGAAGACAGCACACAGAGGGAGGAAACAGATATACTTGGCTGGCTGCAAGCAGCACTTGCCACAGCACAGATGTTACTGAACCTTCCAGGCTCAGCCTGGATTTGTGGACTCTGAGTTTAGGCAGGTGATCTCCTAGGAGTTTGGGGTACAGATGACAAAAGGTTGGGGTCTGAGTCTGCAACATCACATCTGGAGTTCGGGTGGGTCCCTACCCCAGGAGGTCATGCATCTGGGCACACTTCAGAAACATCAAGCAAAGGGAAGTCAGGATATCAAGGGTCCACCATGGTAGTATCTTCTTAAATCAAAGTGCAGAGAGAGTGTTATAGAGCAACATGACTTGTGTTAAACATGAATGCATTTATCCTTCTAAAAAATCAGTTGGAGAGACTTTAATGATTGAACCAATAAGTGAAAATATTTTTAAATGTCTCCTGTGGAGTACTCCAAGCCATCACGCATGGTTTTTTTTAAAAGCTCCTATGTGATGAAAATATTTACCCTCTAAAGACCCAGTTGGTTGTTGGAAGTGGCTCAGAGAACCTGAACGTCTAGAGAGTTAGACAGGTGAGTAGGCTCAGTAGTTGCATTTTGGGTGAGAGAAAACTGGTGTGATTGGCTTCCCTGGGTTCTCTGTAGCGAGGGCTCTGCTGATGTCCTCACCCAGGGCCACAGCAGTGACAGATGTCAAAGCCACAGCGAGGACCCACATGCGGTGAAACCGTACATCCTGGCATTGCAAAGGAATTATTCTCATTCTTCAGAAAGGATCCTGGAATCTGGTAGGAATATCTGTTCAGGAAAAATGCAGCATGAACTGCCAACACCGCGTTAATCAGCCTTTTCCCTTTTCTCACATAACTTTAGGTGTTTTAACTGTCTGCAGTATATTGTCAGCTGGCAAAAAGGCCCCCACTCAGCAAAGCTAAATGACAGAAACTTGGCAAGTTCTTCATTTGATACAAGACTTCAGGGCGGGTGTTTGGTCTAGCAGTACAACACTGACTAAGACTCCTGCATCCCATATCAGAGTACCTGGGTCGAAGTCCCAGCTTTGCTCCCAACTCCAGCTTCCTGTTAATGCACACTCAGTGGGGCAGCAGATGATGGCCCAAGTAGCTGGGTCTCTGCCACCCACATGGGAAACCCACATTGAATTCCAGGATCCTGGCTTCACCCTGGCAAAGCCCTGGCTATTGGCATTTGGGGAGTGAACCAACCAATATGAACACACACACTCTCTCTCTTTCAAAATACATACCTGCAGACATACATATTTTTAAGAAGACCTCAAAAAGAGAGCAGGAAAGCTGCCAAAATGCTGTCATGTGGTATTCCAAGGGAGTCAGCTCTGCAGCACCTGGCAGGACCCAGGGTGAGCTCCCCATGGATGGGGAGAATGTCCCAGCAGCCTTGATCTTGACCTCTGCAGGCAGACATGCCTGGTTTCCAATTCTGAGCCTGCCACCTGCTGGCTGTGTGTTCTTGAGTAAGTTACTTAGCTTCCCTGAACCCCCATCTCCTCATTTCCATGTTGGTGATGATAATAGCACCTGCCCTAGAAAGCTTGTGAGAGTTAAACGTGGTAATGCAGATAAAATGTTTATCACAGGACCTACTTCATGTAAGTGTAAGTGTAAGCCATAAATATTGGCTCCAGCTGGGAACTACTAAAGAAAGGGATTAAGAGAGAAAGGTAGAGGGAAAGGAAGGAAGGAAAAAGAATGCATGGAGAAGAAGAGCACAAGGAGAGAGCAGGTGACCTTCTCTGTCCATCTGCCTAGAGGTGAAAACTCACCCCATGGGCTTGCAGGTGCAGCCCGGCTTATTTCCGCAGCGGTTCCATTGTGGCCCAGGCAGGGGTGAGTGACTCACTACTTAGTACCTTGGTATATTGAGGACAAAGCTCTGAAAGAGTGTATTGCAAATATTTAGAACTAAACAAATAGGAAAATTATAAAACTCAGTGGCTCCCTTTAATCTCTCTCTCCCTCCCTCCCTCCTTCCTTCCTTCCTTCCTTCCTTCCTTCTCTCTCTCTCTCTCCCTTCCTCTCTCTCTCTCCCTACCCCCCCTCTCTCACACATACACACATGCCACGCACAGTCTTGATTCTTTTATTTGAAGCATAATGATAGTGCTCTCTGTTTTGGAAAGACTGATGGGAGGTCCTTAAGACAGTATAGCCCTACTGCTGTCAATAATTATGGGTTTTTAGAAGAATTCCATTATCATAACAGATAATAATAATGGGTTTTAGAATAATTCCATTATTCTTACACAAGACCAGCCAGTTTTGCCTAGATTCTGCCCCTGGGAAGTGCTCTTTGCAGAGTGTGGATGGAATGGCTGCTAATGGAGCTAATGGCTGCAGGTATCCGTCAGCCCCTTTGTTCCATGGCCCATGAATAGAAGGTTAGATCCAGGCTCCAAAGCAAGACCAGCTCATCGCCCATTGCCGGGCAGCTTTATCCTCTGCTCCCAGCAAGGCTGCTCTTGCCCCCTCTGTGGCCCATTCCATGGTGTCCCCTTCCCCAGACCTCAGAAAGGCTTGGTGTGGCTCCAGGCTGTGACTTCACCACTGCTCTCACTTTGGTGGTTCTCAGTTCTCAAAAACCCTCTCATCTCGGGGCCCTTGTCACATTCTGCTTGGGTGGCCAGTGGAGAGAGGCATGTTCAGATGAATCGTGTTTTGCAGCATATACCAAGACTGACCCACTGAGCCAAGTCCTTGCCCTAGTCTTTGTTTCCTTAACCGAAACCACGTCTGTGTTAAGCTTTAGTCAATGGTCATTGCACCTCCCTCTCTGAGTTCTGATGGTGTTGAGATCAACACACTGAGCACTCCTTCTATTCAGAGTCTCGTTCAGTATTCTGTGTTTGGGGGACAAAAACCACCATGGCCATTCCCCAAGGCTGAGTTGGACTGAGCTCAGATTCCACCAGGCTTCGGCCCCCAGGGGGAAGATCACCAAGTCAGATGTGGTATAAGACCTCCAGGCTGATGCAGGAATGGGGCATCTCACCCACATCTCACCCCACACCTCGCAGCCCCAAGGGCATGAGGAATTCTAGTTCATGGTAATAGGAATGCATCCATGTGTCAACAAATGCACATCAGTGGAAGGGAAGAATGTCTATTGGTGTGAGGAGCTTATATGGAACCTCAGTGGGGCCTCTTTGGAACCACATGGGCACATCTTCACATCCACCAAGAGTCTCATTCACAGCCTTGGCATCATTACCACCTCTGAGCAAAAGACTCCCAGATCCCAGCCTCTCTGCTGAGCCCCAGGACAGATTGTCCAGTGACCCTCTCTACCTGGATGGCCCACAGTCAGTGCAAACTCCACAGGCTGAAAACTCAACTCATTACCTGCCTTCCAAGCCAGCCCTCCCCCGTGCTCCCCACCTCAGGGAACAGCCAAGCCCCACACCTCCCATCCTCTCCCATCCATCTGCTCAGTCACCTGCCCCTCACCTCTTCTCATCCACGACTCCCCCCGGTTCTCACCACCGCCTTCTTCGTCCAGGCCACCTCCTGTGTCGCCTGGAACACCTGAAGCCTCTCTAACTCATCCCCTGGCCTCACTCCAGCCCTGTTCACTCCACTGGGCATGGCACTCACTCACAGTGACCCTCCTGAGCCCAAATCCAGTCATGCCGCCCTTATGCATCAGGCCCCTCAGTGGCATCCCGCTGCCCTTGGGTGAAAGTTCTTGCCCCTTAACCTGTCACACAAGGCAGCCTCCCCTCCCCTCTCCAGCTCCTCTCCTGCTACGGTTCCCTGTGGAGCCCTGCGTTCTAGCCTTGCGGGGTATCCCTCTGCTCCTCACCTACTGCACATGTGATTTCTTCCTCCTCCTTCTCCTCCTCCACCACAGGAAAGTGCACCCATCACACATGCCCAGCTCAATGAATTTTCTCAGATGAATGCACCATAGAACCTGTGCCCAGGGCAAGCTGCTGAAGAGCCCAGGATTCCAGAAACCTCCCTCACATTCCTTCTCCCTTCCTCCAAGAGAAGTTGCCACTCTGACTCCCAACAGCCTTGCTTGGTGTCCCCATTTTTGCACTCTGTATAAATGAAAACCCAATCTGAGATGGAAGCCCTGGACCAGGCATCTGTTGCTGCCTAACAAGCCACCTAAAGTCTCCGTGGCAGTGAGTAGCCTCGTCGGCCTTTGCAGCTGCACTGCCCTTTGCCTACACTCGCTGTCCCCGTGTCCTCTCCTCCCATTCACTCTTCAGTGCACTGTATCTGTCCATATTGTCCTGAGTTGGTGCCCATCCAAGGTCACCTTCTTGCTGTGGAGACCATGAACTTGTTGCAGTTTTTTCTGACTAGATGCCTGCACCCCGGCTCCTCAGTTCAGTGAATCACCAGGTTCCAGTGATTCTCTCTCTTTAGCATACCAGGCATTTGTCCTTCTTCTATCTCCACTTTCTGTGTCTGCCCCAGACTATATCAGGGGCCTTGAGCCTCACCTCCCTCCCAAACTCATCATTTAACATATTTCTCCTCAATTGAAAATCTTGACTGGCCCAGCACCCACAGAACAATAAAATCCAAACGGTAACAAGGCTTGAATCCACTTGAACCTGTCGCTCCAACCTTTTCCATGCTGTTTGCCCAATACACACTCTGTGCATCAGCCACAGTGAACCTGCATCTTTTGTGAACTTGCCCTTGGAACATCTGCCAACAGGTTGGCTCTTGCCTGGGATGCCTTTCACCCATTCGTTCCCTGCAGATCCACGCATCCTTCACATCCTGTCTCCTCTACCTCCTCCTCTGTAGAAGTGAGCAGTTGCTCGCTCTCTTTCTCATCCTGTTTGCTGCTAGGAATACGAAGAAATGTCATTGTTATAATATACTTGCCTCACACCCACCTCTTAGGACAAGCATTTCTCTTTGCTTTGTTCACTCCTACATCCCAAGCTCCCCGAAGAACTGTGCTCAGCACATAGTAGGTACTCAGCAAGCACTTGCTAGGTGAATGAATAGAGGATCGAGGTTATTATGTGAGGTATCTTCATGCATCATCTCATTTCCCTCCTCACCATGAGCCCTGTCCCTATTTTACATTGGATGAAACTGAACCTGACAAGCTTAAAGTCAAGTTGGCACACAGCAAAGCCAGGATTAGAACCCTGATATGTCCACACTCTAAAGATTCTACTCAGTAGAGTCGAAGCTCAAGATCTTCAGGAAATGCACAATTATCCTGAAGCAGGGGACATCTCTCTTTCCGGATGTCTCTGTTGACTTGTTGTGAGTCCCTGAGAGTAGGAACTGGGTCCCAGTTATTTTACCTCCTTCCCTGCTCCCCCACCACTTCCTCCAAAACCCTAAGCAAGCGGCGCAGTGTCTTACGCGTGTTTGTGTTCACTAAATGTTTACTCAATGAAATAATGGGTGTGCTGTGAAGAGGCAGCATTTGGCAGAGCATCCTTTTTGCACAATCAGTGATTTTGAGCGCTGTCCTGATGGCTGCCCCGGGTGCAGGCCCAGCTGCTGCCGCTTCTCCGGCACGATGCAGGCTCGGGGCCATCCCTGGCTGACCCCCCCTCCACCCCGACCCCAGCCCTTTGCCATCCTTCCTGTCCTCGTGACATTCCCTGCTTGTCTTCCGGCTCTCGGCAGCCGAGCGCGCAGAGACGATCCTGCTCCACCCTCTCCTTCTCTTGACCCCACGCCCTGCTTGAACCTTGCTGCTTTCCTGGTCACTCTGGACAGCAGGGCAACATGACATTTCTGCAGATAACTGCACAGAGCCGACTGAGATAAACACACAGTCACGAGGGGCTGGAGGGCTTAAGAGGAGGGAGGCAGGCCTTGTTCCATGGTAGAGGGACTGAAAATGAACTGTCACTCTCTTTACTTGTTGACTGCAAGTAATAGCAACTGGAACAGTTTAAGCTCCAAGCAGAAATGCACAGGGTCTCTAGTACGGCTGAGGTTGGACTGCGGCCCGGACTCCAGGAGAAATGGAAGCAGACGCAGAGGGCAGTGCAGGATCGGGACAGCGTGCTCTCTCTGAATGACTGCTCGTTCCTGTCCCACGGTGGATCTCCTCAGGGGTCCACAGAACTCAGTGTGCTACGGAGATAGCCAGTCTGTCAAAACCACACCTCTGCAGGGAAACCCACGTGATGGGCCAGCCTGCGTCAGGTGCCCACCCTGCTCCAGTCACTGGTGAGCAGGGTAGTGGGGTTGCAACACAGCTGCCAGGCACCCAGCTCTGGAGCAGGAAGAAGTGGAAAGGATTGTTGTAAGCTGGGCAAACACTCCAAAAATATCCCCTGCACTTAGTTCTGTTGTGCGATCGTGTCCCTGTGAAAAAGTTCTGGTGCTTTCTCTCTTTGAAAATCTTCCCCAGAGTGCCTCCATGTGGACTGCCACTTAACCAACGTGACCCACGGGTGCCGTTCCGTAGGGAACTAGCAGCAGGTCTTCAGTGCCTCACACAGTCTCTGTGTCCTGCTAGACTGCTGTGGGTTCCATCAGCTGCGCTGCACCCTTCCTCCCCAGGCTATGACACAAGCGGTGCCCACACCTCTCCTTCAGCCACCAGCGGTCTGTTCTCTTTCTAGGAAGCCCATGTAATCAAATCTGGGGAGAGAAGAGTTCCCTCCCTTGGAGGGTTCCATGCCCTCGCCAATTCCAAGAGCGGTAACTACTTTCTTACTGTGGTTTGAGGTCAGGAGAGAGGAACCAGGCGAGAGTTTTTTTTTCCTTCTGATCTGGCCTCATCCATTTGATGATCCATCCGTCCAAGGCTGGGCAAGGATAATGAGCAAAGTTTCCAACCCGGAAGTGGAAGCTGGATTCAGAATGCCCAAGGCACACCCAAAGCTTCGTGTCCATGCTTCTGGTCCTTGGCCCTCAGCTCTGCTCCGCTGGCTGCGGTTGGCACAGAGAATGAACACACCGTGTGCCCCCCGATGGGTGTCACTGTCGCAGGCAGTGGAGAAGCAGAGCCCTGGGCTGGAGGATGGCCCTCGTGACCTGCTCCTCCCCGGGCATTTTGTATCCACCCCCCAAGCCTTTTCAGTGATACCTCCCCGGCTTGTCTTCTAGGCTCCCCAGGTACAGCAGGTCGTGTGTGCAACCTGACATCCAGAGGCATGGACAGCTGTGAAGTCATGTGCTGCGGGAGAGGCTACGACACCTCCCGCGTCACCCGGATGACCAAGTGCGAGTGTAAGTTCCACTGGTGCTGTGCCGTGCGTTGCCAGGACTGCCTGGAGGCCCTGGACGTGCACACATGCAAGGCTCCCAAGAGTGCTGACTGGACAACCCCAACATGACCCCAGCAGAGGTCACCGCCCACCGACCCTCCTGCAAGGACTCCACTGGATCTGCGAGGACACTGGACCCGTGGGCTCTCTTAGGGGGGATATTTCTTAAGGCATGTGGCCTTTGTCTCAACAGAAGCCCCTCCCCTCCTCGATGGCCCCAGTACTGGGGGCCATGTGCTGCATACAACACATGCCCTGTTCTGTCTGCCACCTGGCTCTCTGGGGTCCCCCCTCTTCCTGGGGAGTTCTCTTTGGAACCAGGCTATTGGGGGGAGGGTGGCGGGCCCAGATCGCCATCTTCACCCTTCTAGACTTTCCTCTTTCTAGAGCTGTTGGCAGGAAGACAGTCTCAAGGGAGCTTCCTTTGCGTCCTCCCACACACAATCGCCGTGAAGAAATCTCATCCTTCTCTCCAGGAGTGGGTGCAGGGGGGAGTAAAGAACACAAAATCGACTGTCGTTGATTAACTTACATTCTTGAAAAATCCAGCAAGGTTTTCCTGTGATCAGTGGTTGCCAGGGGCCACCCCACCCACTCTGCCCGCACCCTGGGGTGAATGGTCACTGCCTTTGGGAAGGATGGCTTTCAATAAACTTCAGGTTTCAAATGCACACTTTCAAGGGACTCATTGCCTTGGTCGAGTCTGACGTAAGAAGGTGGGACTGTGCATCCTCGGGGATGGTGATGTTTTGAATCTTTGTGCTAGCAAAAGGCTCCGACGGTGATTGCTTTGCATCGCTGTTCCCTCCATGTAAAGAATCTGTAGGGAGTGAGCCTTCCCTCTCCTAGGATCTGAAGTGAACTACAAACGGAGATGGGTGATCTGGCAATATTCTGTAACTACTGGGTGAATATGGTGGAAAATGATTTTGAGCATCAGAAAGTGTGAACAAATAAGAACACGGGGTGGGGGTGGGGGATGGGGATAACATTCCTATCTGGTGTTAAGGCATGTGATCAGGGAATGTCCTAACTGAGACAACTTTGAGAATGAAAACTTGGAATGACAGGAACCAGTGAACCCAGATGCTGCTAGGGAGCTTTCTGGAGCTCAGTCACGCTCAGGACAGCCTTCGGGCGGATGCCTAAGAGAAGTCAGCCTCATACGCCAAGGAGCAGCAGCTATGCCCATCACCCTTCCAGCACATTTTAAAGACCTGTCATTTTTAATTGTGTTTATTTGATGCTTATAAGATGACGTGATACTGTAGCCTAAAGCAAATGACACATTGCCTTGCTTAGAAGTTGGTAATCCTACTATATTATATTGCAAACAAATCGTTAACTTGGAGACTATACTTAAGGGACCCAACTGTAATTATGGGAACATCAGTATGCAAATAGTGGTTGGCTTCTGCCATCAGCCAAAAGATGACATTCAGGGAAATCAGAGAGGCTGCCTACCGTGTGTGTGTGTGTGTGTGTATTTTAAACATTAACTGGAAGTTAGGTGAAAGACAGGAAGTTATTTCTCATCTCCTTGTGCAATGGGTTTCTTGTTCTAAATATGATTTCTTCCCTGAGTTGCAGTCGTTAACAGGATGCTTCATTATGTGCATCTGGTGTCAAATTACTGATGCTTGCTCACCCTTTCACACTTTGATCTTCAGTTTCCCTAGCCTCGTTCTGCACTGGTCACTTAGACCAGAGGCTCATGGAAGACAGCTCACTGCCTCCTATTCACTGTCACTCCTTCCCAAATCCCCAAATGATTTCATATTTCCATAGTGACACTTTCCCATTTAATTCCATGAGTGCAGAGGGTGGGGGCAGTGGAGCGGACAGTGGCTGCCCTGAGCATAGTTGGGGGGAAGACCAGGCCAGGTGCAACTGCCATGTCTTCAGGTCGCACTGCAGCTTGCTGTGAATGACTGCAAGGGAGGTGGAGGCACAGCCCTAGAGTTCACAAAGCCATCAGCCCTTCTTCCTGTGAGATCAACTGCGACCCGGCAGATCCATCAGTACATTAAGAATTGAGTCTTAGAGGACATCTCGGCACCCCCTCCCTGCCCCAGCTTGGGGAAACTGAGACCAAGAGAGGCAAAGGAGTCTGTGCAAGTGTGTGCCCTCAGCCCAGTGCACCAGGCACATGGGCCCATGCTGAGTACTTGAGAGTTAAGCCCGTTATCCATTCAATGAAATGGGTTGTTCTCAAAACGAGCTCCTTAGAGTCTATGTTAAGTTTAGCTTCCATTGGGATGCTTGGGGTTTCTTATTCCTGGGGTATTTCCATCTGACTTTCTTTTTAAATGGAAGTGTATCCTATTCTGTGGGGAGGCAGAGCACAGCCTATCCATGTGGTCACCTTGTAAATTGCCCTATCTGTAAGGGGGACGATGGCAACTTTGAGTGGCCATGGTGCTCAATGAGGGGGACATAGTAAGGCTGAAATACTCCAATCTGCCTTTACTTCCAAAAGAGGAAGGCTGGATCAGAGGCTGGATCAGAAGTGAAACAGTCGAGATTAGACCCAGTGCCCATGTGGGATGCTGGCACCACGGGCGGCAGCTTAACCAGTTACACTACAATGCCAACCCCTAGAAATCCCAAATGAAAATTGCTCAGCCCAAGATAATGCCTTCAGCTTTCTAAAATATCCCAGAAAGCTCCTGCCACAGGAGATCTAGTTCATTTAAGTTTTCTACCAAGAACAGTGTTGCCTACACGTGGGCCTGGGAACCAGCATGGGAGGGGTTTCCTCAACTGGTCTGCTTCCCTACAGTGCTTTGTGGAGCCCAGTGCTGTCCGCCTGTGTTCTGAGAACAGCCTTTGTCAAGGTGGTTTCCCGCTGCAGCACCCTGGGCTGGACGCTGGACTCATCACGTCTAGAAGAGTTCCTGTCTTGCCCTGGCCACTCATCCCCTCAAGTGGCTCCAGCACAACACAGCCCAGTGCTGAGGCCACACCCAGCACTGGCCCTGTGTCCCATAGGAATGAGGGCCCTGACGTGTCATGGGTACAGAAGCCTCAGGACGGAAATGGGAAAGGCAAGCCCTCCCTGCCCCACACACCCAGAACACTGATGCTGTGCCCTCCCTTACTCAGGGGTCCCCAGATGGAGGCAAAGATCTGAAAAGAAGGATCTGCCAGGTGACAAGGCAGTGTGGTGGGTCAGATTGGGAGGGTGGGCAGGGGAGGGAGGCGGTGCCTGGTAGCTGTTGCCAGGTAGGTACCTAGCTGGCTTGGTGGGCAGTAGCTTTTTCTGCTCTTACTGACAATCTCTACCCCTTCCTGCTGTTGATGCCCTGTCCTTGCCAACCAGAACCTCTTCCTGAGGCCCACAAGGCTCAGGGACGCTGGCCATGGCTCCCGTTGTCCACACCTGCTGAGCAGTTCAGTTCAAGGTGGGCCAATGTGGATTTCAAGAGCGGATTAGAAATTGTCACAGCTTTATTCCTTTTTCTTAGAATTATTACCAAGCTTGAAAAAAGCCAGGGGCCGCACATCTTTTTCATAGAAGATTTTCAAGTCAGAAAGTCCTGTATCACCCTGACCTTCCTGAGCCATGTTAATTGGCTAAGGCACCTCCCGTGGACTGAACCCCGGCGCAGGGCCATCCACCAGGCCGGCGTGACCATGACCATGCGTGTGCTCTGCCTGGCTGCAGCATCCTCGGGCCAGGATCTTGCTTGTTGTTACTCTGCGGTTACGAAAGGCCGGCTTGAGCCTGCTGTTGTCCCACTGAGCTGGGAAACATTCATCCCCCTTCTCGCCTGCTCTCAAATAAAGGCTCAGAAGAGAATGCAATGGACCAGAACCATTCTTTTGTGCCTATTTACTGTACTTGAACTTGGGTTTCCTTGTCTTAAAAGCAAGAGCTGTACTCAACAAATAAGCCTCGCCCGTCCCAAAGCCGGTACATACCTTTGGTCAGGTATCTGCTGCCTTTGTGAAAAGCAGGCTTCTGGTGTGAGCTGACAGCGGAGGCGTGCCCACTTTGACCTTCTCCTTACCTAGGCGGAGAAAATTCTCACTCATCCATGAGAACATGCTTCACATTTTTCTGGGGATCAGCAAGGTGACAGGTGGTTTACAGAGCCCAACGTGATCATTATTTTTCTAAATCATAGTTTCAGCTTTAGCTTTTATTTCCCACTGATATTCACATGGATTCCTGTTTAACCAAACCTCCCACTTGCACAAGCTAATAAAAGTGTCACGCAGGTTGTTACAAAGAACTATTGTTATTTACAAGTCTACATTTTCTGTGAAATCAAAACATAATAAAGTGAGTTTTCAGTGTTAACTTTGTTATTTTAAACTCATGGTAGTCTCACCAAACCCTCTGGTGAAGTGCAGCCCGTGCGGGTTATGGGAACTATTCCCCTGTCTTTTCTCAGCATCTCCCTTAAAAGAGCCCCAGCAAGAGGCATCTGCCACATTTGTCAAGGTTTTCAAGGCAGGCCATCGACTTACCTTACCGATCACTACCCTTAGGAGTTAATGGGTGGGACATAGTAATGACTGAGGAGCGATTCCAGATCTTCGCCCCATGTTTTCCTGTGGGTGCCAGCTCCATGCGAGTCCCTCTCAATGCTTGCGTGCTTTGGCAGTGTTTATAAATCCAGCGTCTCTCACAGCAGCAAACGCCCTCCCATTGATTCCCTGAATTACTGCTCTCGCCGTTAAGTGCTTGCTCTTGGCTGAAATAGCCTTTCCTCAGCTTGATTAGAAACATACAAGATCCCTTGCCCCATTACTGAGATCCCTGCATCTTGATTACAAGGGCTATTTATACCACACACTAAAAGCTCAGAAAAGAGGAATAAATTCTCTTCCAGCCAAACAAGTCCAGCCCCCCATTTTCTCTTCCCTGGTGAGCTGCATTTTTGGGGTGAACTGACTCCAGCATGGCACTAGTTCTGTGCTTTAAGCACC
Source organism: Lepus europaeus (assembly GCF_033115175.1). NCBI lineage: Eukaryota > Metazoa > Chordata > Mammalia > Lagomorpha > Leporidae > Lepus > Lepus europaeus. The sequence continues at coordinate 31,994,507 of NC_084827.1, forward strand.
CCAACATGGCCCTGCAGTTGGGCTGCTGGCTCTCCTTCTGGGACTCCATTGATCCATCTAGAAATCCCACACCTGCTTGGAAGATCTGAAAGAGATGGTAATTAATGTATCTATGGGTGTTTTGCAAAGGACATTGCCCCAAAATATATTTGCCTAGAATTTGTCCTGTTATCTCAGCCTTTGTGTGAGAGGGCTGTCCTCTCTGTACATGATAGAATGTTTAGAAGGCACTCTGCTCTCTCCCCATGGCATGCCAGGTGGCTCCCAGGTGTAATAACCAAAAACATCTCCAGACTTTGTCAATTCCAAACAGGGCCCAGGGGTAGAAAGAGTCAAGTCCACGTATGTCCCACAGCGTGGGAGGGCCTGAGGCTCTTGGGTGTCGGGATGGGTGCCAAGTGCTTGCAATTGGGCAGGGACAGGGGTTACCAAGAATGAAAATGGGACTTTAGAAGCTTGTTAGGAATCCCTCAGTTTCTTTTGCTCAGTGTGGGGGAAGGGAAACCCCCAAGATTTGGGGGACCAGGAAAGTGGAGGAAGGAGAGCATTCTGGGTCTGCATCAGAGGAGAGAAGACCCTGCAAGATGGAGAAGGTCTGAGCAAGAGAGGAGATGGTGAGAGGAGATGGTGAGACAAGATAGTGAGAATGCCCAGCGTAGGCCAGGAAGGGTGTCACTTGCAGGCTGTTCCCTGCTCCCCACCCCCTGACTGCCAGCTGCCCCTTGCTGTTCCAGCCCCACCCTGGCCTCATGCATGGGGTATGTCAGCAAGCGAAGGAGTCAAAGTGCTGCCCAACAGGAGCCAACACAGAGCCGGAACAGGGAAACAGGTGCTGGAGGTAAGATGTGGTAGCGTGGAGGAAAAGGCAGCCTGGGGGATGGGTGCCAGCAAGGGGACCCCTGCTGGCTGAAGACTCCAGGATGAGACAACCGAAGGCATTCTACCCAGAAGTAAGCACAAAGCCCGTCTCCACTGACTTGAAGGTTTTTTTGTGGGCCAAGCTGAATTCACATTTATGCTGCCCGAAGAAGAGCAGATGAGAACGACTGGGGTAAACCTGTCACTTGCCATCTGCTCCTTCATGGTGTTATCCAGTCCTAGGTTGCAATGTGCTTAGCATCTAATCAGCACAATCAATTTAACATTGAGATTACATTTTTGACTCTTAAGTTGATTGCGTAATTTCCAAGTAGTGACTGACCATGTATAAAAGCCCCCGTCGTGAATCACACGCTCTGGATTTCCCCATGGAGTCCACCCATTCCCCTCTTAACAGCATCGCAGGCTTTCCCAAGTTCCACCAAGGACAGGAACCACATGACTTCCCACAAACCCAGATCTAGTAATTCAGTGACGAAGATGCAGCTGGTCCCCACTCAGCCGACAGCCACACTGGTCAGAGCACACACAAGCCCATCTGTCAATGTGTAGGGGCTTCGTGTTACAGGTGGGGGTCACATGCCAGCCGAACAAATAGCAGGAGATACAGCAAACAAAACCTGAATTGGAGTCTCTGAAAGTCTCTCCTCCGTCTAAACTCTGCAGCTGCCCGTTGATCATTACTCTCCAATAGGAAGGCAGGCTTCGTGAAAGGCCTTGAACCCTGAGTCGTCATCTTGGAATCATGTTTAATCAAGACAAATATCCCCAGCCTAAGAGTCTGATGAGGGGAGAAGGGAGTGCGGGTTTAATTTTCCTATATATTGCTGTAACTATAAACAATGCCCTATCTTCTCAACAACTCTCATGAAATAATAAGCACCAGTGTTTTTAAAAGTATTTACACCAGCCCTTGGAGATTTTATTAGAATCATGATTCACAGATGAGAAATTTTCCTCCTCTACAGAGTTTAGTAACTAGAGTAAGAATTACTCAGTAGTCTGTCTATACAGACCCATGAATTTGAATGCTTCCTCTATTAACCATTCATTGGCAAATTTCATTTTTCCAAACTCACTGAATGGTTGAGTCATGATGATCCCTCCAGCTTACATATTCTAGACAGATAATTAAACGGTTCCTGAAAACCGTGTCGGCCTGTCGTGTGGAAACAGGACTTCAACAGCGCAGGGACACTGGGGACACTTCCAGGGTTTAGAGAGGCAGGGTTCCTAGAATCACAGACATGCCACATTTGGAAGGAACCTGGCTGGTCATTTATTCCAGCCTTTGCATTTTATTCATGAGAAAACAAAAGAAACTTGGTGTTTCCGACTGATGTGAGCGAGACACTGAATCATCCCCCGGGAAGAGCCACTATTAGTCAGTCAGTCGGCGTGAGAAGCGCCCAGAAGTCAGGCTCTGCACGACGCTCTGGCAATGCAACAGGGACCCAGACAGACATGTCCTGCTTGGCATCATCACTTCTCTTCTGACTTCACATGCACTGTCATGTGCGTAATTGGATTGAATGCTTGGAACTCCTGTTAGACGTGGATATGATTATCTCCATTTTGGAGCTGAGGCAAGTTTCAGAAGGATTTAGTAATTTGCCCCAGGTCAAAAGAGGCTTAGAAGCTTTATAAGCGGCACTGCCTGGATGCAAAGGGACTGCCAAGGGATTTTCTATGACTTTTTATTTAATTTCTATGAAATCCAGACAGCAAATTATATGTGGATACACATTTAATAAAGTCCTACCACTAAGTGACTTTTAATTTCACACTTAACAAGGTACTTTTATCTCAAATAAAATACTTTTGAGATTATCCCAAAAAATCTGAGATTTGTGGTTATAAAAAAAAAATGACTCTTTCAGGTAGAGATTCAGTCTACAGCTGAAGATGGTTCTAGAATGTTACATATCAACTTCAACATGGACCCAAGCCCCTGGGAAATACTTGGTTACTCAAGTTGAATGAACATGTCAATAAGTTTTTGAAATATCCTTCATAATAGCCTTACCTACTTATACTAAAAAAGGAGATAGAGTTGCTTCAGCAACAATGTTCAAGAAATATTTTAGTTGTATTTAAATGTAATAACATATTTTAAAATACTTTAAAGATACAAAGTACATTTAATATGATATAGGTACCTATTAGAAATAATATTTTACTGGCCAGCGCCGTGGCTTAACAGGCTAATCCTCAGCCTTGCGGCACTGGCACACCGGGTTCTAGTCCTGGTTGGGGCGCCGGATTCTATCCTGGTTACCCCTCTTCCAGGCCAGCTCTCTGCTATGGCCCGGGAAGGCAGTGGAGGATGGCCCAAGTCCTTGGGCCCTGCACCTGCACGGGAGACCAGGAGAAGCACCTGGCTCCTGGCTTCGGATCAGCGAGATGCGCTGGCCGCAGTGGCCATTGGAGGGTGAACCAACAGCAAAAAGGAAGACCTTTCTCTCTCTGTCTCTCTCTCTCTCACTATCCACTCTGCCTGTCAAAAATAATAATAATAATATTTTACTTAGTTTAATGAAGTATGGGTGGTATCTCTATCCACAAAGCAAACTGGGAAGATCTGTATAATACTAGATTGTTGATAATGCTTCTCGAAACAAGATAGTGACTGTCCCCTCCCTAAAAACAGTGCATGTGGGCAAGAGGAATACGAGTTTCTGCCCATCTCTGACCTCCAATTGATCCTCACTGACTGCTCGCTTTAGCCCAACCTTGTGGTTCAGATTGTTTCTGATGGTGGCCATGTTAGTAAAAGGAAAGCCCCTTCAGAAAGTTAGGAAAACAAGAAGTACTTATAGGAATCTCTGAGGAGCGTAGGAGAGCGAGCAAGCAAATCCATGTCTAAATGGAATTTTAGACGAGGGGTCAGGGGACAGGGTGGAGAGTTTTTATTGCAATCATTCCGAAAGTGTATTGAGTAGATTTGCATTCATGTTTATTCATGATGGAAAAAAAAACTGTCCCCAGATATGCATTTTAATTTGTGAGAAAGTTGCTAAGAAATGTGAGATCATGGAGAAGGCGGTACTAAATAAAATAAATAAATAAATAAATAAATAAAACCGAGGGAGTTTAAGCCTGCCTAGAATGTGATTCATTCTTTTGGAGCAATGCATAGAGTGAGATGATGTCCAAAAGTAATTTTTCTATTTCTTGGACATGCAAGCATTTTTCCTTATGGCAATGATAGTGCAATCAGAGTCCTAGGTAGATTATATTGATACCCACAAGGGGAACAGCTCACTCCCACATATCACTTCCCTTTCACTATCTTTGAAAGGGGGCTAAAATTCTTATGCTCACCTCTGTTGCCTGAAGTGATGAATCTATATTCTGAAATTGTCATGTAAAATGCAGGGATGCTATTCAGCTTTATTCCTTATTTCAACAACTATTTATTCAGCAACTATCTGGTACAACTTACTATCTGCCAAACATCTTCCCTAGTGCTAGGGCAAGAGGACTGAATAAAACAAATAAAATAAGCATCAATGACTTTGAATAGCCCTTGTCGCAACTGTTGAGAAACAGGTGTCTCTTTTTTCCATACAATTTGCTGAACTCTTTACTTAGTGTGGAGTTAATCTTGTGTGTATAAAGTTGATTGAAAATAGATCTTAGTTAAAAAATAAGACTGGGAATAAGAAAGGGAGGAAGAAGAGGGGTGGGAGTGTAGGGGGGGTACAGTGGGAAGAATCCCTATGTTCCTAAAGTTGTAGTTATGAAATGCATGAAGTTTGTATTCCTTAAATAAAGAGGGTTTTTTTTTTTGAAAAAAATAAGCATCTATTTCTGTTACTATGGTGAAACAAACATCCCCCCATATACAAAAAAAAAATCTCCTGCTACAACATGGATGGAAATTACAAAAGGCAAAATAAGCACCTTTTGAAATGTGTGAGCTTTCCCACTGTGACCCTCCAAAGGCCAAAAATGAAGAGGAAGCTAAAAACCTAAGCATTAGTGCCCAGTGAGCATTTACCAACCCGTCTATAAGCTCGGATCTGAAAGATCACACTGGTGTGGAAAGTAAGGTCTTGGACTTTCTTGATGTGGGGAATTGAAATTAGAACATAATAGTCCATTCCCTTCCATATAAAGTCAGAAACTCCAAAGCGCTATGTATCCAATAAAGGAAAAATCTGACCACTAGCACTAGAAACCAAGGAACTAGTTTCATATGAGGTACCCAAGGCCTTGCTGAAGGACATTGTGCTATGCTTTGGACTCCCACAGTCACTCCAGGGTGATAACGTCCCTTCATTTGTATCTAAAATAACTCAACAGGGAGCTGCTGCTCTAGAAATTTCCTACCATCTCCATGCTTCTTGGAGACCTCAGTCATTGGGTAGAGTTGAAAAGGCTCATCATAGTCTTAAGAAAATCCTAGCTAAGCTTTGCCAGGAGACCTCAGAAAAAATGGCTTAAACTATTGCCTACTGGCCTTCTCAGGATGAGAATGGCACCCAAAACTACCTTAAGCTTAGTCCATATGAGACACTGTATGGAAGGCCTTTCATCACCTCCGACATCCTCTTTGAATCAAAAGCACAAGATTAGATAAAGTATATTATCAATCTAGGCCAGGTGCAGAGGGCTTTGGTAGAACACGGCAATAAGGTTCTTCCAGTACCAAATCTCAAGACTTATGAGCAGCCCACCTCCCCAGGAGACTTAGTCCTACTAAAAACTTGGAAGGATCCCCTTCAGATCAGTTACAGCTTAATTGGAAGGGATCTTGCCAGATGCTACTGAGCACAGCTACCTCAGTATAATCAGGATTAAACACCTACCTCAAGTCTTCACAGGTAAACTCAAAAGACATGCTTGATCATTCCTGTGAGCCAATGGAGATTTTAAAAACCTCTTCAAAAAGCAAAAAGATAAGTAAGGCTTTTGCTTTCATCACATCAAGACTGCTAGACCTTCAGACAGACATGCCGTATCTACATCTCCTTTGGGTCTCTCCAGGGGCTGTTACTGACCAAAAAACTCCGTATTGTGTTCTTCTATTATAATTCTCTATGCTCAGGCTAAATGGTTTTATAATCTGCGGAAGGGTAGCCTGTTGCCACCCACTCTCTGGGAGTCTGTAAGATATGTTCTTTCCATCTTAAGGGGCACTACAATTGCAACTGGTTTTGTTCCAGTTTTGTTTGTGCTAATTGACAAACTTATATGTTTCAGGAATCAGTGACTTCTGAAAGTAACTGACCATGCAGGGGACATAGCCATTAGTGGTGACCAAAAATTCTCCAGCTCATAAAGCAAACTTGTTAGAGGAGATAGGCAGAGAGCCTTCCAGACCTGGGAGAGGCAGGGCCTGCACTATACCCCTGATAAGTAGGAAGCAGCTATAGAAAATATGATGATTCTATGCCCTTAAACATCCCTTAAGATTAAGGGCTGGAATCTTTGAGGGGGGAATGATGTAGGTAGGCAGATAGGATCAAATTGATTAGATTTATGGACTGGAGACCACGCCCACTGTACGATCTCAGCGCTCTTCCTGGGCACCCACCTGCCTACCAGACTAAGTAACCACTCCCTTTGAAGTAAATACAAGGCCTGGAGCATGGCCCTCTCCTTGTTGCCCCATGCCTTCAGATGCACGGCCTTTTGGCCTCCGCCCTGCCTTGCTGTCCTGCCCGCATGCTTGCTCCATGTGGCACCGGCCTGCTCTCTGCCTGGTATGAACCCAACTTAGCTTCTAGACTTCTAGACTTCTTTCTCCCCTAAATAAAGCTGTCACTTTCCTGTGCATTTCTCCTACTGAATAAAACCCTTAAAACTTACCATATCACCTGGTTTATTTTGAGCCAATATTTAGAATTCTTACCTGAATAGATGGCAAGAACCCACAGGATTAACAATTATTAAAATTACTAATAAGGCTGGATGATATCATAATGGTGACCCAGACAGGACAGCTACATGCCTTTTTTCAGCTTCGTTTGATATTAGAATTTACATAATCAATATGCTTACAAAGAAATTAACCTTAAAAAAAGTTCTAGTTGAGGAGCCTCATAGATATGAGAGCAAAGCCTCCTTGAGTGTCACATTTTCAGCCAGGTTGAAGAATATTCTCACACATGAAGTTGAACAAACCTGAGTACATAATTCAAAATTACATAACACACCACAAAATAAGCCAGCATGATCAAGAGTCACAGAATAAACAAACCATAGAATTAGCCTCTCAAAAATATCAGAAAATAAAACTATTAAATATGGACTATATAAAAAAGTCTGTTTAGGAATGATGGATGACAATTCAAATGAATAATAAATATGAGCATAATAGGTAATACCTACAGAAAGAAGATTAAGCTAAAAGAGAACTGAAAAACACCAGAAAGAACACCCAGAAATTCAAATATAACTACTGACAATAAATACTTAGTGATTCTCTGCCTATGACTACAGCTGTGGAATCGTTATTAAATAAATCTTTCTTCCCGCTGCCATCACGTCTCAGTCAAGCTCACACAGAAACCAGAGAACTGCAGAAGTTCTTCATGAAAAGATTTAACTTCAAAATCACCAACATGAGACTGAGGAGGAAGAAAGCTCACAGACTGTGTGGTAATGAAAAGTCTGCACCCCAAACATTCCAGAATCTTTGGAGTGTCACACCTGCCACTGTGGTGCCGGCAGATTCGGTCATGAAGGCAAAGTCACACATGGTGGAAGAGTTGTGAAACAAAGGAGGATCGCTGAAGAAGAAGGAGAAGGAGGAGAAAGGAAGAAAAAAAGAAAATGAAAAATAAACAAGAAAAAGATTCTCAAAGACCAATTATCCAACGAGTCCTTTGCACACTCTTGGTGGTGCTATAAATCAGTATAGTGATTTTAAAAAACAGTATGAGGTCTCGCAAAAAAACTAAAAATGGGACTACTGTATGATCCAGCAATCCCACTTCTGAGGATACCCAAAAGAACTTAAATCAGTATATTGAAGAAATGTCTGTACTCCTGTGATCAGTGCAGCACTATTCACAATTGCCAACCTATGTGTTCATCAATAGATGAATGGATTTTTAAAAAATATTTAATCAGTCATTAATTTGAAAGGCAGAATGAGGAAAGGGAAAGAAATGAGAGAAATCTCAACCATCTGCTGGTTCACTCCCCAAATGCCTACAACAGCCAGGGCTGAGCCAGGCTGAAGCCAAGAGCCAGGAACTCCATGTGGGCTTCCCACATGGGTGGCAGGAACCCAAGTACTTGGGCCATCAGCTGCTGCCTTCCCAGGTGCTTTAGCAGGATCAGAAGCAGAGTAGCCAGGACTTGAACTGAGACTGACATAGGACACAGGCGACCCAAGCATTGGTTTAAACTGCTGTACCACAATGGCTGCTCCAGAAGAATGGATTTTTAAAATCTGTGTATATGTGGTCCCCAATTTATGATGCCTTGACTTACAATTGTTTGACTTTGTGATGTTGTGAACATGACACACATCCAGTAGAAACTGAGCTTCAAATAGTGAATTTTGATTCTTTGCCCCCCTCAAGGTAAGATATGCAGTGGGTTACTATCATTCAATGCTTGGTGACGGCATCAAATCTCAGCTCCCAGTCAGCTGTAAGATCGGTAATGTAAACAGGTGCTCTACAGTGTAACAGGTTGCTAAGTAAGCTATGATATTTGGTATATAATGAGCACTGTGTGCATTTTCAGCTTACAGTGGGTTTACTGGGATGTCACTTCATAATAAGTGAAGGAGCATTTGAACACAAAGGAATACTTTTTTCAGCCTTTTAAAAATCAGAAAATTCTATCATTTGCAACAACATGAACAAGTCTGGAGGACATTATGTTAAATAAAATAAGTTAGGCAAAGAAAGACAAATACCATATGGTCTCACTCTTATGTGGAATCTAAAAGAGTAGAACTCACATAAGTAGAGTAGAATGGTGGTTATCAGATGCTGAAGGGCAGCAGAGTTGGATGGAGAAAAGGGAAGCATTAGTCAGCAGACTCCAAGTTTCAGTTAGATGTAAAGATTAAGTTCTCATGTCTTATTTCACTGAATGGTTATTATAGTTAAAATGATATCGTGTCTATTTAAAAACAGCTAAGGAACTGCCAAGATGGCTGAGGAGGGTGTAGCCACACTAACTTCAGCTGCTCTGGGATACAAAAAGAAAAGAAGGAACACATTTTCAGGGGTCTGATGGCAATTTTCAGGAAGGACTGAAAAAACAACAAAGACTCTGTGGGACAAGAGGAGGGAAGACAGAGACACTGTTGCAGCCAGCCGTGTGGTACAGCCAGCTGCCAGCTGTGAGCCACCATCTTCCCACGTCAGGGTGGAAAGAAATCGCTGCACACCCCACCACTCATAGTTTTAGCTGAGACAGAATTCTACAGTCACCCACTGAAAATGAAACTCGATGAAGGGCAGGATGGGAGAGGGAGTGGGAGAGGGGAGGGCCACGGGAGGGAGGGAAGTTGGGGGGGGAAGCCACAACAATACAAAAGTTGCACTTTGTAAATTCACATTTATTAAATAAAAAAATAATAACTATATAACAAACAAAAAAAGAAAAAAAAGAACTTACTACTTTACCCTTTTAGTATTTTTTATGTTCTACTTAAAACTATTGGTTGAACTCTGTAATTAATACACAATTATTCTTAGGTGTTTAATTAATGCTATAACTAGTACTCAAATAGTATTTTACACTTTGTGTTTCTGTGTGGGTGCAAACTGTTGAAATCTTTACTTAATACATGCTAAATTGATCTTCTATATTTAAAGATAATTGAAAATTAATCTTGATGTGAATGGAAGAGGAGAGGGGTTGGGAGAGGGGAGTGTTGTGGGTGGGAGGGAAGTTATGGGGGGGGGAGCTATTGTAATCCACAAGCTGTGCTTTGGAAATTTATGTTCATTAAATAAAATTTAAAAAAATAAAATAAAATAAAAAGAATATTATGATGAGGAGACTGATGAAATACCTGAAAAGAAATTCAAAGGATGATCATAAAATTACTCAAAAACAATGAAAAGCAAAATCATGAGTTAAAGAAACCCATAAACATGCATGAAAATTTTAGCTGTCAGATATATTGAATAGAAATTAATCTGAAATATCAGAAAAGAGAGGAAAGCTTTTACAACAGATTTAGTGAGGCAAAACAAAGAATATCCAAGCTAGAAGACAAGTTTTTGGAAATATCACACTCAGAACAAAAATAAAAAATAAAAAATCAGACACACTGAAAACAGTGTTAGTGATTTATGAGCTACCATCAACTGACCTAACATACAGGTCTTAGGAATTTCTGAAGGTGTGGAAAGATAATGGATTAGAAGGACTATTCAGTGAAATAATAACATAAAACTTCTCTAATTGGGAGAAAGAAACAGATATCCAAATACAGGTAGCACCAGAAAAGATCTTCACCATGACACATTCTAGTCAAACTTTCAACAGTAAAACATAAAGAAAAGATTCTAAAATGTACAGGACAGAAACACCAGATTACCTTCAGAGGATCTCCAATTAGACTTAACAACTGATTTTTTAACAGAAACCCCACAGGCTAGGAGAGATTTAGAGAGACATAGTCCAAGTCCTGAAAGAAAAAACTGTCAACCCAGAATACCGTACCTTGCAAAGCTCTCATTTATAAATTAAGGTGAAACAAAGACCTTCCAAAACAAAATTGAAAGAATTTGTCACCATTTAGCCAGAGTTAGAAATGACACTTAAGGATATGCAACACACAGAGACAAAGATAGTCATTATCATGAAAGAACATGAAGGCAGAAAATCTCCCAGTAAAAGTACAAAGGAACTCCAAAGAAAACAATAGGAATATTTATGGGAAAGTGGCAATACCAAGTCATTATTTATCAATAATAACCTAGAATGTAAACAGCCTAAATTCTCTAATTAAAAGACACAGACTGGCTGAATGGATTAAAAAAACAAGCCCCTCTATTTGGTGCCTGCAAGAAACACACCTCACCAACAAAGTCACATGCATACTGAAAGTGAAAGGATGGAAAAAGGTATTCTATGCCAACAGAAAGCAAAAAAGAGCAAGAGTAGCCATCCCAATATCAGATAAACTAGACTTTAATACAAAAATTGTCAAAACAGAAAGAAGACATTATGTAATGATTTAAGGGACCAATTCAACAGGAAGATATGACTTTAGTAAATGTATATGCACCCAATGCCAGGGTATCTGGCTATTTAAAACAAATCTTAATGTTTCTAATGGGAGATATAGACTCCAATACAATAATAATGGGGGACTTTAACACCCCAGTTTCATTAATGGACAGATCAACTAGCCAAAAAATAATGAAGAAACAGAGCTAATAAACACTATGGACTACATGGACTTAATTTATATCTTCAGAACATTTCATCCCATAGCTGCAGAATGCACATATTCTTCATGTGTAGAACTTTCTGTAGGATAGAACATATGCTAGGCCATAAAGCAAGCATTAGCAAATATAAAAAAATCAAAATCATACCATGTATATTTTCTAACCACAATGGAATAAAGTTGGGAATAAACAGTTTAAGAAACTTTTGAAAATATGCAAACACCTGGGGCTGGTGCTGTGGCACAGCAGGTTAATGCCCAGGCCTTAAGCATCAGTATCCCATATGGGCTCTGGTTCTAGTCCTGGCTGCTCCTCTTCTGATCCAGCTCTCTGCTATGGCTTGGGATAGCAGTAGAGGATAGCCCAAGTCCTTGGGCCTCTGCACCTGTGTGGGAGACCCAGAGGAAGTTCCTGGCTCCTGGGTTTGGATCAGCTCATCTCCAGCTGTTCTGGCCATCTGGGGAGTGAATCAGCAGATGGAAGACCACTCTCTCTGTCTTTACCTCTCTTTGCAACTCTCTGTCTGCCTCTCCTCTCTCTGTGTAACTCTGACTTTCAAATAACTAAACAATCTTTTTTTAAAAAAAAGAGTAAAGTTTACTGCAATTGGTGCCTGCCTCAAGAAATTGGAAAGGCATCAACTAAATGATCTAACAATGCATCTCAAGGACCAAGAAAAACAAGAACAAACCAAACCCAAAACTAGTAGGAAGAAAGAAATCATTAAAATTAGAGAATAAAAAAATTTAAATAAAGATATAAAAGATAAAAAAGATCAGTGAGCTGAAGAGTTTAGTTTCTAGAAAAAATAAATAAAAATGATACACAATTGGCTCAACTAACCAAAAGAGGGGAAGATGAAGACACAAATCAATAAAAGAGATGGAAAAGGAAATGTAACTATGGATACCACAGAAATAAAAAGAATCATCAGAAATTACTACAAACAGCTATATACCAACAAATTAGAAAATCTAGAAGAAATGGATAGATTTCTGTACAAATACAATCTACAAAAATTGAGTCATGAAGACATAGAAAATCTAAACAGACCAATAACTGAATCAGTAATAAAGACCCTCCCAACAAAGAGAAGCCAGGACTAGATGGCTTCACTGCTGAATTCCACCAGACTTCTAAAGAAAAATTAAATCCACTTCTCCCCAAAATATTCAAAACAATTGAGAAGGAGGGAATCTTCCCAAACTCCTTCTGTGAGGCCAGCATCACCTTAATTGCAAAACCAAAAAGGGATACAACAAAGAAAGAAAACTATAGGTCAATATCCCTGATGAACATATATGCAAAACTCCTTAACAATATACTAATTAATTGAATCCAACAACATATCCAAAAAATCACTCACCCGGACCTAGTGGGATTTACCCCTGGTATGTAGTGATGGTTCAATATACAAAAATCAATAAATGTGATACATCACATTAACAAACTAAAGAATAAAAATGATATGATTATCTCAATAGATGTAGAGAAAGCATTTGATAAAATACAACATACTTTCATGATAAAAACCCTAAGTAAATTGGGTGTAGAAAGATCATTCCAGAACACAATCAAGGCAATATATAACAAACCCACTGCAGGCATCATATTGAATGTGGAAAAGTTGGAAGCATTTCCACTATAATCTAGAACCAGACAAGGATACTCACTCTCACCATTGATATTCCATGTGGTTCTAGAAGTTTTAGCCAGAGCCATTAGACAAGAAAAAGAAATCAAAGGAATTCAAATTATCCCTATTTGTAGATGACATAATTCTATATTTAGGGAACTCAAAGGACACCACTAAGAGACTATTAGAACTCATATGAGTTTGGAAAAGTTGCAGTATATAAAATCAACAACAAAAAAGCCCACAATAACCTTTGGATACACAGACAAAGCTGTGATTAAGAAAGAACTTTAAGGATCAGTACCATTCAAAATAGCTTCAAAAAATGTAAATACTTTTGAATAAATTCAACCAAGGATGTGAAAGATCTCTACAATGAAAATTACAGAACATTAAAGAAACAAATAAGGCTGGCACCGCGGCTCACAAGGCTAATCCTCCGCCTGCGGCACCGGCACCCTGGGTTCTAGTCCCAGTCAGGGCACCAAATTCTGTCCTGGTTTCTCCTCTTCCAGTCCAGCTCTCTGCTGTGGCCCAGGAATGCAGTGGAGGATGGCCCAAGTGCTTGGGCCCTGCACCCACATGGGAGACCAGGAGGAAGCACTTGGCTCCTGGCTTCGGATCGGCACAGCACGCCAGCCACAAGGAGCCGGCCATAGTGGCCACTTGGGGATGAACCAATGGTAAAGGAAGACCTTTCTCTGTGTTTCTCTCTCACTGTCTAACTCTGCCTGTCAAAAAAATTAAGAAAAAAGAAACAAATGAAAGAAGACAACAAAAAATTGAAAAATCTTCCATGTTCATGATTGGAAGAATTAATATCATGAAAATGCCTATACTGGCATCAGCACTGTGGCATAGCAGGTAAAGCTGCTGCCTCTGGAGCGAGTATCCCATGTGGATGCTCGTTCAAGTCCCAGCTGCTGCACTTCCAATTCAGCTCCCTGCTAATGACCTGTGAAATTAGCAGAAGATGGTCCAAGTGCTTGGGACCTTGCCACCCATGTGGGAGACCCAGAAGAAGCTCCAGTCTCCTGGCTTCAGCCTGACCCATTGCAGCTATCTACAGAGTAGATCACCAGATGGAAAATCTTTCTCTCTCCCCTCTCTCTTAAGTCTGACTTTCAAATAAATATATATAAATCTTAAAAAAGGTCCATAATACCTAAAGTAATCTATAGATTCAATGAGATCTCAATCAAAATACCAATGATATTCTTCAATGATCAAGAATAAACAATGTTAAAATTCATGTGGAAACAGAAGAGACCCCCAGATATCTAAAGCAATCTTAAACAACAAAAACAAACCTGAGGTATCATAATACCAGATTTCAAGATGTACTACAGGGAAGAGATAATCAAAACACCATGATACTAGCACAAAAAGAAACATGTAGGCTAATGGAACATAATAGAAACTCCAGAAATCAATCCACACATATATAACCAATTTTTCTTTGACAAAGGAGCTAATATCAATCCCTGAGCAAGGACAGTCTCTTCAACAAAGGTGATGGAAAAATTGGATCTTCATATATAGAAGTGTGAAACAAGACCCCAGCCTTACACCTTATACAAAAATCAACTCGAAATAGATCGTTATCTAAATCTACAAATCCATCAAATTAAAGGAGAACACTGAGGACACTCTGCAAGGCATTGGCATAGGCAAAGACTTCTTGGAAAGGACCCCAAAAGCACAGGTAATCAAAGCCAAAATAGACAAATGGGATTACATCAAACTAAGAAGCTTCTGCACTGCAAAGAAAACACTCAAAAAAGTGAAGAGGCAACTGACAAAAATGGGAGAAAACATATGCAAACTATGAAACTAACAGAAGTTAATATCCAGAATCTATAAAGGGTTCAAGAAACTCAACAACAACAAATCAATCAAGTTAAGAAATGGGCAAAGGACTTGAACAGACATTTTTCAGAGAGGAAATTCAAATGGCCAACAGGTACATAAAAAAATACTCAGGCTCACTAGTGATCAGGGAAATGCAAATCAAAATCACAATGAAGTTTCACCTTACCCAAGTTAGAACGGCTATCATCCAAAAGTCAATAAACAATAAATGCTAGCAAAGATGTTGGGGAAAAGGTACCCTAATCCACTGCTGGTAGGAATGTAAACTAGTACAAACATGTGGAAGACAATATGGAGGTTTTTCAGAAACCTGAAAATACATCTAGCACATAACATCCCTCTCCTGAGAATTTACCCAAATGAAATGAAAGCAGCATATGAAAGGGTTATCTGTATTACTGTTTATTGCAGCTAAATTCACAATGGTTAAGATATGAAATCAACTCAGATTCTACCAATTGAGGACTGGATAAAAAAAATCATGGTATATACACACTTTGAAATACTACTCAGCTGTAAGAAAGAATGAAATCTTGTATTTTGCAACAAAATAGATACAACTGGGAACCATTATGCTTAGTGAGATAAGCCAGTCCCAAAAAGACAAATATCATGTTTTCCCTGGTTTGTGATAATTAATATAGACAGTACAAAAGTGTAATGTATATGAGTAAATTGACATTTTGAGATTTGATTATTGTTTACAGCCCTTGTCTATACTCTTGATGAACACTGACTTTTCTACTGACTACTTGTTGAATTCTTTATTTGGTGGAGGATTAAGCTTGTGATTATAAAACAAATGGAAAGTGTATTATTGCAAACATTGAAAGAAAAAAATAAGAAAGGAAGAAGGAGGGAGAGTGGGAGCATGGGCAGGAGGAAGGATAAAGTGGGAAGTATCATTATACTCATATCTGTATATATGAAATATATGAAATTTGTTCACCTTAAATAAAAAATGAAACTGAAAAAAAGAACTAAAAGATTTTTAATATTTACAACAAAAAATACTATTGTAACTGATTCATATTCTAATTAGCCTGATTTGATCATTCCATAATATATACATGTA
Organism: Lepus europaeus; assembly: GCF_033115175.1. Classification (NCBI taxonomy): domain Eukaryota; kingdom Metazoa; phylum Chordata; class Mammalia; order Lagomorpha; family Leporidae; genus Lepus; species Lepus europaeus. Next base: position 32,010,351 of record NC_084827.1, read on the forward strand.
TGGATATATCATGTTGCTTTCTTTAAATTATACAATTATCATTAGTGAATTCAAAACAAAATAAAACAAACCAGGTGCCCAGTTTCCTATGAAAAATATTTTTTGCTTGTGGCATTATAGAAAATATTAGAGAACATATGTAAGAGATATACTTTCAAAAGCATAAGACGCCTGAGGCAATTAAAATAATGACTCATTAGGGCAGTAGCAAGAAGATAGGCTTTTTAAATGTAATTTTTGGCCGTAACTCCATTGATATTATTTTTTATTCAGAAACACCACACTATGAATGGCTGTAACTGTGAAGTAGGGAAGTCCTGATTGAGCAAGAGATTGCCTGTGTTGTATCCTTGTCAGTCAACATAACTTTTAAAACTTTGTCACTGGCTGCAAAGGTTGTTTTAGAGCAAATGACAACTCTAATCATGGAGGAAATGACAGTAGTTTTGACAGCTTTGGTGGCAACAGTGGTGGTGACAGATAGGATGGCAGTGGTTGTGGTTGTAATGGATTTGATAATGATGGGAGCAGTTTGAGGGGTGGCAGAAACTACAATGGACTTTGACAATTACAACAATCTTCAAATTCTGGACCCACAAAAGGAAGAAGCTCTGTCTTTATGGTAGTAGAGGCCAGTATTTTGCAAACCACAAAACCAAAGTGGTTATGATTGTTCTAGTATCACCAGTTGTGATGGCAATAGCAGAAGATTCTAATTACCACCAAGAAAGAAAGCACAGCAGAAGAGGAGAATGAGAGAAATAACAAGAAAGCTACAGGTTGTAATATATTTATGAACTCAGCCAGCCACATTGGCAGGGCCTAATTACTATAAGGAGGAAATATTTCTATGGGGCTGGTGTCATGGTATAGTAGTTAAAGCTACCACCTGCAATGCTAGCATCCCGTACAGCGGCTCCATTTCCTATCCAGCTCCCTGATAATGGCCCGGGAAAAGCAGTGGAAGTTGCCCAAGTGTTTGGGCTCTTGCCACCCATAAAGAAGACCCAGATGAAGCTCCTAGCTCCTGGCTCCTGGCTCCAGCCTGGCCCAGGACTAGCTGTGGTGGCCATCTGGGGAGCGAACCAGCAAGTGGAAGATCTCTGTCTCTCCCTCTCTCTCCACAATTATTCCACATAAAACAAATCTTAAAAAAAATAGTTCTATGGTGAGTTCCGGGCAAGATGGCGGAATAGGCAGAAGCACACTTAGTCCGGGGGAGAGAAAGTTTAATATAAGTGGAGATACTGCAGGGTCAAGGAAGAGTAGGGGATGAAACAGCAGAGGAAACTCTTCCGGAACTAGTGATTCACAGTGGACCTGCGTGGAGAGCGTGGGAGCCCAAGTTCGGGACACCAGCAGCAGACTCAACGCACCAGCGCTGGAACGCGAGGTGAGCCGAACCTCCATAGCCCGAGATACCAGCGAGCAAGCGGAAAGAGGAGGCTAGAGGGAACGAGGCTTGAAACTCCGTGGGGAAAAGTTCACCAGGCTAACTAGAAGAGAGAGAAAAATAAAAATAAAAATAAAAAAAGTGACTGATACGGACACAAGTTTCTCTCTCTCCGCTCACCTCTCAAAGGCAAGCAAGACAGAGCAGGCGCCATTTTGGACATACGTCATAAGCTGGGCGACCTCAGGTCTGCACCGGCCCTGAGCCGAGCAGAAAAACCTGACTCTGGGGGGAGGGGTGAAATAACAGGAGATTAGCATCTAACTTGGCAACCCAGTGGGAGATTGCAGGAGAATTGGAGCCCACACTGAGGGCAGCAGAGATTCCCTGTGTGGTCCTTGGGAAAGAGCTTCTGATCTCTGGCTCCTGTGGGTATATCATTTGCCTGCTAACTACCTCCAATTACATTCAGCTGTGCAGAATTACTTCCCTTTTGAATCAAAAAAGAGAGAGATTTACCACACCTAACCTGGGAGTGTCATCTTTGACACACCCTCAGCCCTGAGGAACCAAACACAGCTCTCAGTCCACACTCATCTCAAGCCTCTAAGGCACCACTGAAAGCAGACAGTCCACTTAATATAGAGCCATAGTGTAACAAGAAAAAACACCACAGTGAAGAAACCAAATATCTCCAACATGCCAAACAACAAACGCAAAAACCAAGCTAACAAGAATAAGGAAGACACTATGACACCCCCAAATGAAAAAGACACCCCAATTCAAGATTATGAAGATGAGGAGATTGAAGAAATGCAAGAAGCAGATCTCAAAAAATTGCTAAGAACATTAAGAAGTTCTCAAAAACAAATTCTTGAACTACAGAAATCCTTCATGGACAAGATAGAAAATCTCTCTCGTGAAAATGAAATATTAAGGAGGAATCAAAATGAATTGAAACAACTAGTGGAACAAGAAATGGTGATAGTGATGAGAAATCATAATGAAATGAAGAATTCAATAGATCAAATGACAAACACATTAGAGAGTCTTAAAAACAGAATGGACGAAGCAGAAGAGAGAATATCAGACTTAGAAGACAGAGAACAGGAAAGGAAACAATCAAATCAAAGAAAAGAAGAAGAAATCAGAAATCTAAAAAATACTGTCAGGAATCTACAGGATACTCTTAAAAAACCCAACATTCGGGTTCTAGGAGTACCTGAAGGCATGGAGAGAGAGAAAGGATTAGAAGGCCTTTTTAGTGAGATACTAGCAGAAAATTTCCCAGGTTTGGAGAAAGACAGAGACATCCTAATACAGGAAGCTCATAGAACCCCTAATAAACATGACCAAAAGAGATCCTCACCACGACACGTCGTAATCAAACTCACCACAGTGAAACACAAAGAAAAGATCCTAAAATGTGCAAGAGAGAAACGCCAGATTACTCTCAGAGGATCTCCAATTAGACTCACAGCTGACTTCTCTTCAGAAACCCTGCAAGCTAGGAGAGAATGGCGAGACATAGCCCAGGTGCTAAGAGAGAAAAACTGCCAGCCCAGAATATTATATCCTGCAAAGCTCTCATTTATGAATGAAGGTGAAATAAAGACCTTTCAAAGCAAACAGAAACTGAAAGAATTTGTCGCCACTCGTCCAGCCCTACAAAAGATGCTTAAAGATGTGTTACATACAGAAACACAGAAACACGGTCACCAATATGAAAGAAGGTAAAGGTAGGAAACCTCACACCAAAAGATCACAGGAATCTCAAACCATATATTAGAAAGTATCTTTGGCTAATGGCAGGGCAAAGTTACTCCTTCTCAATAGTCACATTGAATGTTAATGGCTTGAACTGTCCAGTTAAAAGACACCGATTGGCTGATTGGGTTAAGGAACAAAACCCATCCTTTTGCTGCTTACAAGAAACCCATCTATCCAACAATGATCCATACAGGCTGAGAGTGAAAGGCTGGAAAAAGATATACCACGCCAACAGAAATGAAAAGAGAGCGGGCGTAGCCATCTTAATATCGGACAACATAAACTTTACCACAAAAACTGTTAAGAAAGATAAAGAGGGGCACTATTTAATGATTAAGGGATCAATTCAACAGGAAGATATAACGATTATCAATGTATATGCACCTAATTACAGGGCACCAGCTTATTTAAAAGACTTGTTAAGGGACTTAAAGGGAGACTTAGACCCCAATACAGTAGTACTGGGGGATTTCAATACTCCACTCTCAGAGATAGACAGATCAACAGGACAGAAGATCAACAAGGAGACAGTAGATTTAAATGACACTATAGCCCAAATGGATCTAACAGATATCTACAGAACTTTTCATCCTACATCTAAGGACTTTACATTCTTCTCAGCAGTACATGGAACCCTCTCTAGGATTGACCACATACTAGGCCATAAAGCAAGTCTCAGCAAATTCAAAAGAATTAGAATCATACCATGCAGCTTCTCAGACCACAAAGGAATGAAATTGGAAATTGGCAACTCAGGAATCCCTAGAGCACGTGCAAACACATGGAGATTGAACAACATGCTCCTGAATGAACAATGGGTCATAGAAGAAATTAAAAGAGAAATCAAAAATATTCTGGAAGTAAATGAGGATAACAGCACAACATACCAAAACCTATGGGATACAACAAAAGCAGTGTTAAGAGGAAAGTTTATATCAATAGGTGCCTACATCAAGAAATTGGAAAGGCACCAAATAGATGAGCTTTCAAGTCATCTCAAGGATCTAGAAAATCTGCAGCAAACCAAACCCAAACCCAGTAGGAGAAGAGAAATAATTAAAATCAGAGAAGAAATCAACAGGATTGAATCCAAAAAAACATTACAAAAAATCAGCCAAACGAGGAGCTGGTTTTTTGAAAAAATAAACAAAATTGACACCCCATTGGCCCAACTAACTAAAAAAAGAAGAGAAAAGACCCAAATCAATAGGATCAGAGATGAAATGGGAAACGTAACAACAGACGCCACAGAAATAAAAAGAATCATCAGAAATTACTACAAGGACTTGTATGCCAGCAAACAGGGAAATCTATCAGAAATGGACAGATTCTTGGACACATACAACCTCCCTAAATTGAGCCAGGAAGACATAGAAAACCTAAACAGACCAATAACTGACACAGAAATTGAAACAGTAATAAAGGCCCTCCCAACAAAGAAAAGCCCAGGGCCAGATGGATTCACTGCTGAGTTCTACCAGACATTTAGAGAAGAACTAACTCCAATTCTTCTCAAACTATTCAGAGCAATCGAAAAAGAGGGAATCCTCCCAAATTCTTTCTATGAAGCCAGCATCACCTTAATTCCTAAGCCAGAAAGAGACGCAACATTGAAAGAGAATTACAGACCAATATCCCTGATGAACATAGATGCAAAAATCCTCAATAAAATTCTGGCCAATAGATTGCAACAACACATCAGAAAGATCATCCACCCAGACCAAGTGGGATTCATCCCCGGTATGCAGGGATGGTTCAACATTCGCAAAACAATCAACGTAATACACTACATTAACAGACTGCAGAAGAAAAACCATATGATTCTCTCAATAGACGCAGAGAAAGCATTTGATAAAATACAACACCCTTTCATGATGAAAACTCTAAGCAAACTGGGTATGGAAGGAACATTCCTTAATACAATCAAAGCAATATATGAAAAACCCACGGCCAACATCCTATTGAATGGGGAAAAGTTGGAAGCATTTCCACTGAGATCTGGTACCAGACAGGGATGCCCACTCTCACCACTGCTATTCGATATAGTTCTGGAAGTTCTGGCTAGAGCTATTAGGCAAGAAAAAGAAATTAAAGGGATACAAATCGGGAAGGACGAACTCAAACTATCCCTCTTTGCAGATGATATGATTCTTTATTTAGGGGACCCAAAGAACTCTACTAAGAGACTGCTGGAACTCATCGAAGAGTTTGGCAAAGTAGCAGGATATAAAATCAATGCACAAAAATCAACAGCCTTTGTATACACAGGCAATGCCACGGCTGAGGAAGAACTTCTAAAATCAATCCCATTCACAATAGCTACAAAAACAATCAAATACCTTGGAATAAACTTAACCAAAGACGTTAAAGATCTCTACGATGAAAACTACAAAACCTTACAGAAAGAAATAGAAGAGGATACCAAAAAATGGAGAAATCTTCCATGCTCATGGATAGGAAGAATCAATATCATCAAAATGTCTATTCTCCCAAAAGCAATTTATACATTCAATGCAATACCCATCAAGATCCCGAAGACCTTCTTCTCAGATCTGGAAAAAATGATGCTGAAATTCATATGGAGACACAGAAGACCTCGAATAGCCAAAGCAATCCTGTACAACAAAAACAAAGCTGGAGGCATCACAATACCTGATTTTAGGACATACTACAGGGCAGTTGTTATCAAAACAGCATGGTACTGGTACAGAAACAGATGGATAGACCAATGGAACAGAATAGAAACACCAGAAATCAATCCAAACATCTACAGCCAACTTATATTTGACCAAAGATCCAAATCTAATCCCTGGAATAAGGACAGTCTATTCAATAAATGGTGCTGGGAAAATTGGATTTCCACGTGCAGAAGCTTGAAGCAAGACCCATACCTATCACCTTACACAAAAATTCACTCAACATGGATTAAAGACTTAAATCTACGACCTGAAACCATCAAATTATTAGAGAGCATTGGAGAAACCCTGCAAGATATAGGCACAGGCAAAGACTTCCTGGAAAATACTCCAACAGCACAGGCAGTCAAAACCAAAATTAACATTTGGGATTGCATCAAATTGAGAAGTTTCTGTACTTCAAAAGAAACAGTCAGGAAAGTGAAGAGGCAACCAACAGAATGGGAAAAAATATTCGCAAACTATACTACAGATAAAGGATTGATAACCAGAATCTACAAAGAAATCAAGAAAATCCACAACAACAAAACAAACAACCCACTTAAGAGATGGGCCAAGGACCTCAACAGACATTTTTCGAAAGAGGAAATCCAAATGGCCAACAGACACATGAAAAAATGTTCAAAATCACTAGCAATCAGAGAAATGCAAATCAAAACCACAATGAGGTTCCATCTCACCCCGGTTAGAATGGCTCACATTCAGAAATCGACCAACAACAGATGCTGGAGAGGATGTGGGGAAAAAGGGACACTAACCCACTGTTGGTGGGAATGCAAACTGGTTAAGCCACTATGGAAGTCAGTCTGGAGATTCCTCAGAAACCTGAACATAACCCTACCATACAACCCAGCCATTCCACTCCTTGGAATTTACCCAAAGGAAATTAATTTGGCAAATAAAAAAGCCATCTGCACATTAATGTTTATTGCAGCTCAATTCACAATAGCTAAGACCTGGAACCAACCCAAATGCCCATCAACAGTAGACTGGATAAAGAAATTATGGGACATGTACTCCATAGAATACTATACAGCAGTAAGAAACAACGAAACCCAGTCATTTGCAACAAGATGGAGCAATCTGGAAAACATCATGCTGAGTGAATTAAGCCAGTCCCAAAAAAAAAATATCATTTGTTTTCCCTGATCGGTGACAACTGAGCGCCAAAGGGGAAACCTGTTAAGTGAAATGGACACTATAAGCAACAATGAACTGATCAGCTCCTGTCCTGACTTTAGATGTACAACGTAATACTTTATCCTTTTTAGTATTTGTTGTTGTTGTTGTTGTTCTAGTACTATTGGTTGAACTCAGTAATTAACACACAATTATTCTTAGGTGTTTAAATTTTAACTGAAAAGTGATCCCTGTTAAATCTAAGAGTGGAAAAAGAGAGGGAGAAGACGAACAATTTGGAACATGCTCAATCGGACTGGCCGCAAATGGTGGAGTTAGAAATGTGCCAGGGGATTCCAACACAATCCCATCAAGATGGCATGTACCAATGCCATCGCACTAGTCCAAGTGATCAATTTCAGCTCACAATTGATAGTTCTGATAGGTCTAAGAGTCAAAGAGATCACACAAACAAGACAAGTATCTGCTAATACTAACTGATAGAATCAAAAAGGGAGAGAAAGATCCAACATGGGAAGTGGGATACACAGCAGACTCATAGGATGGCAGATGTCCTAAACAACACTCCGGCCTCAGAATCAGCCCTCAAGGCATTCAGATCTGGCTGAAGAGCCCATGAGAGTATAGCAGGCATGGAAAGCCAAGATATCATGGAAAAAAAAAAAAAAGACCTAAATGAATGATCTCTGTGAGTGAGATCCCAGTGGAAAGAACGGGGCCATCAAAGAAGGAGGTACCCTTCTCCGAAGGGAGGAGAGAACTTCCACTTTGACTATGACCCTATCGGAATAAGATCGAAGTCAGCGAACTCTAAAGGCTTCCATGGCCCTGGCAACTCATGACTAGAGCCTAGGGAGATTGCTGACGCCATGAACAGGAGTGTCAAATTGTTAAATCAGCAACAGGAGTCACTGTGTACTTGCACCCCATGTGGGATCTGTCCCTAATGTGTCGTCTAAAGCGAAGTGATGCTATAACTAGTACTGAAACAGTATTTTTATACTTTGCGTTTCTGTGTGGGCACAAACTGATGAGGTCTTTACTAATTATATACTGAATTGATCTTCTGTATATAAAGAGAATTGGAAATGAAAAAAAAAAACAACCTGGTGTTAAAATGGAAATGGCATAGAAAATTAATTAATTTGAAAAAAAAATTATGTAGGATCTCTGTCTTTAATGTGCCGTACATTGCTATTTAATGCTATAATTAGTAATCCAATGGTAGTTTTTTCACTTTGTGTTGCTATATGGGCAAAATGTTGAAATCTTTACCTAATATATACTAAACTGATCTTCTGTATACAAAGAGAATTGAAAATGAATCTTTACATGAATGGAAGGGGAGAGGGAGCGGGAGGGGGGAGGATTGCGGGCGGGAGAGAAGTTATGGGAGGGGGGAAGCCATTGTAACCCATGGGCTATACTTTGGAAATTTATATTCATTAAATAAAAGTTAAAAAAAAAAGTTAAAAAAAATAGTTCTATGGTTAAAAATAAAACAAAACATAAAAACTGTATTTTTTATTAACTGTGTAACCAGCATTTTAGTTTCTGTTCTGTATACAGTTCAAAGCATCCAACAAAATGTTTTAAGATAGTTCTTGTTTTGGTACCCATGTTGTTCAGAGCTAAATGTAATCATCTGGTCTTGATGTTAGTTAAATGTGTTTTTGTAAAAACTCAGCATGGGCAGGCCACATCTCATTCCAAAGCCCCAGGGTTTGAGTTCCAACTCAGCTTCCTGCTAATGCACACCATGGGAGGAAGCAGATGATGGCTCAAGTACTGGTCCCCACCACACACATGAGAGACTTGGATTGAGCTCTGGTCTCCAGGTTTCCAGCTTGGCCCAGCCCAATCTGATGTGGACATTTGGGGGATATTACTAGTAGGCAGAAGTTTCTCTCACTGCCTTTCAAGTAAAAATACACTAATAATTAAAAAATAATAAAAACTCAGTGGGTAGAATGAAAAGAAAAATAGATACACCCAAATAGAGAGTTAATGAAGTGGAAGATAGCGCTAAGAATATTACCCAGAACACTGCTCAAGAAATAATGAAAAGGAAAATATGAAAGGAGTTAAAAGACATGAAAGATCAAGAGTAGGTCCTTCATATGTCTTATAATAGGAGTTGCAGAAAGAAAGAGGAAAAATAATAAGACAGGCATTTCTTGGAATAAATGAAAGATATAAACCTTCAGTTTCACAAAGTATAAATACCAAGTATTATAAACAAAATACACCTATACCAAAACACACTTCTGCAGGTGTAGAGAGATTTGAAAGCTACCAGAGACAAAAGGCAGGTTGGTTATAAAAGTAGAATAATCAGACTCACTGTAGACCTTTCCAAAACAAGGTTGGAAACCAAAATGGAATTATGTTTTCAAAACTTTCAAAGAAAATAAATGTCAGTCTATAATTTTGTATCCAACTACATTATCATTAAAGAATAAAGGTAAAATAAACATATCTTCAGACAAACAAAATCTACCAAGAGCAAAATCTAGCTTTAGGAAATTCAGGAAAAAGGAAATAAATTCTACAAATACTGAGATGAATGAAAAAAAAATTTGTACACATGTGGTTAAATTTCAAAAATACTATTTAAAACTGGTATATATTGGCCGGCGCCATGGCTCACTAGGCTAATCCTCCTTGCGGCGCCGGCACACCGGGTTCTAGTCCCGGTCAGGGCGCCGGATTCTATCCCGGTTGCCCCTCTTCCAGGCCAGCTCTCTGCTGTGGCCAGGGAGTGCAGTGGAGGATGGCCCAAGTGTTGGGCCCTGCACGCCATGGGAGACCAGGAGAAGCACCTGGCTCCTGCCATCGGATCAGCGCGGTGCGCCGGTCGCAGCGCGCCAGCCGCAGTGGCCATTGGAGGGTGAACCAATGGCAAAGGAAGACCTTTCTCTCTGTCTCTCTCTCTCACTATCCACTCTGCCTGTCCAAAAAAAACAAAAAAAACAAAAAAAACCACAAAAAACCTGGTATATATTAATTTGTGGAAACAAAGCAAAGTGCAATAAAGTATTTGCAACAATATCAAGATGGAAAGGTATTGATCTCATTTCAATATTTAAGTTTCTATTGTTTAGAATAAGGGAAGAAATTATGATAAATTTTAGACATTTCTAAGAAAGTCTTAAAATTTTAATAATCATTAAAACAAAAATGCATAATTTTTTAATCTCTTAGAGAGATGAAGATAATTTTCAAAGCTCTTCAACTGGTCTAAAAGAAGGTGCATATATCTGCAAGTATCAATGTGGGGAGAACTTACTCCAAATAGGAGAACTGGTTAGGATTTTATTAGACATAAGAGCAAGAAATAAATAATAATGACTATGAAGAACTATAAGAAAAAATGCCTATAAAACTTTGGGGAGACGTTGAATGTAGAGATCATTAATAAGAACCCTAAAATTATAAAATCTCAACTTTTCACTAAAGTTAATTTCATCTATGAAGCTCCAGATCCACTACAACACCAGCCAAGGGTGACTATGATTGTTTCCTTTAGGCAGGCTCTCTCCCTCCCTCCCTTTCCCCATAACAGTTTTTGTTTTCACTTCAAACTCTGAAATCAACTACAAGGCACCAGGCATGCTGCAGGGATTTGATAAATCAGTATTATTTTAGGATAAAGAAGCAGGTAAATGAATGTTTCAATTGTTGAGCTGATATATACTCAAAAAAATTTTCTCATCAAGCATGGTACACAACACATATGACAATAGTACTCAACTTTGAATCTCTCCCAAGAATACAAAGCAAACTCTTGCCAAATTCATTTTGTGGAATGCTTACAATCTGAAAATTATTGCAGGAGGTTGGCTGATACACACAAATATAGTCATGTACTGCAGAACAACATTTCTGTGAATAACAAATTACATATACAATGGTGGTGCTAGGAGATTATAATGGAGCTGAAAACTATCACATAGTGACATCATAGCCATAAAATCATGATAATATAACAGTGTAATGCATTACATGTTTGTGCTGATGCTGGATGAACAAGCCATATATATATAACAAGCCATATATATATATATATATATGGAATATATATATAATATATATATTAATATATATTAATATAATATTGATAACAAACAACAGTAGGTACAGGTAGAATAGCAGAATAGCAGTTAAGGAAGCCAGCATTGTGGTGTAGTGGGTTAATCCACAGCCAGTGATGCAGACATCCTTTATAGGCATTGGTTTAAGTCCCAGCTATTGTACTTCCTGTCCAATTCCCTGATAATGGCTGGGAAAGCAGCAGAAGACAGCCCAAGTGCTTGGGGCCCTGCCATCCAAGTGGGAGGCCCAGATGAAGCTCCTGGCTCCTGGCTTTGGCCTGGCTTAGCCCTGGTTGTTGCAGCTACTTGAGGAGTGAACCAACAGATGGAAGATCTCTCCCTCTCCCTTCCCTCTCTCCCCTCTGACTCTTTCAAAAATAGATAAATAAAAAGAATAGCAGTTAAGACACTGTTTAAGACACCATATCCCATATTGGAGGACTGGCTTTGATACCAACCTCTGGCTCCTGACTCCAGCTTCTTGCAAATGCAGACCCTAGTAGGCAACAGTGATAACCCAAGTCAATGAATTCCTTCCATCTATGTGGGAGACCTGGACTGAACTCCAGACTCCCAGCTTTGGCCTGCTCCAGCCCTGACTACTGCGGGCATCTGGGAGTAAAGAAGCAGACAGGAGCATGAAGAATAGACAACTATGTTTCTAATTTACGTATTTACTACACTTTTCATTATTATCTTAAACTGCATTCCTTCTACTTATTAAAAAAAAAAGTTGGGTTTTGGGCCTAGTGGTCGAGATGCCTGTGTCCCACATTGGAGTGCCTGATTCAATTCCCAGCTCTGACTCCTGACTCCAGTTTCCTAATACAGACCTTAAGAGGCAGTAGTAATAGCTCAAATAATTGAGTTTCCAGCTCCTGGCTTTGGCAAGGCCTGGCCACTTGGCTAGTGGGAACATTTGGGCAATGAACCAGCAGATGAGAGCTCTAATTTTTCTGTCTCTCCCTCCCTCTCTCTGCCTCTCAACTAACTAAATGTTTTTAAAGGTAACTATAAAAAAGCCTCAAGCAGCTCCTTCAGGAGGGGTTCAGAAGACATTATCATAAGAGATGTCAGCTCCAAGCATGTTTTTGCCTATTAAGACCTTCCAGTGGGATATGGATGTAGAAGATAATGTTATTGAGGATTCTGACCCTGTATAGGTGTAGGCTAATGTGTGTCTTTATGTCTTCACTTTCAACAACAAATTTTGAAATCAAAGTAAAACTTAAATAGGCTATATAATACAGTATATATAGCAGCCTATGCTCTGTAGGTTTGTGTTAGTATGCCATATGAGAGTCACAAATGAAAAATGTAACAATAAACTTCTGAAAATGTATCCCCTTCTTTAAATGATATATGACTATAGACAGCAATCTTTATATTTTGATTTAATTATACTAATGAAAATACAAGAACAGGAGATCATTAAGTACTGCTTTCAAGACACCTCTTTAAGTCCACAAAACTCTAATCTTATGTTGTTATTTCAGTAGCGCCCTATTTATCATGTGGCTCAAGAAGCATATTCAAGTAAATTTCTAGATGTGGATACACACACACATACACACACACATATATGGGGGGTATGGAGGTGGAGACTTAGGAAAGTATCCCAAATTCACATTCTGATTAATTTCCATTAGATGATTTAAAGGATCTCCAAGCCCTAATGGTCCCTGTATTTATCAGCTTTCCATTACAGAAATGAAATAAGAACCAGCTAATTTTATAAGAAAAGAGATTTATTTAACTCACTGTTGCAGAGGTCCAAAGTCCAAGACTGGGTGGGCCTCCTGGGTTTGGCCACTGGAGAGGGCACAGTGGTGAACAGTGTCACAGTATGGCAGTACGTGTGCCTGGACGAGGGAGCACATTTAAATGGGAAGCCAGAGCGAGTGAGGTGAGAACTACTTCAATCTCTTCTGAGGGCAGATCCCACAGTGACCTAAGACCCTCCCTCTAGGTCCCTCCTCTTAAGGGTGTCACCACCTCCCATTAGCACCACCCTGGGAACCATGCATCCTACACATGAACCTTCAGGAGATGCTTAGACCATATCCAAACCATGCCAGGCCCTGCGAGCTGCTCATCTTGAAACACTTATTATGTCCCTTAGAATTCTCTCCTCCTAGTCTCTGTCCCTGTACCCATTACAAGTGAGTAAATGGAGCTTGAAAGCGAACATAACTAGTCTAACTCTCTATACCTAAGCTTTACCCTTTCCCCCCAGATTTACTGCTTATTCATCCACCCATTCTAATCTGCAGAAATCCAGCAGCTCTCTCCTGAGGTTCCCACTACAAATTGTCCAAGAATTCCCAGGAGTCACTGGATTCAAAATAGCTAAACAGTAGTACTTCCAAACAGTAGGACTGGGATGTGTCTTCAGGCTACAGGTGCCTTCTGTGCACACCAGGCCTGCAGATTGGCAAGGACTTTAGCTCATAAATTGTCATCCTTGCTAATCCAGAAAGCTGTATGGCCCAGAGCTCATACTTGGGACCCAAGGATATATATAGCCCTCTTAGTTTTCATTCTCAAAGAGTGACAACATGCCTTGGTGTCAAGATCCAGAGGTCCTTCCTCCTCACCCACATATTGAGCCCATATCACCGACAGATTCCTTCATAAGGAACTCCCCTTTGGGGCCCTCAGAGTTCATTCATGCTGGCAGCTATTTGTTTGGGCCACACTCTTTAAAAAAAAAAAAAACAGGTTTCTCTAATTCTGACTCTCAAGAAGAAGAGGGTGGGATCTTGCATTCATTCGCAAGCTGATAAACCACAGGAATTTGGAAAAGATTCTGCTACCTCCTCCCAACCCCCCCACCCCAGAAGTCCAGCAGTGCTCTTCTGTAGCATAACTAAGTCTGAGTACACAAAGGAACTCCTCTCAGAACGAAATGTGGCTCCAAACAGATTTTTTTCTTCATTTCCACACTGAGTAATGGTAGTGCCCAGCTACACAAGTTTACAATGCTCATCTGTGCCCCCTGCTTTTAGGTAAATGGAATAGTCTAGATGCTGGGCAATCCTCTTACTGTCACAACTAGAAAAACCATGGTTCAAAAGTTTACAAGGACCTTCAAAAATTTCATGGAAAACTTGCATTGTGGAAAAATATGTATGGCTTTTAAATTCTTTTGCACCAAAATAAACTTAGCTTTTACTTATTTTCATTTTATTTAACAGGCAAAAAGAGTCAGAGGAAGCAAGACAGAGACACAAAGAGAGCTTGCATTCACTGAGTCACTCTCCAAATGCCAGGGCTGGGCCAGTCCAAAACCAGAATCCAGAAACCCAACCCAGGCTTCCCACATGTATGGCAGGGACTCAAATACTTGAGCCGTCAACTACTGCCTTCCAGGACATGCACATTAGCTGAAAGCTAAATCGGAAATGGAGTAGCCAGGACTTGAATCTAGGCTCTTCAATATGGGATGTGGGTGTCCCAAGCAGTGGCCTAGCCTCTATGCCAAACAACCACCCCCTAAATTTATCTTGTAATTCCATTTCTCCTGAACTTCTTGAAACTTTTGGAGCATTATGGAAGCAACAAGGACAAGAAACACTGAAGTTTCAGCTAAGAGAAGGTCTTCTTTGGCAGACTCTGTTTTCTCCCCTGGTTGCCAATCCTAGGCACAGGCTGAGGGTTGGGCTAAGCGGAGACTGGAATCAGGACTGTCTTAGCTAAGCTCCCATGCTCCTCTTTGTCTACCACCCAGATCGCAGAATGGGAGTTTGGTGTTTAATGACATCATGCTAGGAATGAGGAGTGATTCAGAGCCATGGACAAAAATGACAGACATACACACAGTGCTTAGCCTGTGGAGACAAGGATACATATTAGAGATGCTAATTTAGAATGGGGGAGGGGGGGTGGGGAAATTGGGAAGGGGAGGAACAAGCCTCACACTCTAAAACGCTGTCATTGGGCTCCCAGACGTCACAGTTCATGCTCCGGTATGGAGCTTCGAGTTCATTTGCCTCGGCCCAGCATGGCTGGAATGCCAGACACAAGGGTGTCTCAGGCATGCCCCATGTCTACCAGGGTGCTTAGTCCCTACTTCAACCAGGGCTTTCTGGATCCCACTAGAATCTTGTCCATTATGTGATCCTGACAGCCTTTAGCTGGAACACAATACTCGTAACATTTAAGGGATGGAAAGGAGGGAGGGCGGGCAGGTAGGGTAAAAATGTGAGCTAATGTGGCCATTTCCTCCGTGAGCAGACATCTCCAGTGAGAATGAAAGGGAGGATGAACCCACTCATCCCTAAGCTGGTGTCCCTGCCTCTGGGCACAGCTATTTAAAGGCATTGTTTTGAGGCACAATTGACCCTTTTAAAATGAAATCAACCTTCGCATAAGAGTAGATTCATCCTCCCTTACATTCCAAATCAGAAAGATAGAACAGCAGACTTTTGCTGTTAGAGAAGTCCAGGGGCCAGTTTGTTGCAGGAGGTTAAACCACCACCTGCAACACCAGCATCCTATACAGGTGCAAATTCGTGTCTTGGCTGTTCCACTTCTGCTCCCTGCTAATGGCCTAGGAAAACAATGAAAGATAGCTCAAGTGCTTAGGCCCTTGCCACCCAGGTGGGAGCCCGGATGAGGCTCTGGATGGAAAAATCTCTCTGTTGCTGTCTCTCTCTGTCAACTCTGCCTCTCAATCACTCAATCAATTTTTTGAAAGTCCAAATAAAATTTTAAGTGTGTTTTCATTTTTGGTTGAGGCTTTGAAAAGACAACTACCATCCTGGGACTGTCTGGGGAAGCAGAGGTTTTTTTTCTTCTCTGGCTTCTTCATCTTGCAAGGCACCCACCACCTTCCTGAATGGGGTAACACAGTTCTGGGTGAGTTCTTGTGCTGACAACTCTTAGATAACAGTGGAAGTCTCTGAGCTTACTCCAGAACACATGTGAGGGGCGCTCAAACAGATAACCAGACATGCTGCTTTTAAAAGAAAATAATAGAGACTGGGCTCCACTCTTGATCCTGTCCTGGGTTCACCCTGTCCTTCCTGACCCAGTCCTGACTGTGATCCCCTTGGATCTTCCCTGGGCTGGGGCGCATGGTGGGGGGCTGTGGGGAACGGGGGACAGATTGGATCCTATCCCAGATTAATTGAGTCAGACTGATTGGAGTTGAGCCCAAGTGTTGGTTTTTAAAACCTCCCCAGGTGATTACAATGAATACCAAAGGATGGGAATCATTATACAGTATCCCAATGAATCCTCTTATCCACACTGTTAAATAACTTGGAGAAAGCTCCCAGTCTCCAATCGAATACCTTCCCTGGCAACACAGTAAATAGTTACCTCTGCATCAATTCTAAATCATCAACTTTCTGATGATAATCCCAGACGAGACCACTGAGTGTTGCAAATCCTATGCTACGGTGGTGCCCTGGGGGGCTGGGGCAGGGAGGCAGAGGCCACCTTCTCAAAGGACAAACATTCCAGATTTCGCAGAATTTCTATTCGTGAAGGCAGTTCCATTATGCTGCTGGTTGCCTGGACCCTCAAACATTAGAATTACCTTTGAGACCTAATTTTGATGCAATAACTCTGCAACCATTCCTACTGATTCTTTCTTCCAAGTGTTTCTCCTCTTCCTCTTGCTTTTCATTATCACCCAAACCAAGACCCTGATCATCTCCTTTCTAAATGGCTGCAATTAATATACAATGAGGCTCCCTAGCACCAAACTCTCCTTTTCAGTCCATCTTGCTTACTCCTTCCAAGTAAGTCACTCTAAAATAGCGTTTCCATCACTTCACTGTGGTCTTCCAATATCTTTCTCGTTCTCACTTCCTGGAAGATCTAAATCCCTTAGCCTCCCTCCATCCAACCTTAATGCCCCTTTCCAAATCTGCTCCCCACTCTTCTAGTCTAATTACTCATTGTTGTTGAGGTACACCAGGCTCTGAAATTGTACCATCCTGCTTTTGGATCCCTGTTCCAGCCCTCATGGGTAAGGCTAGAGCATTGTTTCACTGTGTCTGAGTGACAGGCCTTCCTTGGCCACAGGTGAATATCAGTACTGCTTTAGGAAGGTGGTTGTGAGGATTGAGGAGTGAATAAATAGGTGATACAACAGATGCTGGGACATGGTAATATTGTTACTTATTTGCCTAATTTCCCCTGGGTGTCTCCACCCTAGTTCCTCCCTTCCTGGCTGGTGATTAATCTATCTAGTGTCTCAGCTCCAAACCACCCCTCCATGTTGTTGCATGCAGGCCGAAAGCTACATTTTTGTTTTGCCAGTGTACCTTGGCAGTCCCTTCAAACAGAAGACTGACAGCCGGAGAAGGAAGAAGGCAAGGACACTGTCTTTCTGTCTGCTACACCGTCCGGTTGATGTTATCCCAGCACCAGCAGCAGGAGGTTCTGGCTTGCATTCCTCACCCCCACCCCAGTGCCCCAGCCCAGCCTCACCGTGGCTCCAGGAGACACAGGTACCATCTGGCCCAGACGCTGGGTCTTCCTCCAGGGCCTCTTCTTCACCTTTCCAAACTGTAACAGGTCCTCTGTCCTCCACCCCTGCCCGTGGTGTCTGCTTCCCGCACCTCCCACGTCTGCAGTTCCGCAGGGTTCCCTCTCTGTTCCCCAGTTAAGGACTCTTTCTACAGAGCTGTCTCTGTGACTGTCCCTGGGTGGCTCCAGCCCAGCTCTGGCTGTTAACCATCCCACGCTGAGCAAGTCCCTCACCACAATGGCCTCTGTGGCCGTCCTCTGCTGCGCACCCTTGCAGAGCCCTGGACTCACCAGAGCTGAGACGAACAAATTTCCAGTAGGACACACCTGTCTTGCCAGGGCAGCCGCTGAGTCTCAGAAGTTAGGGTCAAGACCAGGACCTCCACCTGGGTCTCTGCCTGCTCTTCATAAGCTGCCGACCTGGACTGTTGACTCGTTCATTTGAGGCTCTGCAGCATCTCCTTAATTGTTCACCAGAGCATCATTTAATGGCACCGTTTAACTTGGCTTCAGGCGTCTTTCTAAGGGGATGCTACCGTTTGATTCCCTGGGCTCTGGGGAGCACCCAGTCCTGAATTACAAACCCTGTGTGTGGACAAGGAGGGAAGAATCCAACCAAATGCAGTTCGGTGAATGAACTGTTGGATCCAGAACGTTGAGCATTCAGAAAGCCTGTCCCTACCACTCACACACATACGTTCTAGATTAGTGCTGCCCACACCCATGTGTTCTACATTATTGCTAGCAATGACCAACATCTGCGTCCAATAGCCCTGTGCGAAGTGTACTTTTATGGCCTTCCTGGATACTGAAAGGTCTTCTGAGTTGTTTACTATCTTAGATGCAGCAAAACAGAAATGTGAATTGAATTCTTTAAGAACTCATATCCTGTTCATTAGACAGAAAGTGCATGTAAATACACAGCACAGTTTTATCAGGTTTTTCTCATTGGCAAAATTTCCAATTAATACTAAGTCTTAAGGAGGCAACACATTTTAAAGAGATAGTCTAGTTTTCAAATCTCCTCCCATAAATTTGGCTGTAGCATAATAACACCAAATTAAGCAAAGGGGAGCTTCTGATTCAATAAAATTATTTCATCCCCAGGAGTTACAGGAGCAGTGGTTGGCTGTGACACAGGAGCAGAGTTGAGGACTCCAGGTGTGGGGTTTGATGGATGTCTCAGTCCTCATTGCCTATGCATGCCTACCCTGCAGAGCCTCAGCTTTGCTTCCTGTGAAGGTTGTCTGTGCCTGGGGATCAGTTTGTAGAAATACTTAATGACGTGAAGCTGCTAGAACAAGGCACAAGAGTGGGGTTGAAGGACACCAAGGAGACAGGCATCTCTCACTGAAGAAAGGCCAATGAGGATCAAGGAAAGCTAGTTAAAGTTAGTTAGAATTTAACTTTGGATTGAACTTCCTAATGTTTTTATAGTAATTTGGGAAATTTCTTTGGAAATGAATTCAGGGCTCATAATAGCCACGCAACAAATTACTTTGGATTTTTTTCCTCCAAATTGTGGGCAATTTTAGAATGTAAGCATGAAGGGTATGATAGACCAGATAAATGTAAGGAGGGCACATTTAGAACAAGTGCTTGTTGAACATTGCGTGCCAGCACTGAGGGAAGCACTGAGTAGAGTAACTAGGGCAGAGGTGCCCAATCTTGCTGCCTAGTAGAATCACCGAGGAACATATACCACAACAAACAAAAACCAGAAAACCCAGTTGCCCGAGTTACATCTGGGTGAATCCATAGCTCCTAAAATCTCCCATGTGATTTCAATGAACCAGGAAGACTGGGATCCATTGGTCTTAGGGGAAAAAAGTAAGCTTTGGAAAAAATCAGTATGGGTTCATCTTCTGCTTCCACAGCTCACCAGCCGTGTGCCCTTAAGAAATTTAAACCTTTTGAGTTTCATTTTCCTCCTTAGCCCATGAGGATACAATACCCCTTTTTATTATTATTATTATTATTATTATTTATTTGAAAGGAAGAGTTACAGAAAGGCAGAGAGAAAGAGAGAGACAGAGACAGAGACAGAGAGAGGTTTTCCATCTGCTGGTTTACTCCCCAAATGGCACAATGGCTGGAGCTGTGCCGATCTGAAGCCAGGAGTTTCCTCTGGGTCTCCCACGAGAGTGCAGGGGCCCAAGGACTTGGGCCATCTTCAGCCTTCTTCCCAGGCCACAGCAGAGAGCTGGATTGGAAGTGGAGCAGCTGGATCTTGAATAGGCGCCCATATGGGATGCTGGCACTGCAGGTGGCAGCTTTTCCTGCTACGCCACAGTGCTGACCCCACCAATACCTCTTTAAACGTGATAAGAATGAAGAGCACATTCTACTCTCTAGTAGTTGTTACTAAAGAGCTTGTACATAGTAATGAAAATAATCACATTTCAAGGCAGAGTAAAGTAAGTGTTAAAGGTAATGCACCATTTTAGTCCACTTATATGCTATAACTGAGTAACAGGCTGAGAAGTTTATAAAGAATAAAGGTGTATTTGGCTCATGGTTCTGAAGGCTGTGAAGTTCAAAGTCCAATGACCACATCTGGGGAGGGCCTGTTGCTGGTGTGCACTCTGCAAAGACCCAGGGCAGCATGGGGCTTCACATGGTAAGCCAACGAGTCTCAGCGCAGGTCTCTTCTCATAGAGCCACAGCCCCAGTGATGAGAGCCCCACCAGTATGGCCCTGTCTAACCTTCATGACCTCCCAAAGGTATCACCTCCAAATATTATATT
Source organism: Lepus europaeus (assembly GCF_033115175.1). Lineage (NCBI taxonomy): Eukaryota > Metazoa > Chordata > Mammalia > Lagomorpha > Leporidae > Lepus > Lepus europaeus. The sequence continues at coordinate 32,030,674 of NC_084827.1, forward strand.
TGGATTAACTTTCAGCCTCTGAGTACTTCACAATGGGAATTAAATGTCAGCATGAGTTCTGCTGGGGACAGTCAGACCCCAGTGTGCACCAGGGGAATCAAGAGACACACTCACTAGTTCTTCTAGGAGGATCAAAGGAACTCACAGAATAATGACTATTGATCAGATCTCTCGCTTATGGGAGGATTTAGATGGTTGAAAATGAAGATACAAAAGGAACATAAGTGGAGTCATGCAAGTTGGGATTAGTGAAGAGAAGCTGTAGCAGGAGCTGAGGGCTGGGTGCCATGCCAAGGAGACGTGGAAGCTCCCCTCCACGGAGTCTAGAGTACTGCATTGCCCTTCCACGGAGTCTGGGTCTTCCCTATAACATAGTGAGGAATTAATGCAAACCTGAGATGGAAACTGGATTAAACCTGTGTTCTAATTTTGAGAACAGAGGTGATTAGAGTTGGGCAAGCCATGCAAAAGGGAATGAACACAAAATTCTCTGGCCCTCTGCGCTACAAGCTACTGAGGGACTGTGTGAAGTCACCACCAGGGTGCTATGTGCATGGTTGGTTGGTGGTGTTGCTTACACAAGATGGGGATTTAGGAGACAGACCCTGAGTTCCAATTTTTTTTTCTTTTTTGACAGGCAAGGTTAGACAGTGAGAGAGAGAGACAGAAAAGTCTTCCTTTTTCCGTTGGTTCACCCCCCAAATGGCCATTACATGTTGCAGCCGTGCTTCCTCCTGGTCTCTCATGCGGGTGCAGGGCCCAAGCACTTGGGCCACCCTCCATTGCCTTCCCGGGCCACAGCATAGAGCTGGACAGGAAGAGGAGCAACCAGGACAGAATCTGGCGCCCCAACCGGGACTAGAACCCGGGGTGCCAGCGCCGCAGGCGGAGGATTAGCCTAGTGAGCCGCAGCGACCCCTGAGTTCCATTTGAAGCGTGTCAAGTTGAAGTTGGATAGGCACTTAGACATGTAGATCAGGAGCTCAGGAAGTATGGGGTTAGAGTCACGGAGGGAATGGGGCAGTTCCTGGCCTGGGTATGAGGCTGAGGGTGAGAATGAGACCATCTGGGAGAGAGCAAAGAAAGAAGATTCTCCACAGAATGAGAATGTAGAGCCCTCCATGTAAATGGCAGCAGAGGAAGACATGGGCCAGGGGGCTTCAAGGAGAATCTGGGGGAAATTTCTTGGAGTCCAAAGCAGAAAAGTTCCAAGGGCTTTGAAGTCAGATTTGAGTTGGGAAATGGGCAATCATCCTCTTCCTTTAAAAAGACAGGTTGTTTCAGGACAGAGTTTGGGGAGTTGAAGAGGACTGTGTGAAGAGAGAGAAGAGACAGAGCACTGAGTCTAACCTGCAAGGAATGGAGTGGGAAAATCCTGAGTGGGAGTTTTAAAGAAGATTGAAGGGGCCGGCACTATGACGCAGCAGGTTAACGCCCTAGCCTGAAGCGCCGCCATCTCATGTGGGCACTGGTTCTGGTCCTGGCTGCTCCTCTTCTGATCCAGCTCTCTGTTGTGGCTTGGGAAAGTGGGAAGGTGGCCCAAGTCCTTGGGCCCCTGCACCCACGTGGGAGACCTGGAAGAAGCTTCTGGCTCCTGGTTTTGGATCAGCGCAGTTCCGGCCATTGCAGCCATCTGGGGAGTGAACCGGCAGATGGAAGACCTCACTCTCTGTCTCTACCTCTAACTCTCTGTAACTCTGTCTTTAAAAAAAAAAAAAGAAAGAAGATTGAAAAGGGGTTGATTTCTCTAAAAAAGTATTTGTCCATTTATTAGGTAAATGAAAAGGGGGACTTAAAATGGAAACAGTAAAGAAAGATGAAAATCCTGGAGCAGATTATAGCTGGAGATTAAGAGTAGTGATGAAAGGAGAACTGGATTTGGAAGAAGAATATGGAAATCAGGAGTTAGTGAAGGAATCACAAAATGACTTTAAAGAGGATTGAAGGCCCAGCTGAGACATGAGAGGAAGGAAGACAGCAGATGGATGGATGGATGGATGGATGGATGTTTAGCTGATGATAGATGACAGTAGACAGATGATAGATGGATAGATAGATAGATAGATAGATAGGTGGATCTGAACAGTAAGATTCTGAGCAGGAAGGGCAGGTATTTCTGGTCAGCAAGGCACAGGGGCTGACAAGGTGAGCTTGGTGTCACTCCAGTGGTGAGGGAAGCTAGTGTTGGTCAGGAGGGTCTCGGGGCCACACGTGGGCTCCCGAACAGACTGAGGAGGAAAGCTGCAGAGAACTGGGAGCCTGTGAGATGGGGCAAGGGTACAAAAAGGCCCCTGATGATTCCTAAGAGAAGGCTTACCAGGAGAAACTAAAGGGGAAAATGTGAAGTCTAAGATTTTCTTCATAAAAGGAAAATAAAGGCATCCAAGTTTTATAAATAAAGCAGTTATAAAGGGTAGCTTTGGGAATGGATTCAAAAATCAAATCAAAATGAGATTGTAACTGAGAAACTATTTCCTAAGCTATAAAATCCTCATCAATTTAAATGTAGTGTTTTCATTATTTGAGGGAAAGATGGGTCAAGGAACTGTAGGCCTGGATCTCCCTTGTGGACACTGAGGATGCCCGGGATGGTGGGGAGAGACAAAGAGGAGGCGTACTCTAAGTTTATCAGGGAACATGGAGAAGTGCCCAGGCATCCAAGGATGACAGGGAAGAGAATGATCTACCCTGCTCATTGTGGGAGTGTGTGGAAAAAAGCTGCTACCCTTCTGGAGGCCATGGGAAAACAATGTCTATTTCAAGACAGATCTTGCAACACTGTAGTCAGAAAGAATGTTCAAGAAATTCTCTTTTGGTGGCAACTAACAGAAACCCACTCTGAATGGGACCTAATAGGCAGCTTTTTGTAAGAAGGAGATCTGTGACTGAATCCCTGGACAGGAAGCAAGAAGCATCGGAGCTTTGAGAGAGGTCGCATCTGTTTCTAGAAAGACGTTGGAAACCAAGGCAGCTACTCTCCACTTTCCATTCTCTCTGATGGTTCTTCTGCTTCACTTGTAGGTCAGCTTCCTTTTCCTCTTTCTTAACTTCTTCCTTCATTTCTTAAAAATTTCACATGGCCCAATAAGACTGTGGCTCCAACTCTTCATCACCGACGTGTACTTCCCACACTCAGTCTCTCCTCTCTCTCTTTGTTCACTGGGAGAAAGGAATATCAATGGCCTCTTTTGAGCCTCTGGACCAGTTGCCTAAGATCAAATGTCTCTTCTGGCCCCATCCAGGGCAGCTTAGGGTTCAAGTTCACTCAGGAGAGACTGGAGTAGAAGATACGACAGCTGGGCATGTGTACCTCAGTAGGAAAGCAAAGATTTCATTAAATCCAAACATGCAGAGGGTATGAGAAGTCATGCTTGGCTGGCGCTGCAGCTCACTAGGCTAATCCTCTGCCTGCGGTGCTGGCACCCGGGTTCTAGTCCCAGTTGGGGTGCCGGATTCTGTCCCAGTCGCTTCTCTTCCTGTCCAGCTCTCTGCTCTGGCCCAGGAGTGCAGTGGAGGATGGCCCAAGTCCTTGGGCCCTGCACCCGCATGGGAGACCAGGAGAAGCACCTGGCTCCTGGCTTTGGATCAGTGCAATGCGCAGGCCGCAGCGCACTGGCCGCAACAGCCATTGGAGGGTGAACCAACGGAAAAGGAAGACCTTTCTTTCTGTCTCTCTCTCTCTCTCACTGCCCACTCTGCCTGTCAAAAATAAAAATAAAATAAAATAAAAAAAGAAGTCATGCTTAAGGAGTATACAGTGGAAAAGGCCTAGTACAAAGTTGGCAGAGGACAGAGAGGCCAAAGAGGAAGATACAAGTACCTGGATGATGGAGGCCACATCTGGGCTTGTCATGGCCCATCAGGGAGGAAAGGGTTGGAATGCAGACTGGCAGCACAGGATGAAATGTGCACAAGCACTGTGTGGATGCTAACCCATATGAACACATGGCTTCATCTGCCACCTTGGCAGAACCAGCTGGCCCTACCTCAGGGGGTGGTCTGGCTAAGCATCCCTGGCCTGGACAGAAGGTAGGATGTCTGAATTAGTTCATCCTTTCAAATTTTCTTTCTCAGAGGGGACCTGGTAAAACCTTCAAAATTCAAACGTTTGGAAAAATCAATCTGGGGAAACCGAACAGAGGCGAAACAAGAACTTTAGTGCCCTCACAGTATGACATGGTAAGTCAACCACTGACACCCTTCCTCAGATATTTAAGCTCACTGAGGTGACACAGCTGGAGTCCCTGAGCTACGTTTCTCTAATCATGGCCAATAACACCTGCCAATAACAGGCTGGTCTTTCTGAGGGTGGGGGCTGCTATTGTGTGGCTTCCTATTTTGCCATAGGGTTTCATTTTTTTTCCTTTTTTTTTTTTTTTTTTTTTTTTGACAGGCAGAGTGGACAGTGAGAAAGACAGAGAGAAAGGTCTTCCTTTTCCATTGGTTCATCCCCCAGTGGCCGCTGCGGCCGGTGCACCGCGCTGATCCGAAGCCAGGAGCCAGGTGCTTCCTCCTGGTCTCCCATGCGGGTGCAGGGCCCAAGCACTTGGGCCATCCTCCACTGCACTCCTGGGCCACAGCAGAGAGCTGCACTGGAAGAGGAGCAACCGGGACAGAATCAGCGCCCTGACCGGGACTAGAACCCGGTGTGCCGGCGCTGCAGGCGGAGGATTAGCCTAGTGAGCCGCGGCGCCAGCCTTGCCATAGAGTTTCTGCTTCCAAACATTGACATGGAAATAAGGTATTACCTGATAGGATGCATTGAGAAGAATTCAGACTCACTTTTGCCGTGGTCCTGGGAAACATACAGAACTTGAATCTAATCATGAAGAAGCATCAGACAAGCCCATACTGAAGAACATTCTATAAATTACCAACTCTCAACCCCCCCCCAACATATTAAAGATTTGGAAATCAAGGAACGTCTGAGAATTGGTTTCAAAGAGCAGGAACCTGAAGGGACACCCAAACTAAACGTGAAATGTGACTGTGAAGTGGACCCTTCCGCTGTAATAGGCAGTGTTAGGAAACCTGCAGAAACTAAGACGGGATCGGAGTTGCAGAGGAGTGAGGTTGTGCTGGGTCCAGGTGCTCCTAGTTTTGATAGTTGTGCTTTGGTTGAGGAGGGAAGTGTGTGTGTGTGTGTGTGTGTGTAGGAAATTCACACGGATGTATTTGGGAGTGACAGGGCATAGTGTCAACAATTCGATCTCAAAATAAAGGGTTTGGAGATTACATTTCCAACTTTTCTAAATGTTTTGTTTGTTCCAAATCTTTAAAAAACAAAATATTAAAAGATGAGTATTTATGTTTAAACTTCGTTGTAGTCGATGTAACGGGCTAAATAAGGGGCAGCCCCCAGTAAAATCTATCTACCTCCCAGAGCCTGTGAATGTGACATTTTGGGAAATGGGTGTTTTGCACAGGTGATTAATGATCTTGAGATGAGATCTTTCTGGGCCATAAATTCCGTAAAAAGTATCCAGCGACACAAAGAGGAGAAGGCCATGGGAGGTGGAAGCAGAGATCTGGAGTGATGCAGTCTCAACTCAGGAATGCCTGGCTTCTTCCTAGAACCTGAAGGAAGATGGGATTCTCCCCCAGAGCCTCTGGAAGGCGCACAGCTCTGCTGACATCTGATTTTGCACTTCTGGGCTCCAGAACTGTGAAAGAACACATTTATGGTTTAAGCCACTCAGTATGTGGTAGTGATTATAACAGAAACTAACACCAAATACTTTTCTCCTCTTATTTCACCAGAAATAGAAAATTAGATGAAGTCAGAAAGCAAGATGTTCTTTGGCTATCTTCATGATTTTAGACTACAGAAGCCAGAAGGGGGATAGTCACCCTGTCAACGAAGCAAGCTGCACCCATGGGGAAAATGACTTCACCAAGTCCAGTGCCACCAAGTACCCTCACCACTGACACTTGCAGTGCCACAGCTCTAGGCTTGTTGGGACCCTTCCTAAGGAAGTGGTTTCCACCCAGGTGTGATTTTGGCCCTCACAGGAAATTTGATGATTTCTGGAGGTGTTTCTGGTTATATGGATGGAGTTTCTGGAGGTGTTTCTGGCTGTATGGATGGAGTCTGCCTCCAGTATCAGTTGGTGGGAATTAGGAATGCTGCCAATTATCCTATAATGCACAAGACACTCCCTCACCATGGAGCACCCGGCCTGAAATGTCCATAGTAATGGGGTTAAGAAACTATCCTAAGGGAATAACTTCCTTTTCCATTCTACAAAGAATGCAGACACTTATCTGTCAGTCTAGTAATGGGAGAAGGGAAAAGGAGGTACTCTACAAAAACTTCTGGACTATTTTATTAAAAATCTTGGTAATAACAAATAACTTGAGGTATAACCTTTTTTTAGATTTATCGATTTATTTGAGAGGAAGAGCCACAGAGAGAGGGAGAGACAGAGAGAGAGGTCTTCCATCTACTGGTTCAGTCCCCAAATTGCTGAAATGGCCAGAGCTGAGCCAATCTGAAGCCAGGAGCCAGGGGCTTCCTCTAGGTCTCCCATGTGGTGCAGGGGCCCAAGCACTTTGGGCCATCCTCCACTGTTATCAGCAGGGAGCGGGACCAGAAGTGGAGCAGCCGGGACTCAAACCTGTGCCCGCATGGGATGCCAGTGCCATAGGTGGAGGCTCAACCCACCATGCCACAGTGCCGACCCCTCCTCTTACATTTTTAATTTTGGCATTATTAATTATATAAGCACAATATTATAAATCAGAGTCTGTAAAAGTTATGTATCTTGCACAATTGGAAACTTTATACCAGTTAAAGAACAACATTTATGTCCTCTCTCCAGCCCCTGGCAATCCCTCTTCTGCTCTCAGCTTCTGTGAGTTTGACACCTGGGATACCTCATACAGCTGAATCACACAGTGTTTGCCTTCTGTGCCTGCCATACTTCACTTGGCATAATTTCCTCAATGTCCTCCAGGTTAATCCATGTTGTCGCAAGTAGCAGCATTTCCTTTGTCTAAAGTTGAGCAATCTTGCGTTGTATGTATGACCACAGTTTTAAAATCCATTCAACTGTGGATGGATACTTAGGTTATTTCCAGATTTGAGCCATTGTGAATAATGCAGTCATGACCATGGGAGTGCACATACCTCTTTGAGATTCTTTTTTTTTTTTTTTTTTTGGATAAGTACCCAGAAGTGAGGTTGCTGAATCATATGGTAATTCTATTTTTAGTTTTTTGAGTAATCTCCAGACCATTTTCCACAGTGGCTGTACCCACTTAGATTCCCACCAAAAACAAACAGCAGTTCCAATTTTCTTTTTAAAAAAAAATTTTATTTACTTATTTGAAAATCAGAGTTACACACAGAGAGGGAAAAACAGAGAGAGATTGGGAGAGGGAGAGATCTTTCATCTGCTAGTTTACTCCCTGGATGACCACAATGGCCAGCGATGGGCCAGGCCTAAACCAGGAGCCAGGAGCTTCTTCTGAATCTCTCTTGTGGGTAGCAGGAGCCCAAACATTTGGGCCATTTCCATTGCTTTTCCCAGGCCATTAGTAGGGAGCTGGATCAGAAGTGGAGCAGCTGGGACATGAACCAGTGCCCATATGGGATGCCAGTGTCACAGGTGGTGGCTTTACCCACTACGCCACATTGCCGGCCCCGACCAGTTCCAATTTCTTCACATTCCCATCAACACTTACTATCTATTCATTGTAATGTGAAGTGCTATCTCATTGTGGTTTTGAATTGTGTTTCCATGGTGATTAGTGGTGTTGTATATGTTTTTGTATACCAGCTGCTCATTTGTTGCTCTTCTTTGGAGAAATACCTATGCAAATCCTTGCCCACTTTTAAATCAGGTGATTTGATTTGATTTTTTTTGCTGCTAAGTCTAGGAGTTCGTTATATATTTTAGACATTAACCCCTTATCAGATATATGGTTTGCAAATATTTTCCCCCAGTCTGTAGGATGCCTTTTCTCCCTATTGGCTGTTTCCTTTGCAGAGCATATTTTTAGTTTGATGTAGTTCCATTTGTCTATTTTTGCTTTTGTTACTTGTATCTTTTGATCTCTTTTCCAAGAAATAATAGTCCAAACCTATGTTGTGGAAATTTTTCATCTGTATTTTCTTCAAGGAGTTTAATAATTTCAGATCTTGAGCTGGGCATATGCCATAGCAATTAAGTTGCCATTTGGGATGCCCACATCCCATATAAGAGTACCTGATTCAAATCCTGGCTCCTCTGCTTCCAATCCACCTTCCTGCTAATACAGACTCTGAGAGGCAACAGATGATGGCTCAAGTCCTTGGGGCCCTGCCCCAAATGGGTAGACCTAGATGGAGTTCCAGGCTCCTGATTTCAGCATGGTCTAACTATGGCTGTTGTAACCATTTAGGGGAGTGAACCAGTGGGTGGAAGATCTTTATCTGTCTTTCTGTTTTCCCCTCTCTCTGATTTTCAAATAAAATAAGAACAAGCAAATAAAAATTTTAAAAATTCATTTCAGGTATTATATTTTAAGTATTTTTAAAAAGATTTATTTATCTGAGAGGTACAGTGACAGAAGGGAAGGAGAGAGAACAAGAGAGATCTTCCACCTGCTGTGAACCAGCAGGCAAATGCCTGAAACTGCCCAAATGCCTGAAACAGGTGTGTCTGCACCAAGCAAAAGTCAGGAACCAGGAACTCCCTCTGAGTTTCCCACATGAATTGCAGGGGTCCAAGCACTTGGACCACCTTGTGCTTCCTTCCCAGAAAACTAGCAGGAAGCTGGATCAGGATCAGCCAGAACTCAAACTGGCACTCTAATGTAGGATGCCAGCATTGCAAGTGGTGGCTTAACCCTCTGTACCACAACACTGGTCCCCATGTTTAAGTCTTTAGTCTATCTTTTTTATTTGACAGATAGACAGTGAGAGAGAGACAGAGAGAAAGGTCTTCCTTCTGTTGGTTCACTCCCCAAATGGCCGCTACGGCAGGAGCTATGCCGATCCAAAGCCAGGAGCCAGGTGTTTCCTCCTGGTCTCCCACGCAGGTGCAGAGCCCAAGCACTTGGGCCATCCTCCACTGCCTTCCTGGGCTACAGCAGAGAGCTGGACTGGAAGAGGAGTAACCGGGACTAGAACCGGCGCCCATATGGGATGCCGGCACCGCAGGCAGAGGATTAACCCAGTGAGCCACAGTGCTGGCCCCAGTCCATTTTGAGTTGATTTTTTTATACAAGGGTCAATTCTACTTTTTTCATGGAGATAACCAGTTTTCCAAATGCCATTTATTAAAAGATTGTTCTTTCCCCATCGTATATTTGGCATCATTGTCAAAGATTAGTTGACCATACATGTATTCATGGGTTTGTCTGTGCTTTCTATTCTCTTCCATTGGTCTAAATGTCTGTCTGTCTGCCAGTATCACACTATTTTTTTGTAGATTTGTAATATATTTTAAAATAAGGAAGTGTGATACCTCCAAGCTTTGTTTGTCTTTCTCAAAATTGCTCAGGCTATTTGGGGTACTTTGCAGTTCCCTTTGAATGTTGAGATTGCCTCTTTGATTTATGTAAAAATGCAATTGAAATATTGATTGGGAATACAGTGAATTTGTAGATTGCTCTGAGTAGTATGGATATTTTAATAATGCTGAATCTCCTAATTCATGAACATGGAATGCCTTTTCCATTATTTGTGTTTTCTTTAACCTCTTTGACTTATGTTTTACAGTTTTCAGTGTAGAAATCTTTTCCTCCATTGGTTAAGTTTATCCCTAAGTATTTTATTATTTTTGATGCAACAAAAAGTGGGATTTCTTTCTTAATTTCCCTTTGAGAGTTTGTTGTTAGCCTTCTGGATGAACTATACAGCTACAGGTTCCAGAAACCTGTGTTTTATGGGAGATGTGGACTATGAGGGAGGTGTGGGGAAACAAGCAAAGGAGATGGGGTTCCTCAAGTCACCCAGACTCAGGTCTGGGTCAGGCCCTTCACCACTCACATGTGTAGAGAATTTTCAGGAGTGATTTGGTTCTAAAATACCTGATGCAACATTTCAGTTCCCACTACTGAACTGCACAGTACACAGTGCCCCAGTGCCCCAGGCATACATGCTGGGGCCTGAATTCATGACTCAGCCTGGGAGGACAATCTCTCTAGGACTCTAACCAACCACCTCTCCCTGCCTCCTTTCTCTTTCCTTGTACTCCACATTTGCTGGTCACAACCCATACAGGCTCTGTTAACAATGGGAAGGCAAAGACGGATCCATTCATAATCTAGTAAGAGGAATAGAGAGATATTATGATATAAAGTTCTGAGGGCTGTTATAATGGTGCTAACAGAGGGAAAGTTTTTGAAAAAACTTCCTATATATGATGGGACAAATCAAATCAGATTCCAGGATTCCTATCCTTCATAGGAGAGTTAGTAAAAAGAGCCTAGAGAGATGAAGCTGAAACAAATAACTCAAAGCTTAGTTCTGTTGTCTCTCCTGTGGCAGAAGACTGGTTATGGGATGAGTGGAGACCTATTTTTCAAAAATACATGTGTTTCTTAAGTATCTGGCTAGATGTTTTTTTTTTCAAAGATTTATTTTATTTGCCTGAAAGGCAGATACAAAGAGAGAGGGAGAGGAGATCTACCATCTGCTGGTTCACTCCCCCAAACAGCTGCAATGGCCGGGGCTGAGCCACCCCAGAGCCAGGAGCCAGAAGTCAGGAGCTTCATCGGGCACTCTCATATGGGAGCAGGAGCCCAACTACTTAGGCCGTCTTCCTCTGCTTTTCCCAGGCATATTAGCAGGGAGCTGGATCAGAAGTGGTACAACTGGGGGGCTGGCATTGTGAAATAGTGGGTAAATAATAATTATTGCAATACAATAGTGGGTAAAAAATAGTGGGTAAAGCCACTGCCTGCAGTGCAAGTGTCCTATGTGGGCACTGGTTCGATTCCCAGCAGCTTCATTTCTGATCCAGCTCCCTGCTAATGTGTTTGGGAATGCAGCAAAGGATGGCCTAAGTGCTTGGGCCCCTGCACCCATGTAGGAGACCCAGAAGAAGATCCTGGCTCCTGGCTTCAGACCAGCCCAGCTCTGGCCATTGCAGCCATTTGGGGAGTGAACCAGTGGATGGAAGGATGGAAGATTCTGTGTGTGTGTGTGTGTATACGTGTGTAACTCTGCCTTTCAAACGAAAAATAAACAAATCTTTAAAAAAATAAACAGTGAAGCAGCTGGGACTTAAACCAGCCCCCATGTGCGCTAACTGCATTGCAGGAAGCAGCTTAACCCATTACATTACAATGCTGGCCCTTCAGGTTAGACTTTTAAGAAACAAAAGACAAGTAGAGATATTTTTGAAGGAAAATATACATGAATCTTAAAGATCTACATGTATGAAAACATTTCTAACTGACGCCCAAAAGGAACTGGTTGGTCTGGCTATAGATGCTGTAGGGTTGCTTGGGCTTTGGAGTTGAACATGGATAAGATCACTGTTGAACAAGGCAGATAAATGAAGAGCAAGTGCAGCTGTCTAATTCACCTTCTCTTGTTTAGATCATATAGGAAAAGAAGGTTGGTTCTGAATGATCTTTTTGGTGCATCACTGGCCATCATGGTGATGGATGATCATTGACATGATTTGATACTTTGATTAGAATACCTACTTATCAATAGTCCGGCTATTTTTAGATGCTAGTATTCTCTGAAGTCCAAGATCCTATGCAAATACTTGCAAAGATGCTCAAAGGAGTTGAGAGGAAAAGGGTGCCCTTTGCAGTCCCTGCACAAAAAAATTGCAATAAAAGTGCCATTGGAAGAGCTCAATCCCCCTCCTGGTGACAGCTGCAGGCCCATCAGAGCTGGGACTGCTCAGCTAATTAAAGTGACCTGTGGGTTCTCTTTGCCCCCAAGAACCCCTCTGATAAACAGCTCCTGACCAGTTCCTTATATGGCTACAGACAGCGCCGAGAGGCTGAGCTGTATTTTGGACGCAATCTGATTCTCATTTGTCAAGGGTCTCGGGTCTTCTGCTTTAGGAGACAGCAGCGAGCTCCACAGACTCTTGTGTCCTGGCCCTGCTGCAGCCACTTCTCCTCTGAAGATTCCCCCTTATCTCGTAACACAGAGGTGCCTGGGGCCTCTCACGGTGTTGGGCAATAGCTAAGATAATTTGAAAGAAAGCGTGATGGGTAAACCAGAATTGGCCAGTTGCACAGGAGAAAAGTGGCTCCAAGTAGCTCACCTTTGAGAGCCTCTAGGGTCTGGGAAGGTCACTTCATGAGCCCCTGGGCAGGACAGACACATGGGCTGTCTAATATGACTTGCTTCCTACTCCATAGCCCCGCACCAGGGAAGTGGGTGCTTGCTGTTGGTGACTGGCATCAGCCATATAAGGACTGCCCCAGGACCTGCACAGGGGGGACATCTTTCCCGAGGACTGTGGACCTCACCATAGGCCACAGGGATGATGAGCACCCTGGGACTGCACTTGTCCCAGAGTTGGGTGGAGCCCAATGCATAATATATGTTGAATAAATGAATGCGTAAAGGAAGCAAATACAGAACCAAGTGACTCACTGAGCATTCTTCTTGGATCCTGCAGCAAGCAAGAATAAAAATATGTATGGTGGATTCTACTGCAGTGACTACATAGGGGGCATCCAGCAAAACTGAAACTATCAGTAATGCTCCCACGCCAGTGATCAATAGCATGGTAGCTGCGGAAGAGAAACACTGGATGACAGCAGAGCACAAAAAGTTAATGCTGCAGAAGGAAGGTACTGTGGCTTTTTGCCAATGATCTTGATGATTTCAGGAACCCCCCACTTTGCCTCCCCAATCCTGTGCTAAGCCATTGCCGGCACCTACCAAAAGCTGCAAGCATTCAACAGCTGCCACCTCTGGCTTCCCCTCCCCAAACCCTGGAGCAAACTCCTGCCCACCTGCCCCAGGTAGACTTCTCTTAGCAGAGGGCACATCTTTCCTGGGGAGTATAAAATAGAAGGGGAAACCACTTCCAGGGAAAGCAAGAAGCCAGGGCTGTAAGAGACAACTTTCTCAGGCTGCAGTCGTAGCAGCCCATATTTAATGTGGAACTGTGACTGTTGGAGGGAGAGCTATTCAGAAATGTATACCCAGGAGTAGAACAAGCTGTAATATATGAACTGACTTTGGAGTAACATGTAATATGCTTAACATAACATTGCAACCAGGGGAGCCGTTTTTTAAGAATAAAACAACAAGGGAGAATAAATATCATTAATACAAAATGAGTGACGTGGGAGTTCCCAGTGAACAGGGGATTTTCTCACTCTGACATCACATTCTAATTGCAGAGGGACTGTCCTGGTTGTCACTAACCTGCTTCCAAAAATAATCAGGTAAAATGTGATTTGGTAGATTTAAGACACAAAGGCCTTGGGACTTGTGGGAGGGTTTCTGAACACCCCGCTTCCAGGGGCTTCTGCTTGGAGCAGGCCACAGGGGAGAGGTAGGTACCCACTGATTGCCACAGTCAAAAAGCCAGCTCTTACGTTCTCTCAGAAATGGCCGTTGGGTTTTTCTTATATGACTAGAGAAAGAATACTTAAATTGTGCCACTGCCCAGTCTTTAATTTCACCACTTTGTTTTCCACTTTGTGTTGGGATCTATGCACATTTGAGATCTCTTGTGCTTCTGTACCATTTTACAATTAATTTTTCTACTGCTGTAAAGAATGCCATTGTTATTTTCACTGGGATTACCTTGAATCTGTAGGTCACAATATTAATTCTTCCAATCCATGAGCACAGGATATCTTTCCACTGATGGGTATCTTCAATTTCTTTCATCAATGTTTTTTAGTTTCAATGTAGAGATCATTCACCTTCTTGGTTAAACTTGTTCCTAGGCATTTTTTTAATACATGTTATTTCCTGATTTTGTTTTTTAGATAGTTCACTATTAGTATATAGAAATACTACTGATTTTTGCATGTTGATAATATATATAGTACAACTATATATATATATAATTTTTATAGAGAGAGAGTGCAACTTTACTGAAATACTTCATTAATTTTAATCATCTTGGTGGAGTCTGAGTTTTCCATACATAAGACAATTGTTTTTTGCATTTACAGCTTGCATGCCTTTCTCTTGCCCAATTTCTCTGGCTAGGATTGCCAGTGCCACAGTGAAAAAAATAGTAAAAGTGGGCATCCTTGTCTTGATCCAGATAGTAGAGGAAAAGCTTTCAATGCCTCCCTATTCATGGCGTTAGCTAAGGGTCTGTCATGTCCAACCTCTATTGTGTTGAAGTACATTCTATAAGATTTTGCTCAAAAGCACAGACAACAAATCAAAAAGAGCTGGATCGGAATTCATAAACTAAAAAGTTTCTGCACTTTGAAGGAAAGAAGCACCAGAGTAAAGAGGCAACCTCTGGACTGGGAGAAGTATTTGCAAACAATATATCTGACAAGGAGTTAATATCCAAAATATGAATATCAACTATATAGGAACCCCCCCCCAAATAATCTAGTTAAAAATGGGCAAAAGACTTGAAGATACAATTTCTCAAAAGAAGATATACAAATGGCCAACAGGTACATGGAACAATACTCAACATAACTAACCATCAGGAAAATGCAAACCTAAATCCCACTGAGGTATCAATTTACCCTACTTAGAATGGCTATTGTAAAAAAAGACAAAGGTAAGTGTTGGAGAGGGTGTAGAGAAAAGGGAATACTTATGTACAGTTGGTAGGAAAACAAATTAGTGCAACTACTATGGAAAACAGCTTGGAGTTCCCTCACAAACTTGAAAATATTACTATCATATGACCTAACAGTCCCTCCATTGAGTTTATGAGTGAGGAAAGAAAGTCAGTCTGTTGAAGAAATATCTGTTACTATGTACACTGCAGCACTATTCACAGTAGCCAAAATACATAATCAACCTAAAAATCCATTGACAGAATGGCTAAAAAATACAGTATATGAACACAATAGAATATGATTTACTCATAAAAAGTGAAATACTGTCATCTGCAACAACATTAACCTGTTAAGTGAAATAATCTAGGCATAGAAAGACAGATACCTGATCTCACTCATATGTGAACTCCCAAAAATTGATTTCTGGGAGAGTATTTGGCATGGCACCACAGTTGAGACACCCCTTAAAATGCACATGTCTTATCAGAACGCTTGGGTTCAAGACCCAGCTCCACTTCTGAGTGCAGCTTCCTGCTAGTTTACGCCCTGGAAGGTAGCACGTGATGACAGGTAGTCGGGTCCTTGCCAACTATGTGGGACACCCAGTTCCAGGCTCTTGGCATCAGCCTGCTCAGCCCTAGCCATTGTGACCATTTGGGTCCTGAACTAGTAGATGGTGGAATTTTCTTGATCTCTGTCTCTCTGCCTTTCAAATAAATTAAAATAAATGAATGGAAATTAAGAAAAAAGGTGGTGATTATGATTTTAAAAACAAAAGCTGATCTCACAGAAGTAGAAATAGCATGATGGTTACCAAAGGCTGAAGTGGTTACAGAGGAGGGCAAAAAGGGGAGGACACTGACCAAAGGATCCAAAATTCCCATTGATAGGAGGAATAAATTTCAAGAGAACTATCACACAGCAAGGTGACTGTGGTAAGTGATGATTGTATATTACTGAAGAATGCAAAGTAAGCAGATATTATGTGCTGTCACCACAAAAATGATGCATCAGGACTTGGCATTTGGTCCACCAGTTAAGATGCTGCTTGGGATGCCCACAGCCCTTTCTGAAGTGCTTGGGTTTCAGTCCCAGCTCCACTTGTGAGTCCAGCTTCCTGTTAATAAGCACCCTGGGAAGCAGCAGGTGATGGCTCACGTAGTTGGTTCCCTACTGCCCACATGGGAGACCCAGGTTGAGTTCCTGGTTCCTGGTTTCATCCTGGTCCAGCCCTGGCTATTGCAGACATTTGGAGAACAAACCAGTAAATGGAAGATTCTTTCTCTCTCTCTCTCTCTCTCTCTCTCTCTCTCTCTCTCTCTCTTTCTCTCTCTCTTCCTCCCTCCCTCCCTACCTCTCTTTCTCTCTTTTTCCCCTCTCACTCCATCTCTCTGCTTTAAAAAAAAAAAAAATAGTGATGCACCAAAATGAACTTATCTTTTCATTATATTTTCTACAAACTTTTTGCAATGCTTGTTATAACTATGAGACAATTCATTTTTAAATTATTTATATTTAACTATTCTGTAATACATATACTTTGAATGTCAATTTGAAAGCAAACTGTTGCACATGAAGAAAAACATATAAAAACCTGTGGCTAGACCTCCTAGGCAGGCCAGAGGAGGACACAGAGCCCATTAGGCCCAGGTAAGAAGTACAGCAGGGTTTCATGATGACGCAGCGTGGGAGTCCTCTCCGATTTCTGTCCAGCAGGCCCTGACCTGGTCAGGACAGATGAGGTCTCAGGATGACCACATGCCTTTTTGTGAAACCATTCTTTTCATTCAGCATGCATCTGGCTCGGTGTTTTCCAATGTGAGATGTCCATGAGCATTCTTCATTAAAGGAGCGCACACCCTGTGATCTCATAAAGAGAGGAACTAGGTTACACAGGTGCCTTTATTACTAGACTTCCCCCGGCTTTTGATGTTGGGAATTTGCAAGAGTATGATGAAGACGCAATGCATCCCCCAAAAGCATTTCACTGGGCCAGGGTGTAGAAGAAACTCGGGTCTGCATTTTTCTCTCTCTGTCTGGTCCACAGCATCACACTTGTTTTTAATGCCTAAATGATTTAATCTGTAAATGTGAGTTCCTGATCTCCTATCATAACACACATGGCCACGATGTGGCAAAAAAAAAATGTAAAGTGCATTTTTTTTGAGATCTACCCAGCTTTGAACCTTTCTGGGGTATCTGAGGAACAGCACCCCCTCAAAGAGCTAAAGTTCAGGTGAGACATAATCTGCTTCCAGCTAGAGGTGAAATAGTCGGGGAGTGAGAAGCAGGTAGACGAGCACCCTGGGGCAATGCTCTCTGGCCACTGCCCATGTGTGCAAGGGCCTCCAACCCAGCTCCTTACTCACTGCCTGCCTGCCCTGTACAGGGTAATAACATTAGATTCAAGGAATTTTGCACATGTGATGGTTAATTTTACGTCCACTTGAGTGGGCCACGGGGGCCCAGAGCAAGCGTTGTTTCTGAGTGTGTCTGTGATGTTTCCAGAGGAGGTGAGCAGAGGACCCGGTAGACTGCCCTCCCTGATGTGGCTGGGCACAGCCCTATCCAAAGAGGGACAGACAGAGCAGAAGGCAGGGCAGACAGGAAGGCACTGTCTTCCCTCTTCCTGCCTGCCTGCGTGAGTGAGGACATCTCATTTCGTCTTCTCCTGCCCATGAAGTGGGCTTTGCATCGTGGGTTCTCCCAGGGTCTCAGCCCTCCAGTCACAGACTGAATTATATCACTGGCTTTCCGAGGTCTGTAGCTTGCAGACCAACAGAGGGGTGTGTGCATGTGTGCACGTATGTGTGTGTATTGATTCCACTCCTCTGGGGAACTCTAACTCATACAACATATCAAGTACCTCCCAGACAAAACCTTATTTGGCAAAGTTTCTTTCAACAAAAACTCCTCATGGAGCTGCCCTTTCAATAATTATACTAAATATAATTCCTGCACTTCTACAGAAATATGATGGTTTTGCATCATCTCCTATCCTTAGCATCTTGTCGGTTCTACCTTCCCGCCAACATCTATTGAGCTTTATGTTCTAGAACACAGAATACAAAGTTCTAGACCATGAGGATATGAACATGAATTCCTATATGGTGATACATATATAGATATAAAACCATATAATATATAAATACATAAATATATATGAAGAGGATATATATGATAATATATATAATGTGAAGACAATATATATATTACATGGTTATTAATCATGGGGTATGTTAAGCATGTTATATATTACATGGTTATATATATCTTTATATTCTCATGTATAATATATATAGGGCTTTTGAGGGAGGGGCCATGGTTCCTGGCACATAACTTTTTTGGCCCTTGTTATTTGCTAAAGGACTAGAACAATGAACATATCTTTTGCTAAAGTCATGGCCTCTTGTGTTCCTGAAGCTTTTATGGGACTTTTTCAGAAAAGTAAAGGGTAAAGATGATCATGTTGCCACTTTAGGCCTCAGAAGGAAAGACCACTTTCCTTGACCTTCTCCCACCCACTTTACACCTTCTCCTCTTCTTTCCTGGGGAAGGTGATAGAAGTTAAATTTTTTTCTTCCCCAATGTAGGTCATAGAAACTAAAAATACACACTAATCTTCTGCCTTTGTGTCTTGGAGCAGACTAGCAAGAAATTCTCTGACCCACCTTGCCTGATCCTAGAAGATAAGACCCTCATTTCAGCAAGGCTTGTGCTCCATACCTGCTGGAAGGAATGCTCTCCCAGAGAGGCAGAGAAGAATCTGGACAGACAGGCCTCGCTGGGTGGCCACACTCCTTCTATCAGCTTAGATCTTGGCTTTGTGTCCAGTCCCATTTCTACACAGCGGTCTATGCCTCTATCATGCCTAGGCCGTGAAGTCTCCATTGAAAACCAAAGGGAATGGTTCCAGGAGCTTCTGGACAGCTGACCCCAAATAGTGGAGGCCACCAGGCCATCATGTGGATTGAGAATTTCTGGTGGTCCAGTGAAGGACGAATAAATGCAAAAGGAAAACATCGTGAATAGCATGGCATTTGAGGTCAACTGGGAGAGCGTATTGCTATCCCAAGCTCACAGGCGGTCCTCAATAAATTCCAGCCAAATAAAGGAAAGAGTGAACAAATAAGTCCAATTTGCACTGGATGTGAAGAATATCTCCCTTGTGGGGCCAAAATATTGTTTGATGTGTTAATCATATTTTCTCCTTGCATCTTCCCTTTCGACATTTCAAGCAGGAGTCCCAAGCTTGTAGTTATTGGCCCCAGTACACTTTCTGGGAGAAAAGCAGTGGCAGCCTGGAGGAGTTTGTGATTGGAGGGGTCTGTCTTCATGGCAGGAGGCCCTGTGTGTCCAGAACAGTGGCAGGAGAGGCTGAGAGGCAGCACCCAGACCTCAGGAAGGGTGGCAGAAGGTGGTGCACATGGGGGGCATGGCATGGGAGCCTTGAGGTCCTGGGGCCTGCGTTGGCCGAGAACTTCAGGTAAGTTGGGAGCCTGGAAACTGTGCTGTTAGAAGCAACCAGAACACTGACCTTCCAAATGCTCACCCGCTTGGAGGTGGGCAATCCTGCTCAAGCTTGAGATGAAATTTTCTGCTGCCTTGGTGACACAGTCTCAGAGCAGGAAGCATACGATTTTAAAGAACACATTTAAAAGTTATACTCCTTGTGCATCATATAAAATTGTAACTACCCTTCTTGGACAAACATACCATCTTGAGGCTGGTTTGCCTTGTAATGATGAAAAGCCTGTTGAGCCACGGCGCCGGCCAAAAAAGTCGAAATCTTCTATTCCAGAGGTTTTCTTCCTATGGGTGGTCACACACAAGCCTCAAGGACCCAAGCGGCTGTGATGTTGACAGGAGACAAGTTGGAGAGAAGGGAAGAGAACTTGCCTCCTTTCTGCCCTCTTGGCTCCTGCTAGAGACTTGTAGATATCCCTCTGGAGGAAATTACAGAGATCACCTGCTGGTTTCTTGTTCTCCTGGACCCTGCAGTTTTCCTGTGCCCTCCTGATGAGGGGCAGCCACCTTGGCTTGGACATTCCTGACTGCTTGGCTTCACTCACACTTGGCCCTCAACAACCAGAACTATAAGACTAGACCTTTCAAGACTAGTCCTAGCTGTCTAGATCTCCCAAACACCTAGTTCCTTTAAAAAAAAAATAGAATCTCAATTTCCTAGTATACCCAAGCTGTCATTGCAGAGCAGAAGACAAGGACATCATTCAGCCTCTTAGAGCCTTTCCACAGTCCTCCTTACCTGTGTCCACTCTGTTCCCTGTCAACATGGCCACACCTGTGCTTCAAGCTGAAGTGTGTGGCCATAGGACAAGGAGAAGAGTAAGAAGAACCAGAGGAAGGGACACAGACACTTTTGATTGTGTGACATTGCCCCCAAAGTTTCACATTGAAGAAAAATAGAGGTTTTTGTTTTTTTTTAAAACTATGGAAATAAGAAAAGTTTACCCAGGAGTAACTCACAGATGTGACATTTTGGTATTTACTGCCCTTGGAGACAGGCAGTTGAGCATCTTTGAGGTTTTCAATAGATAATTAAAAATTAGTTCCTAAGAGGCAATAATGGAGAACCAGTTACCAGGAAACACCCAAAGGTAATCACTCCCAAATAAAAGGATACCCAACCAGAAATTTCCAGAAAAGAATGAAGAGGAGAACCCTTGATAGCAGAAGGTATGGGACATTCAGGAAAATTTATAGGCTTACATATTTTCCTTATCAAAAAATTTTAATGCTTATAAACAAGAGTCACCAGGAAGAGCAAATAGGTAAAAACTGAAAATAATAAAATAAAATATTGCAGCTCAATTCACAATAGCTAAGATCTGGAATCAACCTAAATGCCCATCAACAGTAGACTGGATAAAGACATTATGGGATAAGTATTCTATAGAATACTATACAGCAGTAAAAAAAAAAATGAAATCCGGTCATTTGCAACAAAATGGAGGAATCTGGAAAACATCATGCTCAGTGAAATAGCCAGTCCCAAAGGGACAAATATCATATGTTCTCCCTGATCAATGACAACTGAGCATCAAAAAGGAAACCTGTTGAAGTGAAATGGACACTATGAGAAACAATGACTTGATCAGCCTTTGTCCTGACTTTTGAGGAACAACTTAATACTTTATCCCTTTTAGTATTTTTTTGGTTCTACTTAATACTATTAGTTGAACTCTTTAATTAACACACAATTACTCTTAGGTGTTTAAATTTAACTGAAAAGTGATCCCTGTTAAATATAAGAGTGGGGATAAGAGAGGGAGGAGATGTACAGTTCAGCACATGCTCAATTGGACTTGCCCCAAACGGTAGAGTTAGAAACGTGCCAGGGGATTCCAATTTAATCCCATCAAGGTGGCATGTACCAATGCCATCTCACTATTCCAAGTGATCAGTTTCAGTTCATAATTGATCACAATGATAGGATTAAGAGTCAAAGGGATCACATAAACAAGACTAGTGTCTGCTAATAATAACTGATAGAATTAAAAAGGAGAGAACAATCCAACATGGGAAGCAGGATATACAGCAGACTCATAGAATGGCAGATGTCCTAAACAGCACTCTGGCCTCAGAAACAGTCCTTAAGGCATTTGGATCCGCCTGAAGAGCCCATGAGAGTATTTCAAGAATGGAAAGCCAGGACACCCTGGCAAAAAAAAAAAAAAAAAAAAAAAAAACACACACACACACACACACACAAAACCTAAATGAAAGATCTCTGCAAGTGAGATCTCAGTGGAAAGAATGGGGCCATCAAAGAGGGAGGCATCTTTCTTGAAGGGAGGAGAGAACTTCCACTTTGACTATGACCTTGTCTAAATAAGATCAGAGTTGGCGAACTCAAGAGGCTTCCATAGCCTTGGCAACTCATGACAAGAGCCTAGGGAGATTACTGACACCATAAACAAGAGTGTCAATTGTTAAATCAACAACAGGAGTCACCGTGCACTTACTCCACATGTAGGATCTCTGTCCTTAATGTGTTGTACTATGTTAATTAATGGTATAACTAGTACTCAAACAGTACTTTACACTTTGTGTTTCTGTGTGGGTGCAAACTGATGAAATCTTTACTTAGTATATACTAAGTTGATCTTCTGTATATAAAGAGAATTGAAAATGAATCTTGATGTGAATGGGATGGGAGAGGGAGCGGGAGATGGGAGGGTTGTGAGTGGGAAGGAAGTTATAGGGTGAAAAAGCCACTGTAATCCAAAAGCTGTACTTTGGAAATTTATATTTATTAAATAAAAGTTTAAAAAAATAAAATATATAACAAAAAGAATTGTTGAATGAATTAATCAGCCAAAATTTGTTTCTTTGAAAGAACCAGATTACATAGATAAATCTATTTTAGGGGGCCGGTGCTGTGGTGTAGTGGGTAAAGCCACCACTTGCAGTGCCAGCATCCCTTATGGGCGCCAGTTCAAGTCCCGGCTGCTCCACTTCTGATCTAGTTCTCTACTATGGCCTGAGAAAGCAGTAGAAGAAGGCGCAGGTCCTTGGGCCCTTGCACCTACATGGAAGATGTGGAGGAAGCTCCTGGCTCCTGGCTTTGGATCGGCACAGCTTCAGCTGTTGTGGGCAATTGGGGAGTGAACCATTGCATGGAAGATCTTTCTCTCTCTCTGTCTCTCCTTTTCTCTCTGTGTAACTCTTTCAAGTACATAAATAAATCTTTAAAAGAAATCTATTTTAAAAGGGGAGAAAGACAGCAAAAAATACACACAATTACAAATGAAGAAAGAGAAAACCCCGCAAATGCAGAGAGATTAAATATATAATATAAATTGTATATTCATTTCACTCTGATAACACATTTGAATGCCTACAGAAAATGCTAATTTTCTAGAAAAATATGCAATCATGGAGGCCGGCGCTGTGCTGCAGCGGGTTAACGCCCTAGCCTGAAGCACCAGCATCCCATACGGGCGCTGGTTCGATCAACCTGCTCCTCTTCCAATCCAGCTCTCTGCTATGGCCTGGGAAAGCAGTAGAAGATGGCCCAAGTCCTTGGGCCCCTGCACCCGCATGGGAGACCCGGAAGAAGCTCCTGGCTCCTGGCTTCTGATCGGCGCAGCTCCGGCCGTTGCGGCCATCTGGAGAGTGAATCATCGGATGAAAGACCGCGCTCTCTCTCTGCCTCTCCTCTTTCTGTGTAACTCTGGCTTTCAAATAAATAAATAAATCTTTTAAAAAAAAGAGAAAAAAATGCAATCAACTGAACATCAGAGGAGGAAGGTTTGCATGGACCTATCACCACACATAGTGAAAAGTGATCCAAAATCTACCAGTAACAAAGCACTAAAATCGTATGCTTCATGTCTGAGTGTAATTTAATCCTGTAACAGTAAGTAATTTCAGCGTTTCATTATTCCAGACCATATACAAAGGTGGAAGTATACTATTCCACTTTCTGTTACCATTTCTATAATAGAATACCGGAGTCTGGGAAGTCGGTAAAGTTTGTTTTGGCTCACAGTTCTGGAGGTGCAAGGTGGAGGGGCTGTGTCTGGGGACAGCCTTCTTACTGGCAAAATCCTGAGGCCTGGGGTCCCCACACGGCAAGGAACAGGAAGCGCACGCGTGTGTCTCCTGGTCTCTTTCTCTCTCTCAGAAAGCTAGCAAGTATTCAATCACAGGGGCTCTACCCTGTTGACCTTCCAAAGGCTCCACCTCTAAGCAACACAGTCAAATTAAGTTGTCGCCCTCTTGACTACCTCACAATTGGGATTCAACTACTGCAGGCATCTTGGAGGGCAAGCCATTCAAACGATGGCAGCGAGGCTCCCCGATTCTTTTGTGAAGCCAGACTAACCTGGATACTGACAAAAACTGATCAAAGAAGTTAAACCAACCTAGAGGTCATCCCATTTGGTCCTATTGTATCATTTCCTGTATACATTGCGAGACTCCATTTGCTGATATGTAATTCAGAAAGTTTGCATTCGGATTCCAGCAAAGACACACACAGTTGAGGCTAAGGGACACTCAGGGCCCTGCTAGCAGCACAAATGTTCCCAGAGAAAAGCCTATCAGAATGGATTTTGATGCACCCTCAAGTGGAAATAAAAGCAGAGAGGGAGAATGGGGCATGGTTTTCAGTTGCCATCTCATTAAGAAGTCAGGAACCACGGACCACGAACAGACTATAAGAAGCCTGTAAAAACGATCATCATAAAAACAACTTTGCTCTCGTTTTGGTTTCTTCTGCTCCATGTCTCTGCAGATTTGCATGGAACCCTTCAGATAAAAGAGGGCCTGAGTGCTTTTGCTTTTGTACAACAAAGCAAGGCAGAGTGGGGAAAGGAGCACCCTGTCTGGTATCAGGCCCAAAGATGCCAGAACTGCAAGAGTGGGTGGTGATGTGCTCACGCATCAGGCAGAGGAGTTGAGGGGGCAGGCAGAAGAAAGAGAGCATTGGGGTCACAGCATTTTGGCCCACAGGCCCTTCCTCCAACAGTCTCTATTATGCGCCCATGACTCATTCTGCCCCTATATTTCTTCCACATTCATCCTCCAATTCCTTCTACCCTTGAAGTCTAACCGCCACCTCTCCTTCCCATGAAACTGTCTGAGGTCCTGATTATGAAATTCACTAGGCACTTTTAAATCCTTATCTTACACTTCTTTGCTGCATTTCTGGCAACCTGGGGTTTGTAACAACTTACTTTGACCCATTTCTATTTCCCATGCCTACAGGTTCTTACACCTCTCATCTAATACTTATCACAACCTGGAGTCGCAGCTCAGCCAGGTCAAAATCTCTTAGTTCCCTCATCTATTGAATCAGAGTGTGCCACATAGTTCCTCTTGCATGCACCTCAGAATTACAATCCTGGGCTTCCCTGGCCCTCACAGCTGGGACCACTCTTTCTCCTCTGAACATGGGCAAAAGTTTATTTGTACCTATCATACCTCTCTCACACATTCATTCCAATCATTTGAGCATCTACTCCATCAAGGGCTGTGTCGGGGAAAGAAGAGATAAAGAGGTCACTAAGGCAGACGTGGCCTCTGTCCTCAAGAGCAGCACTACTGGATTGAAAAACGGGGTTCAACCTCATACTAGGAGCTTTCCTGAAGGGCAAGAGTCAAAAGCACAAAGTGGGTACAAAAAAATTTGCCAAAAGTTTAAGAAGCCCTGGTGCACCTAAACATTATCTCCCACCTGACTTTCCTCTTGGATAAAACTAGGAGCTTGCAGGAAGTCCACATGGGAAGATGCTTATTTTCACACGGGTGGGCAAAGCTTTAGGATTCTGAAAAGAGAAAATAAACTGTGTAAAGGACAGTGGTTTTTCTAAGGTATTGCACTGAGACTTTCAAATATAGCTACGTTTCACTTCTAAAATGGAATTCAAGTCTGTTTCTTTGATCTTTCTCATTTTTTGCTGAAGGAGAGTCAGATGTTCAGTAAGGTATGACTCATGGGCAAGGCTTTCAAAGGCGTGAGGACAAACAACCATTTTGGTTTAGAGCTCTAAAATACTCAAAGAATGCTAACATTGGAGCACCAGGAATGCAAACATCGAAAAAATAAATAAAAAGCACCCTCATGGGAGGAGATTTTTTAAATGGCCATATTCATGGTCATTGCTGCACTGGTTAAGGGACCACTAGCGACGGCTGCATCCCATATTGGAGTGCCTGGTTTGAGGCCCAGCTACTCTACTTCTGATCCAGCTTCCTGCCAGTGCTAACCCTGGGAGGCAGCAGGTGATGGCTCAAGTACTTGGGTTCCTGCCATCCACAGGGGAAACTTGGATTGAGTTCCCGGATCCTGGCTTCAGCCTAGCCTAGTCCTGGTTGTTGTGGGCAATCGGGAAGTAGACCAGCGGATGGGAGATCTCTTTCTGTCTCTCTGCCTTTCAAATAAATTAATTAAATTGTAAAGATGGCAAGGTTGGTAAAGTGGTCATTTTCTACTTGGACTGTTGGATTTGTAGTTTCTTGTTGGAAGTTTCCTTTTCATGAGAAGTTATCTAAAGCAAAATGTAAATGATTCCCAGAATGACAGAGTTGGATACTATGCTAGATAGAGTCTCTGAATTGGGGCAACCTGCTACGCCACATTAGTGCTGTCTGCCATTCATTTGGGAAGCTTCTTTTCACGCATTTGGCCTAGGAAGACATTCAGTTTGGGGGTGAAAAACAGAGCAATTTTGAACCCAAAATTCCATTTTCCAAGTCACTGACTGTGAGCGGTTCCTCTGGCCTGCTGAGATGAGTTCCATCAGCAAAGAGAACCTCGGCAGATCTGGGTTCCTGGCAAACAAAATGTAAATCTGTAGGTTTGACCTTGGGACACCAACATTTTGCAGGGTTGGAAGACACGGGAACACACAACTTGTTGCTGCAATACACAAAAGTTTATTTTTGACTTTTTTTTCTTCTTTTCTGAAGGCAAAATAAAATAGAACTGAACATGAATGAATTGTGTACAACCAAACAGCCTTTAATACGGAAGGGACAGTCCGTGAACACTCTGCCGTCTTGGGATGGCTTCCCCTCCCCGCCAGCCTCCCGCTCTCCCGCTGTCCATGAGGAGTGGGCACAGAAGAGAGGTGGCAGCCAGCGGGGCGAGGTGAGCGAGCGGCGTGGGCTCCCTCAGATCCGTGTGAGCTGGTGCCACAGGCTGGATGGGAGGATGCTCTCCACCTTCTCCATGACAAAGTTTAAGGGGGCAAACAAAGTGCTGAGGAACTGCAAAGAAACCAGAAAGACACAGCAGTCAGGGGTGACCTTGTCCACAAATATGCAATGCACCTCTCTGACCCACGTGTGCATCCCAAGTCTGTATTATGCAAGTCTCTGTAGGCTGCGATCTCATCTTGACCTTTATAGGAAGCACTGGTTGATGGGCAGAGCCACATTCCAGCCCCTGCCACCTGTCCCAGGAGGTAAGGGAGCAGTGTCTGCAGACACCTGGCCTGCAGTGGCCAGGTCGACCCGCTCAGCTTTGGGATATGTTGGCGGCCCGTGAAGATGACGGGTGTCATCAAACAGGCATGACAGATGGGTGGCAAGGTGGGCTGAAGACTTTGGAAAGACAACGACAATTTAGACCACCTGCCCATGCATCTGAGTTTAGCACTTTTAAGTGGAAGTGGCAATTTACAAAGTCAAGTTTGTTGTACGTAAATTGCTTTGGGATCCTGCTGTCTCTCAAACACCTGCCCTGCTTATTTCTGAACCAGCTGTGTGGCAGCAGGCACCCCAGGAGCTGCAGGGAAAGCAGCAGGGGTTATTCCAGGCAGGATGTGTCTTGTTGAAAAAGGTGCTCTGAGCCACCCTTCAGAGACCATCATTTGGCTACTAAATTCCTTCTTCTTTCCATGTAGAGAACAATGCTCATTAGGTATGGCTTTCAAGAGTCAACTTCTCTTGGTGGTAGGGGAGGTGGCCCCATCCCATTCAAGGAAGAGAAGGGTACATGGACGGTCTTCTTGCCCTCTGTTCAGAACCAAAGTATCCCACTCTGGTTCAACACGTGGTTCAACTGTCGAATCCTCTCTCCTAATCCCCTGCTCACAGCACAGCTTTGTCTATACCACCCAGAACTGCCCACAGGATAATACAGAGCGTGTGTATCACGTGCAGAGGGGATGTGGTTCTGTGATCAGACAAGTTCAGCGGAGAGTACACTAAATGATGCTATGTATGCTTGGTCACACATTCTTGGGTCCTCAAGAAGACGTATGGTGGGCAAGTTTCCCAAATTCACTGACTGCAGAATTTTTCTTTTTTCTTTTTTTAAAGACAAGTAGAACGCATACTGAGAAGGCCTGTAACACATTATAGCTTGATCACCAAGTTTGAGATTTGCATGAAGGAAACTCACGTTACTGTAAATTTGGAATCCATTTCCAATCTATCGTTTATATCAATTAAATATATTTACTCAGTAAGGCTCTTAAGCCCCGGGCAAGTGTAAGAGCCTGGAGGACAATGCCCCCACCTCCTTACCCTGGTGAAGAAGCTCAATCCCATTGGTGGAGGCAGCAGGGCCACTAAGACCTTGGCAGAGCCAAATAATATCCAGATTGGCCAAGCAGGATAGCCACACAGGACAGCAGCCCAAAGAAACTACCAGGAAGTTTCAGAAAAGGAATGTTGAAAAATGTAAGTGAGGCAACTGCAATAGATCCCAATGGATGGTTGGGGAATCAAGAGATAGAGATGGGGTACGGATGAAAAACATGAGCAGGGTGGGCCCTACAGGCTCAACAGACAGCCTCAACAGAAAAGGGGAAGCAAAGGAGATGACCAGCAGAGACAAAGTGGCTCTGCTTAGTTGATACACTTAGAGGTCGAGTTTAAGAGTGAGTCAGGAGGAGGCTGGGAGGGCCTTGACCAGGAGGCTGGGTTGCAGTTAAGGAGCAGACAGCCATGTCTGTGCTTGAGCAAAAGCAGGGAAGTCCTGTCCTCAGGCGAGTATTAAGTGTGTGGCCGTTTTTGATGTCCTTGGGATGCTCACCCAACTACCTATCTCTTTCCACATTTTAGAACTAGACTGGGTACCATTGATGAAGCAGTTGGGAGACAATGAGGGAGACAGTGAATCCAGAAATGAGTACTTACTGCCCCAGCTGCCTCTGAAAGTAGTCGTAAAATCCTGGTGATGTGAAGATAATGAATGTGGAACAAGCCTAGTGCTGAAATTTCCAACACGGTAACATTTTAAAATTAAGTATAAACATATATATATGTATATATATGAAGGTACTTCAAAAAGTTTGTAGAAGATGGAATTCAATGATTTATTTTGGTACAAAATTAAAAGAAATTGCATATTTTCTATGAACTTTTAAAAGACCTCATACACATAGATTTTAATTTTTTTACAGCAAAATAAAGCTATCTTTTAATTCCATTTCCCATGAACTTTTATCCCTTGTGTATATACATAGTTATGGATGTGTTGTATTACATGTCCCTTTCAAACACATACACACACATATAATTAGAAAATGACAAGGCTCAATAAACTACAGCATTTGCCCATAATACTCAATGCTATTAAGAGGAGATAAGTGCTTAAGTGGTCTGGATAAGCCAGAGATTCCAACAGGTGTTAGAAGATGGGGCTCAATAAACAAGGAGATACTGCTGGTGAAGTTATCGTATCCTAAAGACTTAACCAAAAACAGATTCAGAGCTGCTGAATTTGTGACAGAGTGGGGAAGAAACTGCTGAGTATGAGGCATGAGCCAGTGCAGTCAGAGGACAGGTGTCCCTCAAAGTCATCACACACTAGAATGTGGGGACATCAGGAGCCTCAACCTCAGGTGCAGAATGAATGGGAAGATGTTACAGGGTTAGTTCAAGATAAAGGCATTTTTTTCTTTATTTGCTTTGTTTGGGGCACTGACTTAACTTGAATTAAAAAATCTAGAGGAATGCTCCACTCTCTTTGACATCCATAACTTCCAGCTCTTCCCACGCTGCACAGTAAGACGCAACGGACTGTTCTGTCCTATATGACACTTGCTATTCTCAACAAGGTTTCACAAGAGAATTAAGTCCCAATGTCTAAAATGCATGGGATGCATTATGTCTCTCCTTCACATCTGGAATGCTCCATTCTTTGGGGGAATTGAGCAAGACTCTTTTGAACTCTATCCTAGAGAGCCTAATTTACTGTCTTGCAAATAATCCGCCTTTTTCCTAGCCCCGTCTTCCTCTCCATCCCACACCACGAGGAGGAAGCACACAAGGTAGTAGGGCATCTGAAGCTCCTCAACACTTACATTTGGTAACCGGATAAACATCCACGGCCTTCATCTGGTAGTATTTTTAAAAGTTTGAAGGAGCATGCCTTGTTTGCTATGCTTAGTTGTACTTTGTCACACATTTGAAAATTAGTCATTACAACTTTGCCTGAGACCCAACCAATACACACAGAGAAACGGCACTTACACTTCTGGACTTGGGGAGAAATTTATTGCCTGGAAAGTTAAGTCTGAATGAGCAACACCAGGCAACCCTGAAACAGCCCATCTATCTCAATGTCGAAAACTTCTGTTCAGAGGGCAGAGATACATGGTCAAATCTCTAACCAAAGCGCCCCATAATTCAATCAATGTCGTGTGGTGAGAAAAAGCAACTCAGCTAATAAAAAAGAGAGTGACACTTCAATCGCCTGATCCTCCTCTTCCTGAAACACCATCACTTAGAAGGAGGTCAGGGCTCCCAACAGGCTGCATGCATGTCCGGAATGCCTCTGCTTATCTGTATACGTTCCAGGTGCCCTGGTGCCATCAGACAATTGACATTTCACTGTAATCAATATCAGACTTCAAAGAAGTCAGGGCCTATAAGTGAAGATGAGAGTCAGAAGTCAGGGGGCTCAGTCTCCGGGAAGGAGAGAGACCAGAGGGAGAAGGACGGGGCCCTTGAGAGCAGAAGGTCAGACTGGGGACCTTCCTGCATTCTGTGAGGGGTGAGTTGGGCGTAACTTATTTATATGAGCAGCCTTATCTAGGTACCTAAACATTCAAGGAAGAGTTCCCTAAGTCATTGAAGTTGATCATGTGGGGGCGGGGCGGGGCGGCCGTCGAAACCTCTCCTTTGACTGTTTTCCAGTGGCTCTCCCGTCACTGTCAGCTTCCTTGCTGGCTGCAGACCAACGTGTAAACACGCTGCAGAGTTCCCAAGCTGCTCAGCCTGGCGGGTGGCAGTGCAATCTCCCTGTGTCTACTCCAAGTCATTATCCCAGGGACATTATCTCGGGAGAAGGCTGAGAAAATCATTTTCACAAGCTGCAAATGGCCTTTAGGGCAGCTGTGATAACCCGTGGGGTGCAGGGTGGGGGCTTCAGGATGGGCCTGATGCAGTGACAGGGAGGAGCATGCCGAGAAGATGCTGGGGGCGGGGCCGGGGTGTGGCTCGTCCCTCTCAGGCCATCCATCTTCCTTCCCCACCAAGTCTCACCAGACCTGTTGGAGACTGCTAGACCCTAAGAGATGAATGTGGGGCTCCAAACAGAGGTTCCAGAACAAGCCTACTTAAATGACCTTTGAAAATTCGGACAACTGATCAACCTACCCCACACAGAAACATGCAGACCCTAACGGCAAACGTATGTTTCATAAAAGCATTTGCTCCTGGAGTGAAAAACCAAAGGCTTGGAAATAGTAAACGAGGAGAGTGGCCTCTCGTTTAACCTCCATTACAAACGTGCCTATCCAGGACTCTGGAGAGAGGGCTGCACACCCACGAAGTTTTCTACTCACCAGCTGCCCTACCCCGACCTCCTTCCCCTCCTGGTGCTCTTGCTGCTTAAAGTCCCCAGCGATCAGTGATTTCATTCAGGGTGCTGGTTCTCAGCCCTGGTCACACAATCGGAGTCACTGCCGAGCCTCTGACAACTTAGGTGCCCAGGCTGTGCCCTGGCCAATCAAGTCTGAAGTGGGAGCAGGTATCAGTCACTGTGAAGTGCCCTCAGTGGCTCCAAGGTACAGCCAGACTGAAACCACTGTGTCCCGTGACGCTTTCCCCGAGCAGCTCTGCCAGCACACCGCACGGCTGCCAACGGTTGCTCAAAGGTTCGGCATTGTTGAGACCAATCACCAACCTCCGTCCTCAGAATCCCCTGGGCCTGGTTAGAAATACAGCTTCCTAGGGATTAACACCCAAGATTCTTATTTTCTGGTGGCATGGTCAGGTGAAATCTATGCACACTGGAGGCTGTGTACTTAACCGAAACTCCCAAGTACTACACCACTGTGGAACCAAAGGCATTCTTATTCAAATATGCTCTAAAACATGTGTAAGGGAGAAACAAGGTGGAACAGTAACTGTCTAACGTACATATATTCGTATTCACATTCCACTAAACTTACACTTTAACTTCAGAATTTTGGCAACTATTTTTACTCAGAGATCGGTAAGACAGTAGACGACAATAACAAACAGTGCAGACCCATTAACTAAGCAACATCCAAGGTGGCAATCTGGGTGATACTGAGGTTAGAAATCCACCACATACAGAAGACTTAGGGAAATTTAAAATATTCAGCCTGGACAAAAGAGAAGGGGGCTGTGAATAGATGAGCTGTCTTAAGAACTTCAAAGAGAAAGTTGAATTTTTTGGCAGAATAGAAATAATATGTAGAAATGTAAGAGAGGCAGATTTTAGTAGTATCATGAAGAATTCCAAGTAATTCAACAACGAAATGGGCTTTGCTGTTAAGTCAGTGAGCTCCCCATCACTGCAAGTATTCAAGATGGGTCTAGAAGGCCTCCACTGGACATTACTGTTGAAGGCAATTTAAGGTCCTTTCAACTCTAAGAGTCCATGACTCTAAGCACAAAAGAAGAGAAGGAATGGTGAACCTTATCTGATCTTGACATTGATTCTTTCTGCAGAGACCACTACCGTTCATTTATTGAATCATCATTTATTAAAAATCTATGTGCAAGGCACTGTGCAAAGCTTTGGGGATACAGAGATGAGGAAGACACAGTTCTGCTCTCAAGGAGCTCACATTCTATAGATGGACACACAAGTTTTCAACAATTATAATACATAGTATAATAAATGTGATAATATACGTATCCATGGAATACTGTGGGATCACACAGGGACACCTGACTCAGCTCAGGAGACATTTAAAGAAAGCTGAGTATGAAAGAATGAAGAGGTGTTAGTAGAGTGGATGAGATGGGGTGGTGACAATGAAGAGCATTCTATGCAAATAGCACGTGCAAAGGCACCGAGCTGTGCAAGCTCCTGGTGCATCTGAGGATGGTGAGTAATTCATATGGTCGAAGAGCAGTGTCAGTGCAAGAGTTGGGAGAGAAGAGGCTGAAGAGGCAAGCAAGGGCCAGATGATAAAGGGCCTTGGAGGCCATGCGAAAGATCTGGGACTTGATCCTGAAATGGGTGGGAAACCGTTGGAGAAATTCAAGCAGCGAAGTGACATGCTCAGATTTTCAATTTAGGAAGATCATTCTTCTGTCAGTATGGAAGAAAGACCTGCAAAGAATAAGTCTAGAAGCAGGGAGATCAGTTAAGACCATTGGGGGAGTCCAGGCAAGAAGTAACAAGGACCTAGCCTGAACGAGATGCAGTGGGGCAAGGAGGAGAAAAGGAAGAGGTAAATCACACTCGTCGGATGCCTAGTTGCTTAGGAGGTTAGAACTGACAGCTGGGAAGGCCGAGAGCGATGGGATGCAGGGATTGAGGGAGGGCAGAATTTGGGAGGCCTGCCGAGTTGCTGGCTTGAGTAATTGGCTGGATGGCAGGCCCACTGGTAGAGGTCAGGAATACGGGAGGAGGAACTGTTTTGGTGGTGGGGGGAGAAGGGTGATGAGTTCACTTTTGGAAATGTTGAGATTGAGGAGCCGGCGGAATTTCCAGTTCATCTTCAACACGCATGAAAATACTCTCGCAATTCCAGTCCCTGAACTCTGCCGAGCAGAAAATGTCAATCATCTGGAAAGGGATTAAATCAACCCAGCCACGTTAGAAATTATCATTGCTTAGTACACTCACCTTGAAATCTGATTGGAATTCCAGGGCAACAACTGTAACTCT
Source organism: Lepus europaeus (assembly GCF_033115175.1). NCBI lineage: Eukaryota > Metazoa > Chordata > Mammalia > Lagomorpha > Leporidae > Lepus > Lepus europaeus. The sequence continues at coordinate 32,063,930 of NC_084827.1, forward strand.
CTGCCATATTCCTTCTGTTTGAAACTCATCTGTGGCCACATAGCACACTTACCCTCACTGCACAGCCAGGTTAAAATGGTCAGTATTCAACAAGGGGGCAAAGGCTCTCGGCTGTCCATACAGGTGGCTTTTCTTATTAACGCTCCTCTCTGCATCCCTCCTTATAGCCTCTTAATGGATTTGCTCATATCTAATTGTCATGAAGCATACCGCTGAATACTAGAAGCCTTCCGTGCCCTCTCAGTTCATCCTCCAAATAAGCTAAATGTTTGTGGCCATCTAAAAAAACTATTGAAATCACCTTTGAAAATATAAATCTCATCCTTCATGAAGGAACGACCCACAGTAGCCAAAGATTGGAAATAATGTCATTCAATTTAAACCAAACTGAACAACTTCCTACAAATTTTTCATCAGCTAACATTCTTTAAATTACTCCATCCATCCTTTTGGACCCTGAGCATTATTTAAGAAACTGCTGAGACCTGGTTTCATGAAATGAGGCAAGGCATGCATTAACAACTCCCATTTTATCTCTTGACCCTTAATTTTTTTATTCCATTGGTGATAACGAACATCGAACAGTGAGTAATGGATCTCTACGGGCTCATATACACGCCTGTGTGGCAATCCCCGATTTCGCCTATGCTGCCTCCTTTGGCTTTCCCTGTCTGTTCCCTGAGGCCTCCCTCTTGGCAAACACTCACAGCCTTTGCGAAGACTCCCATAAGTTCCGGGAACTGATGTGTCAGGAGAGCCAGCATGGCTGTGAAGGAACACAATCCAGCAGTAAAGAGAATGAAGAAGGGAAGCTCCTTCTTTGGGTAAACTGAGACTTCATGGAAAGCTGTGGAGTAGACCAAAGGGGAGATGTTAGAACTGTGAAATGCATGCCTGGGGAATTCCTATATGGTGGGGCTGACTCTTCGGAGATTTCATTTCCTGATGGAAATGAAAATGGTTGGATACTTGGCAAACCATAGCCATCAACTGACCCAGCTTTAGGCTACCTATCCGGTTCTCACAAGTCCACGGCCAACCTTCAGCACTCTAGCTAGAGGCTTGATAGGGATAATTTGTGATGTTGCACATGTATGGGCAAGAACAGTAGTGCCATCTATGCCTAATATACAATCTTTCTCCACGAATAAAACAACAAAACTTTATTCAAAACACATGCCCATTGTACAAAACCTAGAAAATACAAAACCAAGTATACTGGGGGAAAAAATCCCTGGTCTACATTTTTACCTTCCTGTATTTTGTCATGTCATTATAATGAGGTAATGCTAGTTTATCTTGTATTTTTTCCTGGCACACTCTAAAAATGTCAGTGGAGGTTACGCCCTGACAGAGACATTCAACAAGGACCTCACATGCTGGCCTATTCAACCTGCAAGGGTAAGGGTCAAGGCTGCTCAGGGTTATCTGGCCCAATTGAGGAGCCTCTTGATGATAAATATACTTCCAACAATCACCCAAAACAAAACAAAACAAAACAGGTGCTCTTTAGGGTGCCTTTCATGACTTTTAAACTTCAAACACTGGGTTTGAGGGAAATCAAAAAGCTATGGCACAAAAGCCATGAGGAGCAACTCCTCCTTTCTGCTCATTAAGTGGCTGCCTGTGACTGTAGTGTGCTGTGCTGTTTGTTGGCCAGAGGAGAAAGGGCCACCTGCTGGGGCCAGGCCCCACCTCCCCCCGGGGGGGGGGGGGGAGTGGCTGGGAAACGACAGGTGGGCACCATCCCCAGGCTAACCGAAAGCACCTGAGGGACCCACATTCCCCAGGAAATACAGGCTCCAACGGCCTTTCCTCCAACACGCAGCTCTCTTTAACTAGAGCCTTAACTAGTAACCCGTACTGCCCAGCACAGAGCAGACGGGATCCGGGAGGGACAAAGCACAGACCAGGATGCCTACTCGAATCTGGGTGAGGATTCAAACGCGGGATGGAACTGCCCTCAGAACTGAACGTGACCACAGTTGTCCTTTCCGTGTGCCAAATACAGGAAGCAACCTGCCTCACAGCCTCACCCTCAAGCCAGGAAGGATTGTGAGGGCCACAGACTTGCACCACTGCCTTCACTTACATACATGGGAGCCAGAATTTCCTACTTCAGGCTTCTAAAGATTATCCTTGCAGAGTTTCTTTTAAGAACTCTGTAATCTTGTTCTAATAGCTAATCTATCTCCATGGAAACTTCGTGGGACTCAATTAAAACATTTAAAAACACTGTGCTTTTCAGAAAACTGTCTTTCTTAGCAGAAAACTGAAACTTCAGCAGGGATCTCCCTGAAGAGGGAGTCAAAAGGTAAACTCTGGGCCCAAAGCAGGGATTTCGGAAAGGAAACATGATGTCGTGTGAGGCACCAGGCCTTTTTTACACTACAACCCGGCAATGAGGAGCAGCTCTCACATCCAGTCTGACTACCAACCCAACGAGGGAGGCATCTTCTGCTGCCTCAACCTGATGACAGCACATTAGTTTTGTACCCAGATGCTACCACTCTGGGGGTTTGGGACTGGCTCCAAACTGCTGGTGTCTGAATACTTACTGCGCTCGCAGGGCTCCAAAGTTCCACTGTTTCTCAGGGCAAAGTACTTACATATGTGATAGCTAATAGGTGTCCCTATAACTGGGGCTGGGCACAGGGAAGGGGTGGCAGGAGAGAGGACAGGGGACAGAGACCTAGCCCAAGTGTAGAGCTTATTATCTGAGGGAGAAAACTATGTCCTACGTCAGGGCCAGTGAAGAGTCTGGACCTGCGCCTTACACACAGTCTGATCTGATAATAACTATTTAGCCTGAACTGTCAAAACAATGTTGTATTACAGAAAACCAAAATAATATTTTCCACATGTGGTATGGGCCACTAGACTGCTAGCTTGTAAGGTTCTCGAGGGCAGGGTTTTCCTTGTGTGTGCTTTTACACAGTGCTGAGGCCGCACGTGTGCTCTGCACATGTTACGCCAACTCATTATGTGCAATACACGAGAGGCTCCACAGAAGCCCCTCCGGCCAAGAGCATTGCATCAGCGCAGGGAGCGCCCCCGCCCTGCCCCGTGACTCCGCCTCTGCTGGCCATGCCAGTGGCCTGGTGCTGCCCTCCCACCCCTGACTCATTTGCAGCTCCCTCTGAAGTCAGCGCTTCCTCTGCAAGCTCCAGGCAGTGCAGGCCACATCGGACCAGCTGGTGGGCCCTGGCAGAACCCTCCATGAGGGGCCAGCCCGGGGGCCATCTGCCCCAAACCCGGGGTCTCTGTGCTCAGGCCCATCAGTACACGGTGCCTCTTCCATCTCAATTTCAGTCTTTTGGCATCTTTCCCTTTGATGAATTTGGAGAGCTTGAAGCCAAACCCACTCACATAACTCACTTTAATACATATGCTATCAAACAAGGACAGGGGTTGGGAGGAAAGCAATAAAAGACAAAGAACATTATAGACATTCATCATTCCCACCTCTTCCCATTGCCCCCTCTGGCCACACCACCCTCACCGGCTGCAGAGAGGACTATGAGAGGTGAAACTTACATGGGAGCAGCTCCCGGTCTGCTGTTTCTGTACAGATAGGGTAAGGATAAAATAGGTGCCCCTTTTCCAAGGGATAAGGGATCATCCGAAAAGCTGAAAAAGAGAGACAAGGTGGTAGAAGTTCAGTGTTTGTCTCCCAACTTCCCCACTTCAAAAAGGGGCTTTTTCACATTTTTGTGATGGTGGAGGACACTCCTGCAAGGGAGGCGCTACTTACCCAGCCGAGCCCTGTGCCAGATAAAATGTCAGAGATACATTATGATGTATTACTCACACATTAATCTCACACTATATATTCTGGGCAAGCCTCGCAAAACTGGGTGGGGATAGGGGTGTAAAGGGGTAGGGAAGCCATCAATTTCAATGCCCAGGGTTTCATCATGTATAAAATATTATAAAAATGTTATAAGCACTAATTCAATATAGCTCAGCCAATGGTAATCACACAAACCTGGATTGAAATGCTTCCCCAAGAAGCGAATGTGGATTGACTTGTTGGAGCTTGTTACAGATGTACAAATATGAAAGGCATTCTACCATGTCTATTTTAAAAATATGTCTAAGTGGATTAGGACTGCAACCAAGATGGATAAAAACAAAAATGTAAAAATGCATGACTTGGGAGGTACTTCTAAACTTTATGAAACTTTTAAATCTTCAATATCATGTGGGAAAAAGTGGAGCTGGAGAGATTGATTATCTGTATCTTGATGATGTCAGGCCACCTAAACTCTGCTTTTGTGGCATCGGATGACATTAGCCCCACACTGAATTATGGCTTCCCAATCAATCCATCCCTCCCCATTATCAAGTGTGTTACTCTCCCTGTTACAATGTCATCAGCATGTTACTCTCACTGTTCCTATGAACAGGGCTCATGGAGGTCATTTTTCTTTAGCAGATGGACTTTTACTCCAGCACGCTATAGACATAAAATACAACAGCTATATCCTACACTAGAAATGTCAGATAACAGTCCTTGCCTTCTTCATAGGTGCCAGGGAGGGATGGTGGCAACACACACCAAGCTTTTTAGTTTTAAATGCTACATTTCAAGAGATTGTAGCCACATCCTCAGATGTGTGATTACCAAAGCCTTCTCAAAATGCTGTCAATGTACATGTTTATCTTTTGCATACTTATTTCAAACAGGAATCAGAAACAAAGAACGTTCTCTCTCACAAAAAAAAAAAAAAAAATGACAAGGTTCTGTTGTACCCAGCATCGGTGCACATATGGTATTTATTCTAGTGTCTGAATATTATTTAAAAGTAAAAACATTATGTATGTGATTCCAGCATTTGGAATGCAGTCAATCTACACCACAGTGGTATCACTCTGAGGTTACAGCACATTGCCACGGAGACTATAAATCACTATAAATGTGGGATTAGAGCAGAGCCAGTGTGCTGGCAGTTTGCTGAGGTAAAAATGTTATCAATTTTCTCGTAACAGAAACCTCTTAAACAGAGATTAAAACATTAAAAAACGCCCCAGACTTTAACTCTTCTTAAAACGAAAGGCTCACCCTAGTTGAATCAGGCCTTTTCTTTGACGCAAACTAAAATGACTTTTGCCCACTAGAACAAGCAAGAGGAGGTTCCTTGTGCACATTGTTAACACACAGAGCTCACTTGAAGGAACCAATATCTCTTTCAACAGAACCAGACTTTCAAGAGGATTGGGGGGAAAGCATAAAGACCTTTCAGTGCCTCTATAAGGTACACCAGAATCTCTTCTAAGAAGCATTGACTTTAAATTTAAACTATAATGTGGCAGGATTTTCATAGCATTTCCCATAAATGATGCTGCTATAAAAGCTCTAAAAAATGTGGGAAAACCTACATTTAAAAAAAAAAAAAAAGAAAGAAAGAAAGAAATCCAGATTCTCCATGTGCAACCAGGCTGGCATAATTAAGAATCTGTTCAGGTTCTTATGATATAAATAAACCCTTAGTTTTCAAGGTGGCTATAAATTTGAATGCTAAATTTTATTCAAAATTGAAGTTGGTTCGCACTTCAGGGAGCAATTTTTGCAGTGAAATATAGGTGTACATGATCTTGTGAGTGTTCAACCATGGAAATCTAATGGTTGGTTGGTGTCTTTTCAGTCAGATGAGGTTCTTTACATCAGTACTTGGCGTGCATACAGAATTTTGTGCATCAAGTTTGTCTTTTTCTTTTTTAGTTGGTTTTAGTCTTTATTAAAAAGAATGAAGACATGGGTTATATACAACTTTTAAAATATACATATATGCATATATATAAAATATGCTTCCTGAGTTGCCCTACTTCCCACCCCCAAGATAGCGAAGATGCTTACAGAGCTCTTCAAATCTCTTTGTCACGTCATTGTCATTTACACTGAGCTTATGAAAATAATATTAAGGCTTCTGGCTTCACTAAAATCAAGTATAATTTCTGCTTGCAATTTTATCCCTTGCCCACCCTGCTGTGCAAGGTCTAGCAAAGTGTGAGATATGGAGGTCTAGAGAGAGCCAGAAAGAGGCACTGCATAAACCTGGCCATTCCACCTCCCACCTCCAGGTCTCTTTCACTATAAACACACATGACTTCTCCAAGAGAGCCTCGTGCCTTTAGCCAATGTCCAGAAATTTTGCAAGTGCAACTACTAACACTGTGATTTGGTAGTACAAATAAGAATGCAAAAAGGTCATTTGAACAGATCTATTTTATGAATGGCTACAGACTCAAAATCTTTGAGAAAACGCACACTTCAGAGAAATTAAAAATATACCTGTATTTGGATAAAAATGACCAAAAAAGCTTGGCCACTCAGAATTAATGCATGCTTTACCAATGACATTTGTGTACTCCCTTCTGTGTGCTATCTCCTCCACCGTCCCGATTTCATTTGTGCCTTGGAGGGTCAAAACTAAACTGGGACTTAGTTCATGAACACCTTACACGATCAAGTGTGAGATAAGACACTGCCTTCTTCCATCCCTAACCAGACCTACGTTCTAAGTTCCACACAGAGGCTTTCCACTGATACTAGGGAAAGAGTTGATAGAACCAAAGAATGGACTGAAGGATTAACAAGCTAATTCCTAATTTTTTCAAAGACTCCTGATAACCTCTCACCCACCTATTAAAAAGAGAGCACGTAGGGGGTACTTTTTGTCTACACTGCCTTTTCAAAGAATATCTTGGAGAACTTTATTCATACTATTTACAACAGAGTGACATGACTTTGAATCCCAGCTCTCTTAGAAACAGTCACTCATCAACTTGTGAGTGCCTTCTAATGTAATAAGGATACAAAGATGAGCCCAGCACACACTGCCCCTGCACCCAGGTGGGAAACATGATCCGATAATCCTAAAAGTATAAAAGTTCCCACTGTGCTAAATGCCTGTCTTGAAGGAGAGATTCTTAATGGTGTGTTCATTTAACAAAGGAGCTGCAGAGGTGACATCAAAGGATGAGCAGGACCTACGCTAAATGCTAATGCCATGAACCTCATAAGGTTGGTAAAACTGGATTGAGTGTGACAGCAGAGGTCAAAGTGTCTACACACGGTATCTGGCTGCTCAGGAGAGGTTGGGTTCCTCCTTAACTGGCTTCTGTTTCCATGGAACCTCAAGCTCCTACATTCTCTATCAGGTCACGCTCTAGCATATGTAAAAATGCTGCTTTTTTGGTTAGTAATTAGAAGTGCAAATGGTGGAACAGAAAATTATCATCAAAATTCAAATTTGATGTTCTCACTTTTCACTGCAATGTAGGTAACCAGCAGGAAGGCCATCTGTCTTTTGTGAATCATTTTAAAGAAAATTCAAAAGTCAAAAGCCTGGGTGATGATCCACATTTTTTTTTCACTGTCTAGTTGCACAGCCTTGGGAAAACAACCTTCTGTCTCTCTCTCTCTATATATATATATATAGGTTTTTTAAAAATTTTTTTTATTTATTTATTTGAGAGGCAGAGTTACAGACAGAGGAAGAGACAGTGAGAAAGGTCTTCCATTTGCTGGTTCACTCCCAGTGGCTGCAAGGGCTGGAGCTGAGCCAATCTGAAGCCAGAAGCCAGAAGCTTCTTCCAGGTCTCTCACATGGGTGCAGGGGCCCAAGCACTTGGGTCATCTTCTACTGCTTTCCTAGACCATAGCAGAGAGCTGGATCAGAAGAGGAGCAACTGGGACACAAACCAGTGCCCATATGGGATGCTGGTGCTGCAGGCAGACGCTTAGCCTACTACGCCACAGCACCAGCCCTAACCTTCTCTTGACTAGATTAAATTCCAATTCTGAGAAGAAATCCTAAGGTTTTATTGCCAAGTCACTAACTTGCCAGTGATCTTCAACATGCTAACACATTGCCCCTGCTTTCTTGATAGTACTGGCTGTAACCTCCCTCTCTTCCTCTTATTCAGCATACACACACACACATACATATATGCTGAATATATATATATATATATATATATATATATATATATCTACACATACACAAAAATTAATGTTTCTCCCAAAACACTTCTGAGCCTCATTCACCTTGGTATTTGCAACACAATGGTTGGTATCAGAGAGGGACTCTACATTTGTTGAATAAAATATAGTACACAATCACTTGTTGAATAAAATATAGTACACAATCCCTTTATTAACTCAGGTGGATCCAAATTACAGCCAGTCACCCAGACCCAATAAATAAACAGAGTAAGCAGGCTCTGCTGGGCAGTAGGTGGGGAAGCATATGATATCTGGATACTAGCTTTTAAGATAAGTTAGCTATGATCAGGGTCAAGCTCTCTCTGAAATTATAACATTTGGCTTTGAATCCATTGAAGAGGTGGAAGTGGGATCTTGCTTTAGTAGTTCAAAAGGTGCCAGCCTTATGGAGGAAAGGTTTGGTCAGAGGAAACGACTAAGAACCACATCTTACAGTGAGGAACACTTGCCATTAGGTTCAAAGAGAATAAATTAGAATCACAATCTCATCCTATGCTTCAACAATGGGCCGTTTTCTCTTCTCAAAGGAAATATTCTGCCTAGTCCCCCTAAAAAAAATGCCACCTTCAAATCTTATACATTATTTAGTGGATTCTTTGGGGAAAACGTGTCTCCAGAAAGAAAATAAAGAGCCTTACTTGGTAGGTGGAGAAAACTGAAACAAAGACAGGCTAAGTGATTTACCCCATGGCACACTGGTCTTCTGATACATAGAACTAGAAAGTTAAAGTTTACAGTCACAGGAGACAGCACTGATTGATAACATAAATGCAGCCAGAACAGAGGCTTGTACAGTACAAGGTAGGAGGGAGATAAGGCCACGTCAGTATTTATTACAGGTAAAGCAGGGCTGTGCCATTTAAGGTAGGGCCCCATCAGGCACAACATCAGTATAAATAAGACCCAGATCAAATGAGGCTTTCCACCCAGATATGTTTTTTATACTCAGCTCATATGTGTAGTAGTGTATATGAGGATAACCAGAAACTATAGTGTTTAAAATAAGTATAATTCAGATAAGGTGGCAGCTGTGTAATGAACTAAGAAACATATTATAAAACCTTGTAAATTAAGACTTTTCCCCTTTCTTAATTATCTTGACTTTGAGGAACATATTGTTTAATCTCAAGGGCTGGGACAGTGATGAATCAAACATTTTGGAAACCTTTGAAATGCTGATGTATTTGAGGTTGAGGATTCAAGTTTTTTTTTTTTTTATAAACCACCATATGTTTCAAACCCAAACAATCTCTGCCATGCATCAGCTAGACTTCAGGGTTTTATCAAAAAAGGGAGATTTTTCAGCTTGATTGGTGGAAAACTCAGTTCCACAAGATGACTAATGTGTCAACATAATAAATTCATTAACAAGCAAAACAAAATGTTTCCACCCCTTCCCCCTAAGCAATACTTTTTGACAGAACCAAGAATCTTTTTTTAATCTCCAAAAGCTAGATTGAATAATAATCATTCACAACATGGAACCTGGTGAAATTAGGTACTATTACCTTCATCCCTGAATGTTTTTTCAAGTGAAAAAAGGAAGTTGGAAAACAGCTAGGGAATGGTCTTAAATTCAGAATGAAGAAAAAAAAAATGATTCAATGGAGAAAACCATGAGGCTGGAGATGTCAAAAGGCACCACCAAGTGGTAGACTGCGGGAAGTGCAGCCTATTCTGCTTAGGCCCAGGCTGCCCAACTGGGGCCATGAATTTGAACCAGAACTGGGAAACCTGCCCTTAAGCCACCAACCTGGGGAGGACACAGCATTCAAAGTTTCCAAAACCCAGATCAGTTATGTAAAAACTGCTCCAAATAGCTGGGTCAGAATTCTAACCCAAGTCCTCTGATTTGAAATCCAGGGCTCTGAACCTCCGTTTAATTCAACTTAGAATGGACACAGATTACAAATGATTTCAAAAGATTGAATGCAGTTTTTGGGTTTGGAGTGGTGATTCTTCTAAATTACATGACATTTTTTTAAAACTTTTATTTAATAAATATGAATTTCCAAAGTACAACTTTAGGATTATAGCAGTTTTTCCCCTCATAATCTCCATCCCATCTCCCGCACCCTCTCCCATCCCATTCACATCAAGATTTTCAATTATCTTTATATACAGAAGATCAACTTAGTATATACGAAGTAAAGATTTCAACAGTTTGCACCCACACAAATACACAAAGGATAAAGTACTGTTTGAGTACTAGTTTTACTGTTTATTTACATAGTAAAACACATTAAGGACAGAGATCCTACATGGGGAGTAAGTGCACAGTGACTCCTGTTGTTGATTTAACAATGACACTCTATTTTTAAGTTTATTTCTTTATTTTTTGGGGCAGTTAGACACTGAGAGAGAGAGAGGGAGAAAGGTCTTCCTTGTTCCATTGGTTCACCCCCCAAATGGTTCCTATGGCCGGCGCACTACACTGATCCGAAGCCAGGAGCCAGGTGCTTCCTCCTGGTCTCCCATGCAGGTGCAGGACCCAAGCACTTGGGCCATCCTCCACTGCCTTCCCAGGCCACAGAAGAGAGCTGGACTGGAAGAGGAGAAACTGGGACCGAATTCGGTGCCCCAACCGGGACTAGAACCTGGGGTGCCGGCACCGCAGGTGGAGGATTAGCCAAGTGAGCCGTAGCAACGGCCACAATTGACACTCTTATTTATGGTGTCAGTAATCACCTGAGGCTCTTGTCATGGGCTGCCAAAGCTATGGAAGCCTCTTGAGTTCGCCAACTCCAATCTTATTTAGACAAGGTCATAGTCAAAGTGGAAGTTCTCTCCTCCCTTCAGAGAAAGGTACCTCCTTCTTTGATGGCCTGTTCTTTTCACTGGGATCTCACTCACAGAGATCTTTCATTTAGGTTTTTTTTTTTTTTTTTTTTGCCAGAGTGCCTTGGTTTTCCGTTCCTGAAATACTCACTCTCATGGGTTTTTAGCCAGATCCGAATGCCTTAAGGGCTGATTCTGAGGCCAGAGTGCTGTTTAGGACATCTGCCATTCTATGAGTACATGACATATTTATAGCTTTGCTTTTATTTTAAGATTTATCTTATTTATTTGAAAGACAGAGTTACGGTGAGAGAGGAGGGGGAGATATCTTCCATCCCCTGCTTCACTCTCCAAATGCAGCAACTGCTAGAGCTGGGCCAGGCTGAAGCCAGGAACCAGGAGCTTCTTCCAGGTCTCCCATGTGGGTGCAGGGGCTCAAGCACTTGGGCCATCTTCTGCTGCTTTCCCAGGTGCATTAGCAGGGAGCTGGATCAGAAGTTGAGCAGCCAAGACTTGAACTGGCACCCACATGGGACGCTGGTGTAGTAGGTGGAGACTTTACCTGCTACACCACAAAGCTGGCCCCAGCTTTGTTTTTAAAAGAATCAAATTAATCTGTAATGAAATATAGTTTTATCTAAATACAGGTATTTACATTTATTGTAAATAGAAAATATGATTGTGCCTGCTGTAGAAAATTTGAGAAATACAAATAGGAAGAAAAAAATGACTTAAAATACACAATTCACTAGTAACTGCTTAAAACAGGTGTATTTATTACTAGTCTGTTTTCTTTGTTTATACATACATATCATTTATTTTATGAAATTGATCTCATTCTATATATAAAATGCATAAATCAATACTAAACAACCAAATACAATTTTAAACTCAACAATTAACTTTCTAAACACCAGGAAGGGACCAGGTGTAAAAAGTATACCTTAGCATGTAAGCAATGATGTCAACTTAAATTGTGGCCTTCTGAGCCCATGTTTCAGGGATGACTGATCCTCTTGTCCTTCCTCAAGTCAGTGGAGTGAAGGAAAAGGGCCCTTGAATTTGCATCCTGGCTCCAGCACCCAGGGCTGCAGGACCTTCAGCGGTCACTCTCTAGTCTCCATGAATCTGATTCCTCTTCTGAAGCTCTGAGATGGCCATCCCTGTCCTGACTACCTCAGAACATTACCAGGAGGAGGAAGTGAAAGGATATAAATACAAGCCTCTGTAAATTACCCACTTACACAAATGCTCTTCAAGGTTCTTGGCATTCTTAAGCATTTGGTATATAGTAGTAATAAGCACTCCCAAAGTTCTCTTTTCTCAAGTTCAATGTCATGGCTCCCTTTCAAAAAGTAGAATGGCGTTATAACAGATTTTGCATGGGATCGCAGTTACCTGATTTCCATGACTACTTTCCCAGAATGGTTCCTCTTTTACTGCAAGGATCCAATGTAGAATTTCCTTTCCAGTAGGTACCTGATGGCCTTGCCATACTGTTCTGCGTCTAGAAATCCACCTTTCTCCGTGTCCTGATGGAGGCTTCTGCCAATCTAATCTCAGGTGACTACATCTCCCAGTGCTACTCCCCTGCTTGAGCTGACCTCTCCCTGTGGCACTCCATGTTTTTCTCAGTCTCCTTGTGTTCCTCGGGCGATTCTGGGCATCTCCCATTGTTATCTGATTATTAATTTCCAAACACAAGTTCCAGTCATTCCTTACAGGACTTTTATTGTTTTACAGTGATGCTTCCCTCAACACCAAGTCTTTACCACCCCCTTGCCCTCCCCTTTCCATGTCCTTACTATAGAGACTGGTGAATTTCTTATTAGAGCAACTTCCATTACGCTTTCCAAAATTCTCATCTACCAGTATGTTCGTATGTGGTAAGCCAACGTGTCTATTTAAGTTTTCCACAACCAGCGCTCAGTGAGGCCTCTCATATTCAGCTCTGCTGGACTTGTTGGTTTCTTTCTCATACTTAAGTAAAAATTTCTCTTGTCTCTTCCTGAGAAAACACCTTACACGCAGCAGTAAATGCAAGCCAGAGGGGACTGTGCACATGCGCAGTGGAGTTTGTTACATCGTAACACAGCCACTCTCAGTTGCTGGTGCATAACCAGACTGCTGCAGTGTATATTACACTTACTAAGTAGCAGTGGAGGCACCAATCAAATCAGCATTCTTCAAATTATAAAGAGTAAATTACATAAGGGCACCTGCTATTAATTCTCTAGAGAGACATTCTCAATACAACCAAAACAACTTTCAGACAACTTTGAGTCTCATCGCTGTCAACTTGGAGTTACCCCATTCTGTCTTGCTCCCCCTCCCCTCCCTTCCTGAACCAACTTGGATTCCTGTTGGGTTAGGGAAGGGCAGGAAAAGGGAGGAGCTGAAGATTATCAAAATGAAAATGGAAGCAGCAGAGATAAACAGAGAAATGAATTAGACAGACACTTGTTTGTGGGGCTGCTCAGAGTAGGGGTGAACTGGGAAAAAATTATCAGAAGACTCTAATATTTACTGTTTTGTTTCCTTGTGAAAGGAAAAAAAAGCCCATATTTTTGTCATATTTGTTTGGTTTAAATTAATATTAGCAGAATTTAAATGCATATGATACCTAATAATCTACTGTGTTTTTAACCATTTTATATTTTCTCAAACACCCCCACTACTCATTATTTCTTCACACATGACTTTGCTTATAACACTGTCCTGGTTCTTTAAGGCTTAGCTCAGATCTCGTTTGATTCAAAATTGCCCATGCCATGTGATTCAACAGACCACTCTCTTCTGCGAAATCACCAGGTGGTGCCACATGCCACTGGTTACTACTCCCAACTGGATGACAGGCTTCTCCAGGTCAGGGAGCGTGTCTCACCTACCATTGGGACCTGCTTTACAGAGAACGACTGGATCTATAGAGAGCAATTACTCGCATCTTGACATCCATCCAACAGGCACCTACTCACCAACACACAAATGCCACCCCTCCCGCCAAGCACTAGGTCCAGTACCACTGTTCTTGTTTTACACATAACTGCACTTGTATATGACCAGCCTGGCTCTGGTGAAGGCTAACTGTGGCCTTTAGCTACCCTCTGAGAAAGGCCATCAAGAAGTGGTAATTCGAGTCCAGGACTAGGCTAATCCCATGCCAAAGATTATCATTATCAGAGCAACATGTGGCTGAGCACCCCAAAGAATGTCTTCTGGGTGGCAGGATGCTCCTCTTCTGGAAGAGTCCAGATTCAGCCCATCTATTCTGAGCTGTGAACATGGTATTATCATAGGAACACCCACCATCAGCAGGGAACTGGAGAGACAAAGTCACTAAAGTCTCAGTGAGGGGTCATCACAGAAAATAAGAGCTGTACACAGGCATATCTTCATTGCTCATCATGAATACTCCCAGCAAAAACAGTTTTAGCATGTTTTTTATACTTTTAAAAAGAAGTTTCAAAGAAAGAAAATTACTTACTGCCTTCCCACGTACAATGCAAAAGATTCAAAGCCCCTTCCACCCTCTTCCAGTGGGCAAGATGAAAGAATGCATATGCTATTGCTTCACTGTCTCCTCTCTTCAGGATATGTTCTGGGGGTAGGATTAAGCTTTTCATTTCTAGTAGGTACTGAAACAAAAAAGGCAGAACACAGTTGTGTTAATACAGGGTAATTCGGAATTCAATATTGAAATAGACAGGTTGATTTCCCCAAAGTCACCATTTATAAGCATTTCATCAAACCTGTAACTTCATTCCTGCATTTGAAGGCAATTACTAAAACATGCAGCAACCCAAAGTTTGCTGACAGATGATCGGGCTTACACTAGTATCCTACAGTAGGCTTTCAGACTATGATCCTAATCAAAGAAATATATATATATATATATATATATATATATATATATATATATATAGACTCCAACAACATAAAGGAAAATGCAGAAGACAGAATTTGGTACAATTTTGTGACCAGCATGGAAATACATACAACAGACACATGAAGGCTATGGCTAAACCAGCTGTACCACAGAGATTCGAGATTAACTAGCACTGCCCACTGTTTCTTTCTCTATTTGCCACTCAACTTTGAAGGACCTTGTCCTGTGAAAAGAGCCCCTTGTGCAGCTGCTCAGGTGCTGATGGGAGTGACGGTGGCAGCCTGAGCGTCAGAAGACCCAAGGAAGGGGGACAGTAAAGAACCCCTACAGCAATGTCTCTCTAGATCCTTTCCCAACGATGGGAAGGTGTCAGCGTATGCCTCTTTACTCCTATCTTCTATAAAGGGAGTGTGAATACAGGACAAGAGGGGGTATTCTTTCTGGGAGCTGAGAGAAGACATTTTCCATTTTTGCTCTTTTGTTTGTTCTGATTATAGAACAGAAAGGGAAGCAAAATTAGAAAGGTATTTTATATTGGCAAATGTTAATCTCTCTTTGCTGGCTGGCATTCTCCCCGTGCTCTGCTCCTCAACTACTTCCCCTTGCAGACTCATCCCCAGCACACACACCACCACCACCACCACCACCACCACCACCACTCCCACAACTTTCACAACCATCTGTGCATCTTTAGAATGGAGATTGGCAAGTGATGGAGAAGGGAGGTTATATGCCTAGTTAACATTAGATAAACATAGAAAAAGGGAGTGCTATGAGAAGAGATGGTCAAACATTTTCGTGTCCAAATTCATTGCCTGTGGGTTTTGCTGTCAGTGGAAGTTTATGAAAAAGGGTGAAGGTGAAGGCTGATGAACAGAAAAGAGATTATGACCCAACTGTCCATGTCTTCATCATTATCTAGCCGAGGATTTGTAGCCTTTTGGGGATCCCTAGGCATCTTCCTTCAACAAGCTTTCTCTGCTGTTGGCACACCTGGCGCAGGGTACACAGACCAGCAGGTGCCAGGAGGACACATGGAGGCCTCTAGGCTCAGCAACTGAAACTCCTCACTCTGGCTCTGATATGTGAAGAAACCTGCAAGTCTCTGGCCTCATTGCAGAAGGAAGAGGGGAGAGAGAGAGAGCAAAAAAAGACAGGGAGAGAGCAAGTGCGAGAGCAAGAGACAGGGAGATTTCCAGCGAGCAGTAGGAGCACAGTGACAGCATCACTACATGTGGGCTTGCAGGGGGTACAGAAATTCTCCTTGACAGAAGACCTGGGCAGAAGGACCTCTTTCCAGGCTGCTCTGTGAGAGGTGTTCACTGTGTTGATGGGAGCTTCTCAAGCATGAGTTCTGAGAGAACTCGTTTGCCTTTTTGAACTCTACAAGCCAGTGCTTTCTTCCTGTACCTTGTTTTAAAATAGTGCAGAACAAAAAATCTTCTGAGAAAAGCAACAATAGAGAATTATATAGAAATACAACTAGCACTATCTTTATAATGAATATCAACCGCAACACAAACATGGAAGTTGCACTTTATACTCAGAGATAGCTGGTATCTTCTCTTGATTTTGCTACTTCAATGGAAGCCATTATAATGTATGTTGCTACTGCCAGCAATGGTCTGAAAAGACACCAAGGCTGTGAGTCAAGAGAAAGACATAAACCTATAAAGTGCTACAAACTGGATTGTTTCAGAGCAAGTTAGAGGAGATTTGGTTTACTCCAATCATCAGGGAAAAAAGGGGGAAATTTTCTTGCCTAATGAGAGCCTTAGAATAAAATTCTTATCTGAGTATCTATCAAACAGTTTTTTAAAGAAAAGTTCATGCTATATGAATTTTGAAACTAAACATGAATACAATTGGTCCATGGTCCTAGGTATAAAGAAATCTCAGATGGTAGTCGTAAGAAATGTGTAAGCTACTATTCCTTTTATTTCTATGGTTAGGAAAGACTTTCATAGGCATTTCATTAGATATCTATGAAAGAACTCTCCCCTTGGCCTAAGGAACTTTCAGGAACAGGGGCATGAGAAGAAGTGATCCTTGGGAGTTATCCACATTTTTGAGTAGAAAACAAATTAAAAGGAGGTGGGGCAGAGAAAACGTGGCTGGGAGGAAGGGGTTTAGAAAATCTCCCACAAAGGGATGCTATAAATCTGTGCTGTCTGTCCAATGTGGTATCCTCTACCCCATGTGGTTATTTACATTTAAATGAATTAAAATCAAACACAAGTAAAAATTCAGTTCATCTGTCCTACTAGCCATATTTGAAGTCCCAAACTGCTGCAAGTGGCTGGTGACTATGGTAGTGGGCAGTGTGGGGAGCTTCTCCATTATCAGAGAAAAGTCCCTCTGGATGGCACTGCTAGAGACATAGTTCCCAATCTTCAAATAATTGAGTGATGTTGAACATGAACAAATCTTAGGCATTCATCACAGGAGTCATCAGTGTAGTATCTACTGACTGAAACTATACCATAACAGATGCCTCAGTCAGAATGCGGGTTGAATGGGATGCGGATGGCTTCAAGGTCATCACCGGTGGCCCCCAAGGGCAAGCTGTAGTTAATGCTGTTTCCCCTCCAAGTGTTCTCTCTGATCTTGGTGCACACGTACTTTTCATATACCACCCTATAATATTGGTTATCCGTGTGTTTGTCTTCTCAGCTGAGTCATAACTGACAAGAGCATGAACCTTGGCATCTTACCGTCTTATGTTCCCTACTGCACCTCCTACAGTGTCTTGCACATTAAAGTAACACACACACACACACACACTCAAAAGCTGAATTAATCTGAAGTCTCCCTTCCCAAGAAGTGTCTGAAAATGAGTATCTCCTGGTCTAATCAGCCTCATGAGGTTGTTCATGGAAGCAACTCACCAAGAAAATAGTGCTGCCTTCTCATCCTATCTATTTTATGGCAGAAATAGGTTATGCCTATAAAGGAGATTTATACGCTGTTATAGTTCCAAACAAAATGTTGGCTCTAACCAAATGATGAAGGCTAATAACAACAATGTGTTATGTTTTTGGCCAAGCTTAAAATGGCTGGCGAGATCAATTCTCAACATGTGCAACATTTAAATTAGAAAGGCATGGAACAACATTTCACATCTTACTTGTCAGGAGAAAAATAAATGGAAGAGAGCAGATTCCTATCCACAAGTATGCAGAAATCAATTAGAATAACTGTAGCTCACAAATCAGAGAGCACGCTCTGCCTGTCTATATTAATGGCTTGGCTTCTATTAGCTAAACCAGAATTCTGTGCTGTCTTTGCCCACCATCCTGCCTCGAACTTCCTCCCCAGATTTGCAAATCATGCTGATCTTGAAGTGCAGTGCATCTAGTTTTCGGAAGCAACTTTTCAAAATCTATTTGTGTCAGAACCCAGCTCCTTGTGCAGGATTGGAAGCATTCAAGTCAGGAGCTGTAAAAAAGAGCAGAGGGCTGTGGTCTTCAATGAACAATACCCACTCAAGGTCAGAGGCTGGATCACCTGTCAGGAAAGCTGTAGGGGAGACCGGCCAACAGAGGCTACCCTAGGTGACTGTTAAGGTCTCTTTTGTTAAGGTCTTAAAATTTTATCAGTCCAGTGAAAATGATCTCAAAGTCACCCTTCACATAAATGCTAATGTCATGGAATTAAGTCATACCCTCTTTTGTTGAGATTGTCAATGCCAACAAAGCATAAGACACATCAAAGTCATTAGCAAAAATCCGAGTAAACAAAATGTGAAAGAACTAGTTAATTAAATTATAGCACACGAGGAAGATGACTATCCACTGCTCCCCAAAACAGGGAGCAGAAGAACATTTCCTAGCATGGGAAATGTTCACAATACGTCTTTAAGTTAAAACAACAATGACAACAAAAACAATGTACCATGTTATATATAATATAATTGTCATGGGATATGTTTAACAGATTATTATTTTGATAATAAACATGTATATGTAGGCATTGAAAAACATGTGGCAGTCAAAGAGAATGTTATTGGAGGTTAAATATTTGATTTTATGAAAAATTACTTATTGTTCTTTCTATGTTTTTAGTAATAAGCATTTTTCCCTCTGTATATTTTTTGTAAACACATCTATGTATACATAGATATGTAACAAATGCATTTTCTAGACTTGCATCAAAAACACAAAAAACAGATTATACAAATGATAACCAGTTTAGCAACTTTTTTATATATATAATACTTTGGCATAAATAGCTCTAATAAAACAAATTCTAAACCCAGAAAATGCTTTTAAAATATCAATTAAGAATTCAGAGACTAAAACAGCATTGGTTGGAAGAGAAGCTACAAGTTCTGTTTTAATGTTGCCTACTCCCTGGGTTCAGTGAGACACACAAGTGTAATAGGACAACAGTAAGTCAGCGTGGTTCACACAGATGATGCTGTGATGGACAATGAAGTACACATCCCCAGGGTTCCTTGCTTCACCTCCTCCCATGTACCATCCGCCATCCTGAATCACTATTTTGAATCCTGGCTCTACTATTCAGCTATGAGACCTTGGACATGTAATTTAATTTCTTTGAACCTCAATTCATTCATCTGTAAAAATGGAACAAGGCCGGCGACACGGCTCACTAGGCTAATCCTCCGCCTTGCGGCGCCGGCACACCGGGTTATAGTCCCGGTCGGGGCACTGGATTCTGTCCCGGTTGCCCCTCTTCCAGGCCAGCTCTCTGCTGTGGCCCAGGAGTGCAGTGGAGGATGGCCCAAGTGCTTGGGCCCTGCACCCCATGGGAGACCAGGAGAAGCACCTGGCTCCTGCCTTCGGATCAGTGCAGTGCACTGGCCGCAGCGCGCCGGCCACGGTGGCCATTGGAGGGTGAACCAAGGGCAAAGGAAGACTTTTCTCTCTGTCTCTCTCTCTCTCTCACTGTCTACTCTGCCTGTCAAAAAAAATAAATAAATAAGAAAAAAAATTTTTTTTAAATGGAACAATAAAAACACACATCTTATTGGTTTAAATGTTCCCATGTATCTTCCTGGTTCTCCCCCTACACACACCAAAATGCCTATAGCAATTGGGGCTGAGCCAAAGCCAAGATCCTGGAACCCCATTAAAGGTCTCTCCCATGGGTGGCAGAAACCCAAATACTCGGGCCATCATCTGCTGCCCAGTAGCAAGCTGGATTGGAAGTGTAGAGGTGGGACTTGATCCCAGGCACTCTGATTATAGGATGCCAGGCTTACTCACAGTACCACTACACCTGCGCCCAGTTTAAATTTGTGGAGATTACATAGAGGTAACATATGTAAAGCATTCATTGAAGAGTAGCTGTTTTTCTTAACAAAAAGATGAAACAGGGGCTGGCGCTGTGGTATAGCAGGTAAAGCCGCCGTCTGCAGTGCCAGCAACCCATATGGGTGCTGGTTCAAGTCCCGGCTGCTTCACTTCTGATCCAGCTGTCTGCTATGGCCTGGGAAAGCAGCAGTGGATGGCCTAAGTACTTGGGCCCCTGCACCCATGTATGAGACCTGGAAGAAGCTCCCGGCTCCTGGCTTCAGACCGGCCCAGTTCCAGCTGTTGTGGCCATTTGGGGAGTGAACCAGCAGATGGAAGACCTCTCTCTCTCACATCACTGTAGAGGTGAGTTGTATTTCTTGTATCTGCACATTCCACTGATGACTGCGTCTGCTTCTAGGTAAAATACCTTAGCAGGTCCATGAAGGGTTCCTCATCAAGGTACCTGCTTCTTCTCAGTTCATTTATCTATTCATATGTTACTTTGCTTCATTTGAAAAATGTGTGAGCTCCCACTTTGCATCCCAAGGAAAGATATGGGAGTGCCACAGTGCAACCCAAGGACACAGATATGGCAGTGCCCACAGGGTATCTTGGGAGTATAGGTGTGGGAGCATCTCCAGCTTACACAAGGACAGGAATACAGGGGGACTCACAGTGTACCCCAAAGTTATGGAAACATCCCGGGTACCCTAAGGACACAGACATGGGAGCACTCAGTGTGGTCCAAGGGCACTGGTACAGGAGGGCCCGTGGACATCCAGAACAGATTCGGGAACACCCGTAATGTACCTCAAGGGCACAGACATGAATTAGGCCAGGTCTGTACTTTGATGATGCATCATCTTTGTAGTAAGGAAGAAGGAAGAAGAGGGATTGAGGGGCAGGGAATGAGGAAACAAGAAGCCATATAAAGACACAAAGCCCAACACGATGAGCTCCTCAGTGACTGCACTGAGATTCTTTGCACCAAGGAAGCAGATGGTGAGCGATGTGCCTAAGACGACCTCACAGAAAAAGGAAAATACAAGCTGATCCTATCAAGTGAATGACACTTTACCCTCAGGGATGTCTTCCTTGGGGAGGGGAGATTCCAGGCCAGGAGCAAGGCTGGACCGTGTCCGCAAAGCATCAAAGCGTATGCTGTACTTGTCGCCCGTGGCGCCCGAGCACTCACATGACACTAATGGCCAACTCACCTAAGCACTGACCTGTGCCTAGTGTTATCTCAGGCACTCCTCCCACCACCTCTGGGAGGGACCTGATGTCATCATCCCTATTTCACAGATGAGAAAACGGAGGCTTTGAGGAGCTGGGTCACTCGCCCAGGGTCGCACAGGTTGCACGTGGCTGTGCTGGAGCTCCGGCTCTTTTCTACCCTCCCAGGGGGTAAAGCAGGAAAAGCGGTTGTCAAAGGCCTCCCATGACATGCTCCAGAGTATGCCCTTGGCCCGGAGTCTCTCTGTGGTTTCCAGGCTTTTAGATGCTGAATAATATGTTTAAAGGGGAAAGAAAAAAAAGAACCTTAAAACAGAATCCATGAAATTGAAGAAAAACAAAACTTCAGGGGAGGGACCTCAGGGAGGTCTGAGGAATCCTATGGCTCAAACACAAGGGAGCAGTTTGCAGAGCCCTGCAGTGCGCAAGTGGGAAGTGAGTTGGTGCAGGGCGTGGCATTGAGAGACAGGGACAAGTGAGTGCAGGGAGATGGAAGAAAGCAAGGTCTTAGAAGACTTCTGGGGCAGTCCAGAGTGAAGTTGAGGGGCTCCCCCAGGACCTAGTGCCCACCTGGGTCTGAGGACAAAAGAAATCAATGGTGACTATGAAATTCTTTCCCGAGGAAACTAGAATAATGTGAGATCCTTGGTAGGATATAGACATCAGAGGAAGAAGAGGCTTAGCAATGAAACGCACCAAACAGTCTCAAGTGCCTGCAGGGCTTCCCAGGACAAACAGCTTGGGGGCAGTGAGTGTGAAGTCTGGAGCTTGGGAGAAAAGCCAGAGACACAGGTTTGGGTTTTCCGAGCCGAGGTGGCACCAAGCAGTGGGGGTTCCTGTGAGTTCCCAGGAGAGCTTTGTGCAAGAGCGGAGAGCCCACTGAATGAAGCTCCGCAGAAAATCAACAAGAAGGGGTGGGCAAGAGAGGGGAAGACATGGAGAAGACCGCACAGATGCAGGAGTAGTGGCGAGAGAGGGCGTCAGGAGCCAGGCTGCCTTCAAGATACCAAAGGGTCTGCGGCGGGGCCACCTGCTTAGGAGAAATGAAAGAGGATGGGGGTTTGAGAAGAGGGCAAAGGGTCTAGCGGCCTAGGTGGACATGGCCTTGGAGGGGTGACCTTGGTGAGGTAACCTCAACAGGTATGGCCTCGGCGGGGGCAGCCTTGGTGGAAGCCATTTCGGTGCTTTTTGGTTAAGAAAGAGACTTAGAAACTTTCTAATCCTGAGAAATGTGGCTTAAAACTGGTTTCTGTCCATTTTCCTCAGAGTCATATTTCTACAATACTTTCTCCCTACTCCAATCCAAAAAAGCTTTGGAACAAAATATGCCTCAATTCAAAGAAACTTATATTGAAATAATATTTCTGAAATGTGCCATTGATATATAATATCACAGATAACTGCCAGGGTATTTTACATTTCTGCTTCCATGCTTCAAGCATTTTTAAAAGCTAAAACCCACTACACATTTTGTTTCCTAAATTGGATTAAAAAGCAATTTTATACTCTGTCAATCAGCTTTACCAAGATATAAAGTGAGGATTGCTTTAGTGTTTGCACGAAATGGAATTTCCATCTCTATTACAATGCCCTGTAGATGCCCCATTAGCATACACAATTATCAGGATGTTTTCCTCCACAAGCCTCTCGAAATCCCCATGAAATTAGTTTCTAGATTTACAATAGATGAGTTTTTTTAAAAAAGGAAAATTTTAATGGAAACACATTTCTCTCATAACATTCCCAATTCACCCCTCTCTATTTTCACGTGACTCTACACACCTAAGTATCTATTAGGCAAGGTCCTGACCGCAATATGCCATCAACCCCCTGCTGGCCTGTTGGTAAAATGAATGTTCAGGAGTGTGGCAATCCTCAGGAGCCATGGGGACCTGTTGTGCCCTTCACTGCCCAGGAAGGACAGCACACGGCTTAGTAGTCCTAAGATGTCACAAAAGATTAAGATGAAAGCTGGGGATTTTTCTTGATTTTTTTCCTTCAACAGCTCCACCCACAATACCCAGGCATCCCAAGGAGCTGGCATTGTCTCCCTCAGGCACTTCTGAAGTGCTCAGAGTGGGACCAGGTGCCCAGTTGTGTGGGTGGAACCTCAGGAGCTGATTCTCCAGTGTGGGCAGTGGGCCAAAGGTATCTGATCTGCTAGTTCCTTTCTTTTCTTTCCTTCCTTCCTTCCCACCTTCCTTTTTTTTTTATTTCTTTGAAAGAGTTATGGAGAAAGAAGGAAAGACAGAGAGACAATCTTGCATCTGCTGGTTCACACCCCAAATGGCCACAATGGCTGGGGTTGGGTCAGGCTGAAGCCAGAAGCCAGAAGCCAGAAACTTCATCTGGATCTCTCACATGAGTAGCAGGGGCCCAAACACTTGGGCCATTTTCCACTGTTTTCTCAGGCCATTCGCAGGGAGCTGGATCAGAAGGGCAGCAGCTGAGACATGGATTGGCTTCCATATGGGAGGATGACTTTTGCAGGTGGTGGCTGCTATGCCTCCCTTCTCTTCTTTACAATCTTATTTATTTATCTGAAAGGCAGAGTTACAGAGAAAGAGAGACAGACAGAGACTGCTAGAGAGAATGAGATTTTCTATCCACTGGTTCATTCCACAATGGCCAAGGCTGGGCCAAACTGAAGCCAGGAGCCAGGAACTGGATCCAGGTCTCCCACTTGGGTGGCAAAGGTCCAAGTACTTGGACCATCAACTGCTACTTTCCCGGGAACATCAGCAGGAAGTTGGGTTGGCAGTAGAGCAGCTGGGACATAAAATGACACTCATGTGGGATGCTGGCATCACAGGCTTATCCTACTGTGCCACAATGCTGGCCCCAGCACCTGTTAATTTCTCAACTGTATACAAAGATGCCCTGGGGTTGCTGGGCTATTAGAACTTGTTATCTCAGGTTCAACCAGAGCAGTGTGACTTTCACTTGCTTTATTGAGGTTTCACATGATCCTGCATGAGGAGTGAAAAATACTTATTGCTTACAGAAATAAGAAAGGGTTATTTGTTTTTGGGTTTTTGTTTTTGTAGAAGCAAAAGCTTAATAACCAGTTAAGTCAGTTAAGTCAGAGTTTGGTGCTGGTGGTGAAGGGAATCTGTGACTTGGGGAGCCCTCTTTGTTGAAACTGACCAGGCTTGACTCTCTTATGAGCCAACACCCACTTCAGGGGACCACTATGTTCATGGTCTTCAGAGGGGAGCAGAAGGTTTGGCACTCTGTATACAGAGAGGCCACTCCATGGGGATGCACACTTAGAGAAGGTACCTAACAGCAAAGTGCAAGATGTGATTTCCAGGAGTCACAAAACACTGGGCTAGCTGCCTTCTCCAGCCCCAAGAGTGAGCAGACTGCCTAATCTCTCTTATCAACGACTGGGAAGCACTCACTCCTTGAGAGTATGGACCATGTTGTGAGCAGTGTCCCAGTGCCTGACAGTGCTTATTAAATGTAAATGAATTCACTGTTGGGAGGGAAAAGAGGACTCTGCAATAGAAATGTATACTTTTGGAGAATATAAAGGTTGGTGGATAGGAGCAGGAAGATCGCTACTACACCTATGATCAAGTAAACATCTGTTGGAGCAGATGTGCTGTGGTTGAGCAGAAACTGAACAAGGTATGCATCTTCCAGCTGAGAGAGGAACAGGAAAAATTCTTCTAAGGGCATGAAAGCCTTGACACCTTTGATAAGGAGAACGGATGCCAAGTCAGAGTGTTCAGGGCAGCAAAGAGAGGGGAGAAGAGCAACCAAGGCCAAGAGACTCTAAGCCTGTCAATCCTGGTTTAAAAGAAGCACCTGAAGACCTTCAGCTGGGCCCCTACCTCTGTGATTCTGCACACCTGAACCTGCTGATCACAGAGTCCATGCTAGGGAAGGTCTTCTACCACCTCTCTCTCTCTCTCTCTCCTGCTCACAGTCCTCTTCCTGCCTTAGGGGTGGGTAGTGAAGCATCATTCCCACAGTGCAACATCAGTTGGTAGGCAGAAGGAGCTACCACTAAGAAGGAAATGAGTAACTGCTCAGTTTTTCATGGGCTGAAGAAGAAATTCTTGGGGAAGAGTGAAAACTTGAGTAGAAACTGGAAACACTTTGCTAGGGGAGCCAATAATAATGGTGTGTGTCTGTGTGTGTGTGTGTGTGATTGCTCAGGTGGCTTGACGTGGGAAATTTGATTCACACCACTGAAAGAAAGGAGTGGTCAACCTCCATGACAGAGAGGTCATCCTGCTTCTGTAAGGAGGAGCAGTGAAGGTGGAAGAAGCAGAGAGGTTTTATGGGCAACATTGCTCATTCCTAGAACAGACCCATGCCTATTCCACCAGAGGAGGCAAGGGGATGAGAGGAATGGGTTTGAGTATGCGGTGGTGGTGGGGTTCATCACAGATGGGAAATGCTATGCTCTGGTGCAGGACCTAGTGGGAGTGAGAGGGCAGGACGCAGGGATGGTACCATGCTCAGAATCAGAAATGTGTAACTCCTGCTCAGCCACAAGCAAAGGAATTACCAAGCAACTGCAAGGTGCAGACAACTGCAGCTAGAACATGCTGGAGCCTCGGTCAACCTGGAGGCTTGCAGGGCTCCTGAGGGTACTGGGTCAGAGAACGTGTTCTTGTAGCAGCAAGCACAGAACTAGAGGTGAAGGTGAAAGGTAAGAGATGATGGTGCCAACATGAACTGAGCACGGACCAGATGAGTTATATAATGGAATTCCCTTTACTTGTCTTTAGTCCTACAAAGCTGTTACTTTTTATGTCCCCATTTTATCAAAAAAGGAAGGGCAGGAAGTCAATTAACTGTCCCCTCCCATGGTTCTCTCTGGCTCCATGGACAGGAAGTACTGAGTCGTTATTTTGAATACCACTGAACTTTTTCAATGATATTTCACAGTTCTGCCTACCTTTAGATTGCTATGCCTTGCTCTGTCATAATCACTGTAAATAGCTAACAACATTCTATTTTACTACACATAGCAAAAACTAGAACAAAATTCCATTTGTACTTAATAAATTCATAAGTACATCTTTTTTTGGAAAGAAACTGCTCAATGACAGTGAGGATATAATGAAATGATAAGGCAGCCACCTGCTGATGGGAGGGCAAACTACAGTGTTTTTGAGGTTTTTTTGATAAGCAATTTGGCAATAAATATCAAGAGCTTTCTACACATGACTCAGTAATCCCCATTCTATAAATCTACCCTAAGGAATAATCCTAAAGATTAAAAAATCTTTATATCTACATAAAATCTGACTCGTACTGTCAACCTGATGTCTACAATAAAGGACTCAAGAAGTCAATCATTCTCTTCAACAAATGTTGCCAGGAAAACTGGATATCCATATGTAAAATGATGAAACTGGACCTCTATCTTATACCTTACACAAAAACCAACTCAAGGGCCTGGTGCTGTGGCATAGAAGGTTAAGTGTCTGCCTGCTGTGCTGGCATCCAATACGGGCACTGGTTCAAGTCCTGGCTGCTCTACTTCCAGTCCAGCTCACCTGATAATGTAACTCGGAAAGCAATGGGGGATGGCCCAAGTCCTTGGGCCCCTGCACCTATGTGGGAGACCAAGATGAAGCTCCTGGCTCCTGGCTTCGGCCTGGCTCAGCCACAGCCATTGCAGCCATTGCAGCCATTTGAAATGCATTAGAGACTTAAAGGTAAGGCCTGAAACTGTCAATGTCCTAAAAGAAAATATGTAGGAAAAGCTTCAATAGTGATCTTGGCAGTGATTTCTTGGACATGACACCCAAAGCACAGGCAACAAAAGCAAAAACAGGCAGGTGGGATTATATTAAACTAAGAAGCTTCTGCTCCACAATGGAAATGATCAACAGTATGAAAAGGCAATGTGAATAATGAGAGAAAACATCTGCAAATCAAATGTCTGATAATGGGCTGATATCTAAAATATATATGGAGCCCCCTTATCTCGATGGCAAAACCTCTATAACCTGATTACAGAATGGGCAAGGACATGAAAAGACATTTGTCCAAAACAGACAAATGACCAACTGATATATGAAAGGAAGCTCAACATCAGGAATCATCAGGGAAACAGAATTCAAAACCAGCGAGATTTTACCGCACTTGTTAGAACAGCCACCAGCAAGAAGCTAAGAAGCATGGGGAAGCATGCAGAAAAACCGGAACTACTGGTTTTTGAGTGCTACTGGTGGGAATGTAAAATGGTGCTGCTACTACAGAAAACCATGTGGAAATTCCTCCAAATGTTAAAAACCAGAATCACCGTATGATCTAGTAATTCCTTTCCTGAGTATTCACCTAAAAGAAGTGAGAACAGGATCTTGTTCAAGGCAACATCACTCACAATAGCCATGAAGTGGCAACAAATTAAACCTCCGTGGACAATTGAATGGATAAAGAAAATGTGGTCTATGCATACAGTGGAATATTACTATCTTTAAAAAGAAGAAAACTCTGTCATATGCTACAGCATGCTGTCTACATATTTTCATGTGGATGAAACTTGAGAACATTAAGCTAAGTGACAAAGTCAGTCGCTGTAGGACAAATACTGTGATTCCACTTATATGAAGTGGCTAATGCAGTCAAACTCACAGAAACAAAAGTACAGAAGTGGCTGCCAGGAGCTGGGGAGATGGACAATGGGGAGTTGCTGCTCCATGGTAATAATTCCAATCACGCAAAATAAAGAAGTTCTAGAGATCTGCTACACAACAATGTGCATATAGTTAACAAAACTTTAAGTATACAGAAGTACTGTTAAGAGGGTAGGCTTGTGTTGTGTTTTTGCCACACGTGCACACATACACAAAGAAATGTCTAAAAAACAATTACAGAGGATAACTTCAAAAAGTTTGAAGGCACATAGATGAAAGACTTGTGCTTTAATGTTGGAGGATAATCTTGAAAAGAACTCAAACTGATGATTCTGCCCCAGAAATAATAAATACACCCTTAATATCCAACCATAAAGTACAACTTAAGAGCTTCCTACCAACATTTTAAAGTACAAAAGTATTAAAAATGCATACAAAAAAGGCTAGAAGGAAATATGGCTTTTTTAATACTTTAAAATATAAAATAACTTGTTTTATAATACCACTAAAGAACAAAACCATCTCCAATATAGTCTGTAGCATAATTTAGTCTATTTTTTTGGAATCTTTTCAGAAATGAAAGCTCTCTTTGGAACTCTGAAGGAGTTAACATAATCTCTTCCAAATCCAAACTTTGGCCCTGTAGGTAAGAGCTCGAGGCATGGCTACAGCACACTAAAAGTACTTGAGCGCTAGCTAACTCAAACCTGTGCAAATAGATCACTGATGGAAATGTCACCTCCCATCAACCTGCCCCAGTGTAAATCTCAATATTGCTATAGAAGAGAAGGGCAAGTAAAGCACATTTACAGATGAAAAAAAAAAAAAAGAATAAAGCGTAACAATATAAAGATGAAGGCACAGAATGGAGGCGACCATAGCCCTTTGTTTGTTCAGCATCGCATGAGTTAAATGTTCCTTGAGAAATGGAGAATACTACTTTTAAATGCAAAGCTCCTGGGGCTGGCGCTGTGGTAAAGTGGGTAAAGCCACTGCCTGCAGTGCTGGCATCCCATATGGGCGCTGGTTTGAGTCCCGACAGCTCCACTTCAGATCCAGCTCTCTGCTATGGCCTGGGAAAGCAGAGGAAGATGGCCCAAGTCCTTGGGCCCCTGCACCTGTGTGGCAAGACCCGGAGGAAGCTCCTGGCTCCTGGCTTCAGATTGGCACAACTCTGGCAGCTGCAGTCAATTGGGGAATGCACCAGTGGATGGAAAACTTCTCTGTCTCTCCTCTCTCTGTGTAACTTTCAAATAAATAAAATAAATCTTTTAAAAAAATTAGAAAGCTCCTGTTTAATACTATTACATGGAAAGCATATCCTAATGGTTTAGAAATTTATTTTTTGGGGACTGGCATTGTGGTATAATAAAGCCACCACCTGCAATGCTGACATCCCATTTGGATGCCAATTTGAGTCCTGGATGCTGTACGTCTGATCCAGCTCCCTGCTAATGCACCTGGGAAAAACAGTAGAAGGTGGTCCAAATGCTTGGGCCACTGCACCCAAATGGCAGACCCAGAAGAAGCTCCTGGCCTTGGCCTAGCCTAGCCTAGCCCTGGCTATTGCGGCCATTTGGGGGGTGAACCAGCAAATAGAAGCTTTCTCTTTTTCTCTCTCTCTTTCTCTCTCTCTGTATGTGTGTGTGTGTGTGTGTGTCTCCTCTCTCTGTAACTCTGACTTTCAAGTAAATAGATAATCATTTCTAAAAAAATTCTTTTCTTAAGCTGTGTAATCAATTCTTGAAAATCGCGGCATCATTAGAATCCTAACACCTCCATTGTTCTTAAAAGGGAATAAGCAGTAGGTATATAATGCACTGGAGTGAGAGACCACAGAGGGCAGAGATTAATTCTGGTGCCAGGAGCTACAGGCTTCCTGGTGGTGGCTTTAGTGGCAGGTGCGTTGGTGAAGGATGAGTAGGATTTCCTGGGAGGAAGCTGGGATGAAAGCGGGGTAGGATGCTTCTGAAGTGAATGAACTTATAAAAGGAAAAGAACCTCCTAAGGAGTTTACACTGTCTCCAGCAGGAGCTGGGGACACTGCTGTGGTTTCTCCAGAGGGGAGTGACAGCTCATTTTGTAAAGATGGGCTATGGGCTTTCTTCCTCCTTACTAACCTGTGGCAAATCTAAAACTTCAGAAAGCCTTGTGGTTAGCACTCGGCAACTTCAATAGACTCTCCTTCAGGATAGGGTTGTGGCATTGATTTCCCGGGGCCTGTGGTATGTGCAAGAGCATCACTTACTCCTGCTCCTTATGTTTGCAGGTGAAAGGAGTGCCTGAGAGTAATCCTCCTGGGATATTATCAGATGGTGAAATGTTACCTACGTGCCTTTGCTTAATGGGATGCCCAGTGAAAATAAGCTGGAAATTTATGGAAGTTCTCAGCTACTGTTTGAGAGAGTTATATATAATTTTTCTCCCTCTGGGTAGACTATAATTAGGGAAAATAGCATATTGATACTAACCATTCCAATGGTAGGCCACTGAAAACCTTCTGTGATAAACGGGCCATCCACGCGTCCAAGATATGACAGTATATGTAAGAAATCTGAAATCTCCACAAGGAAGCAAACGCCTTGGAAGCAACCTGCCCTCCATCATTAGAAGGGTTCAGTCAGGGCTAGTCTGCCCCCTGGTGGGATCTGGAAAGCACAGGAGGGTGATATTTAAGAGGAGATAACCCAAAACCAGTCTGAGCTCTGTCAGCTTTGCTGTGTGACCATGAGCAGGGTACTCAACCTCTCCAAACCTTCAGTGCCCTCATTCACATAATAGGGACAATAATGTGGTACAGCTCATAGTGTTGTTATGAAAAATAAACAAGAGGGGATGTGTAATCCAGTTAGTACTGTGCTGGCACAAGGAAACCTTCAACAGAAACCATTAACAAAAACAATGATCATATTCTTATGAGCAGAGTCAAGTTCAGCATCAGAAGGGGACCCAGACGAATGCTAAGGCCCCTTCTTACACCAAAGAGTTTATATCCTGCACTGATGTCTTATTAGTGCTGCAACTATCCTCCGCCTGCAAAGGCACCAGCGTGTGTTTGCTTAAGAATTAGCAAGCAGTCCAACACATGGTAGAACAGGTGTACAAGAAGTTTAGGGGCTGGCGCTGTGATGTAGTGGGTGGGGCCGCCACCTGTAGTGCCGGCATCCCATATGGGTGCCAGTTCAAGTCCCAGCTGCTCCACTTCTGATCCAGCTCTCTGCTGTGGCCTGGGAAAGCAGTGGAAGATGGCCCAAGTCCTTGGGCCCCTGCACCAGCATGGGAG
This sequence comes from Lepus europaeus, assembly GCF_033115175.1. Taxonomy (NCBI): domain Eukaryota; kingdom Metazoa; phylum Chordata; class Mammalia; order Lagomorpha; family Leporidae; genus Lepus; species Lepus europaeus. The sequence goes on from NC_084827.1 coordinate 32,094,990, forward strand.
ACCCGGATGAAGCTCTTGGCTCCTGCTTGGGATCGGCACAGCTCTGGCCGTTGAGGCCAATTGGGGAGTGAACCAGCGGATAGAAGACCTTCTCTCTCTCTCTCTCTCTCTCTCTCTCCTTCCTTCCTCCCTCCCTCCCTCCCTCCCTCCTTCTCTCCCTCTCTCTCTCTCTCTCTCCTTTCCTTCTCTCTCTGCCTCTGCCTTGTGTAGCTCTTTCAAATAAATCTTAAAAAAAAAAAAAGAAGTTCAGAGCACTGTCTACAGCACATGTGCACCCAAGGTGGTGGTTACTTCTGAAGAGAGGAAGCCTTTCCCCTGTGGAAATGTGACCAGATGAAGAGGACCGGAAACAGGACCCCCTCAGCACAATCACTAAAAAGCCAAGTGGTGGGAAATCTGCTTACATGGGTACCCTATCTTTTCTCAGCTTCTTTCAGAAAGGACAGTGAAATCAAATATTTCAAGTGTTTCCACTTTTAGAGTAATTACATTTTGTAGGCAGAATGCTAGCTGACCATGGCAACCTTGAGCTATTTCTTGGGACTGTGAACACTCTTCAGAGACTCACTTAACCACTTCAGACCACCAGGGAAGGAAATAACTACTTCAATCAAAACATCTATATCTAACCAACAATTATTACATTGATTTTCCGTCTTGTACCCCAGGATTGCAATGCCTCAGTTAGGAAAACTAGAATAGTTAAGGCCTGGTTCTTAGACAAGTCAAATAAGTCATCTGTAATAATCTAAAATTATATGGGGCTCAACTGTTTTTCAGGAACTTCAAGTGTATTTTCACTTGATCTTTATCCAAAAGGATAGGCACAGCTTACATTTTTACATTTTTTGAAAGAGAAGGGAAAACAAAAATTTGAGATTGAGATGCTAAGTGCATGGTTACATGGTTGACGAATGACAGAGCCAGAACCTGAGCTCACGTTTTTTGCCTGAGAAGCCAAGGCATCATTGCCTAACATTACTTCTAAGAGAGCCTTACTTAGGCTCATAGAATAGCTCAGTAGTTAGAGAATGCCATTCGATAAATATTAATGGATGACCTAAGTTTACTGTAATTCAGGACAATATTTTCACAGTAAGTTTTAAATTTTGACCAAAGGTGAATGAACGCTTTTAGTTCAGGTACAAATACATTACACAGAGCTATATATTTATGTACAAGATATATATAAGTTAACAACATGCCAGTGTCTCTCCACTAGAGCTAGAGTGGATTCAAACATTCTTATGCAAACGTGGCACAGTGAACAACTCTTCAATTTCCTGTTAAGTGAAAAGATGATCTTGACTTGAGTAAAACCTCAGGAATGGTATTAGGTCACTTTTCTCTGTCACTCTGGATATCAACACAATAAAATAGGTAACTCCATAAATCATCTCTAACACACAAACAACACCCTTTTGCCACAGTACTGAACAATACAAGCAAGCAGCCTTCATTTGCCACTTTTCACTGGGGAGTCTTCACCACATGCTTTGCTGAGAGTTATGCTTTGTAATACCTGATGTGAATCACAGGGCTAGTTCCTAAGAAGTCAGAATGTGCTCCCTATAGAGACACAGCTACACTCAGGTACCCAAATACAGGTACATCATCGATATACCTCCACCTTTTGAACAAAGATTGTAGAAATATCCTCTGCCTTGATTTGATTAATTTCTTTAGAAGCAACATAAAAAAAAGCATGTCAGAAATATGTGGCATTTGTAAATTGGTCAATCATTTGATTAACACCTAAGACAAATGTTTGCTACTCTGTATTTCTGTTAAAATAGCATTCACAAAGCACAATATTTTTCATACACTGAGGCTTTCCACATTATTTTCTTCCCAATACTGTCATTTATTTATAGACACATGGACTGTCACATTGGTCAGTTTTTATCAGTTTTATTCATAACCAGCGTTACTGCCCAAGGTTTATTTGATCTACACAGATGATACCTGGCGTGGAGTTCCCATCAAATACATCCGTGCCTTGAGGATCTCCAAGTTTTGCCAGTTTCACGATTCCTGACCTGTCCCGCTTAAGCACAGCGTGTCATATGAAGGGCCCAGGCTCACCTTTGGCACGTGAGGGTTGAACTCCACAGCTCTGTGAATGGCCTCTACTGCGTTCATCTCGGCCGTGCTCAGGCCCCGCCGCGAGGCAGCCTCGGGAGAGAATCTGCAAAGCAGAAAGACAAACAACATCCAGTTGGGACCGCTGCTTGGGCATCCACTGGGAAAGGCATCTACAGAACAAGGGCCCATAAAAACATAGCGAGCCGATGACACGAGCTCTCCAAACTCCTTCTACATGGAACCTCTGAGTGACTCCTCGACCAAGGCCAACAAAATCCCCAGCAGAAGCAGAAAGCGTGCTCGCATCTAATCACAGCGGGAGTGAAGTTCAGCTGTCAAGTCTGTCTGTCTAAATAGCTAATCTACATTTTCTACAAGGAACCTGCTTGGATGAGGGGAGGGAGGAAGACTGACAAGGGCAGACAGTGTAGGAAAAAGAGAAAACTAGGTTACAGAAGAGCGCACTTGGTTAAAAACAGAACTGGGGAGAATTTTAAAGGAGGCTCCCAACCCCTTGTCAGTGCTGCCACGGAGGGTTAAGTTGCAGCTTCAGCAGCAGGCGAGCCTGCTCAGGACCGTACAGGCAGGGGCTGTGCACACCGAAACTGTGGGTGAGACACCTGCCCAAGTGAATGAAAAAAAAAACCAGACCATGCAATCTCTTTCTCACCTCACACCCAGGGCTAACTCCAGAGCTGTGCTTGGCAGGCAGACACCACAGGGGAAGCTGTGACAACCCTGGCCCTGCCCTCCCAAGCTGGAGTCGCTGTGTAGGGAGAAAAGATGTTGCAGTAGGTACTGGCGATCTACAGGATAAAAAAGAATGAAAGAAAATTACTTCGGTCTTGAAGTGCACACACACTTAACAGCAAACCTGTCTGACACAGCAGAGGCTGTTTTCCTTTCCTCTGCTTTTCAGCACTACAGAGGGTGGCATGGGGACATCTCAAGTGTTTATGAACTCAAAAACAGTCAAGCCATCTATGCTTTTTCACCTGCCAGTCATCCTTGGATGCTCAGGCAAATTCTAAATGCCATAGCCACCTGCCTGGATCAAATAGGCAACTGTCCCACTCAGCTGACATCTCAAAGCAGAGAGACCCTGGCTAGGCAGTTAGTTTGGAACTGAGGAGGCGGAAAATGGGCAGATGGCCATCCCCTCTACCACGTCACGTGTCTGTACAAGGACTACTCAGTTATGGGCTGCTGCAGGAACAGTAGTACGCAAAAACTGAATTAGAGGACAGCATTTTGTTTAAGTCCTAAGCAGGCCTTTGTTATCTACTGTCTGGCCAAGAAAAAAAAGAAAAAAGAAGTCATCTCAGAGGCATAGAATTTCATATAAATCTCTCTTTAGGGACCCATCCACCCTTACAATACCTGGGGATATACGTTCCTTCCTTTTAGTACTGAAAGAAAAGATCAGCACGTTTTGGAAAATGCATGCTCATAAGCAGGGGTCTCCCAGACTAAGAGAAACTTCCAGAGAAATCCCTCAGAGGCAACACATCTCCTCAAGTCCAGTTGGGCATGCAGTACTGCACAAGTTATTATTCACTTACTTGTCAGAGACAGCTCTTGCTTTGAGCAAGGCAGCTGTGTAGCATATTGTTGCCGACTTTGGTAAGCTTATATCTGTTAGAGAAAAAAGAAAGTAGGAACTCTTGTAAGTCTGCAGGAACAAAGAGCAAAGATTTTCAACACATTAGCATTTTAATCACAGAAGTCCAATAAAGCACAAATTAAGAATTATGTAAGGCATACATTACACAAGAACTTCAGCTACAGTATACTGCACCAAGGTGGTATGAAACAAAGTGCAATTTGTATTTTTGTGAATAATTTAAGTTTATAATACACGAGATGCACTCTTTGAAGAGTAATCATCTTCTGTTTTAAAATTTGTATTTTCATATGTAGAGTTTAAGTGGAAAATGGCTCTTAATATAAAAATTTAGATATTACATGAAATCTGTGACACATAAAAGGCAAATAGGATCTCTTTGTAAATTACAAAAATTTCTCAACAATCATATGAAGTATCAATGTGAAGAAAAAAATAGATAGACTTTTAGGGCTGGTGCTGTGACAGTAGGTTAAAGCCACTGCCTGCAGCGTCAGCCTTCCATATGGGTATCAGTTCGAATACCAGCTGCTCCACTTCTGATGCAGCTCCTTGCTAATGTGCCTGCAAAAGCAGCAGAGGATGATGGCCCAAGGGGGCCCTTATATCCATGTAGGAGACCCAGAAAAAACACCTGACTCCTGCCTCCAGCCTGGTCTAGTCCAGCCGTTGCAGCTGTTTGGGGAGTGTAACAGCAGAAGAAAGATCTCTCTGTCTCTCCCTTGCTCTGTAACTTTGCCTTTCAAATTAATTAAATAAATAAATCTTTAAAACAGATATTTTTAATAACTCTACACAACTTAATAAATTAGTCTTTTTTTTTAATTCAAGGGGCAGAGAGATAGACACTGGCAAACAAAGCTCTTTTCTGCGGGTTCACTTCTCAAATGCCTGTAAGGGCTGACTGGGCCAGGCTGAAGCTAGGAGACAGGATCTCAATCCAGGTCTCCCACGTGGGTGGCAGAACTCAAACTGAGCCATCATCTTCTTCTTCCCAGGGTCTGCATTGGCAGGAATCTGGAACTGGGAGCCCAGGCACTCAGATATGGGATGCAAACCTCTTAATCATTAGGTCAAACATCTGCCCAATGAATTATTGTTTATTGGTCAGATTTAAATGATATTTATATTTTGTGAATTTCAAGAAGTTCATATTCAGTTTTTAAGAATGTTTGTTAAAAATATAAAAGTCAAAATCAAGGAGAAGTACGTAAGTCATACATGTAATTTGTAAAAGGCATGTCTATAAAACCTTTATAAAAATATATAATCGTGTTCATTCAAACCAATGATAAATCTCCTTTCTGAAAAGCCTAATTGGTCATCCAGAAAATAAGTTTCCTTCAGTTTCGTGGAAAATTTCAGATGGAGGGGCAGAGGCAGGTAACTGATTCAGATTATGAGTTTACCAGGATTCAACACAGGGTATACCTGACAATAGACACAAAGAGGTCAGTCCACTGGGAAATTTCTTTTCAAATTATGAGTCCATCTTTTCCAGAATTGGATGAGTTAGTACTTCTTTAACACTTGTAACCAAGTTCATACTATGACACAGAGATACCTTCTTAATTCAGAATAGGTGAAACTAGGCCATTCGCAGGTGCTGCAAAATGCACTCCAGGTTAGAGGAGTTGGAGGAGCTCTTGGGATACCTGGCAAGTGTCTCTTAGGGCTGTTTTCAGCTCAGGAAGAATTATATTACAGTAGGAATAAAAATGAAAGTCCCATAACTACAATAGATAAGAGCAGAGGAAAATAATTTCCCATAAGAAAAGCAATCTCTTTTCCAATAACAAGTATTTGCCATCAACTCCAGCCTGAGATATTTCACTAAAAGGGAAATTTCAGTGACACTGACAAACTACAGTGATAAAAAATACTAGCACAGAACTGAAAGGGAAGTAAAAGAACCCTGATCTCATAAATTATATTCAAGCAAAATCTTGCCACCACACACGTACGATATAATGCTGTGCTTATGACCAGGAGAAGAATGCCAGACACCTGTGGATTTGACTTGCTGCTTTTCCAACATCTAAACACTCAACAGCTTTCCAGTGTGGAAAATCAGTACAGGAACCAGATTATCTTGTGTAGGCTCTACTCAGTGATTGTTATTGAAAGTAAGAAGCTGTGGATAATACATGTTCTACTTAAAAGTTCAGAATTTTTTACTAAAGTTCATACTTTTTATTGTTTCCACTCTTCCTGGCATGATCTGTGTTCCTTCTGCATCAACATGACATATTTCTGTGGGGTGGGAACCAATGAAAAGCCCTCGTAGGGCTGAGGTGGAACACAATGATCATAGTTACTTCAAGGTAGCAGAACAGCAATAGTCTCACTTTTGATAAAGTAAACAAAAACTCTTGTTAAGTAAGACTTAATGTCTCAAAGAGAAAGAGCAAATTGCCTTTCAGGGGTTACCTAATCAGACAGGCATTTTCAGTCAGTTGGAAATGAAGAACTAGATTAGAATTGAGGTGTTGCAACAAAATACTAGAGATGCCTCATCAAAGGTGACCCTGAATCCAGAACTATGCCCTTCCATTCCCATCCTCAACTAGAAAAATGCAACAGGATTCAGCAACATTATTACTGCTCTAGTACATGTTCACCAGTTTTAAAATTTTCACTCCTAGAATGAGCCATCAAAGAAGGAGGTACCTTTCTCTGAAGGGAGGAGAGAACTTCCACTTTGACTGTGGCCTTGTCTAAATAAGATCGGAGTTGGTGAACTCAAGAGGCTTCCACAGCCTTGGCAACTCATGACTAGAGCCTCAGGTGATTACTGATGCCATAAATAAGAGTGTCAATTGTTAAATCAACAACAGGAGTCACTGTGCACTTACTCCCCATGTGGGATCTTTGTCCTTAATGTGTTGTACTATGCAAATTAATGGTAAAACTAGTACTCAAACAGTACTTTATCCTTTGTGTATCTGTGTGGGTGCAAACTGTTGAAATCTTTACTTAGTATATACTAGGTTGATCTTCTGTATATAAAGATAATTGAAAATGAATCTTGATGAAGAATGGGATGGGAGAGGGAGTGGGAGAATGGCTGCGGGTGGGAGGGAGGTTATGGGGGGAAAAGCCACTGTAATCCAAAAGTTGTACTTTGGAAATTTCTATTTATTAAATAAGTTTTTAAAAATTTTCATTCCTATTCCTTTATTGTACATAAATCAAATGGTAGACATGTATAGGCATAATACTCTAAAAATAAAAGAAATACTTTAATCAATATCAATTGGAGGAAGCAGGAAATGTAAAATCACGTCTGTGTCTAATGTTCCTGTCCTTTACTATTGCTATAAGACAATACAATCTCCTTCTCTTAAGGTTCTTCATTTTTGGTAAGAATTAAATCTAGGGTATTACTCGCATATTTTGTCTACTTTAGTAATAACTTTAGTGTCAGCAAGGCAAAAATTTATCAGATGCTTTTATTTTAGCAAATAAGACGTACAGATCTACTTGGGTAGGCATTCAGTATCAGGCACTCTACTATCTCCAAATTCACAATTTTAATATGAAGTATAGGTAGAGGCTCCATCTGTTCCCCACATTCCATATTTTTTCTCCCCACGTCATTGTTATGACTCAGCAGGTAGGTGTTGTGTTACATGAATCCTGGCAAGCTCTTCATTATGTCTTAGTTATACTCCCTCAAAGATTTTCTGAGGCTTATGCTGAGTACACATTGCTCTCAATATCTTGTAATTAACAGAATATGAAGGAGCAAACAAAATTCAGTGAGTGTGCAGTTAGGTGCCTGCACATGACATCCCATTCAGTGGTGGAATCTTCATATGGCAATGAGCTCATACGATTATAAGGGAGCTGAAAAATTCTTATTGCCTAGTGAATGTATAGCTCAAGAATAGGCAAGAGGAATTTGAAGAAGAAAAAAGAATAGGCAAAAGGAAACTTCAGGAGAAAAAAAGAAAAGTCACGAAGAAAATTCACAGGGAAGGGTTTAGCTGAAATGCTTGCAGACCTCAACAAGTGCCTGTAAAAGCTTGAAAATATGGACTCCAACACAGAACAGTTTTTATTAATAGAGAGTGTTCACAGTGCATTACCTACTTACAAGCAAATCTATGCTGAAGAAACATACCAAGCACTCAACATGAATTCATTTCTGCAAAAGTGACACCTCAAGAGGAGCCCCAGAGGTCCTTCAGGTGTATGGAAGACACTGTGATCATGGTAGGGGACAGTCCCATGTGTGTGACCGCCACCAAATACCCTCCAGCAGGACAATATGTGAGGTGGGAGACATTGATGGTCCTCACCCCGTGTGGGCCCAGGCTAATATGTGTGCTTGTATCTTAGTTTTTAACAAGAATGTTTGAAATGTTTAAAAAAGAATAAATTTTTAAAAGAAAAAATTTACAAAGATATAAATATCTTTGCACAGCTATACAAGGTGATTTTGCTTTAAGTGTTATAAGGGTCAAAAAGTTAAATAATTTAAATATTTATAAAGTAAAAAAGCTACAGTATGGTCAGATTATTACTGAAGCAAAAAATAACTTTACGAATTTAGCATAGTGCTGAAGCATAGAGTGTTTTAAATGTCTACGGTTGTGTAGAGTAACGTCTTGGCCTTCATATTCACTCACCATCCATTCTCTGACTCACCTGGAACTGCCAGTCCTGAAAGCTCCACTCACAGTTAAGTTCCTTTTACAGGTACACTGTTTTTGATCTTTTATACCATATTTTTGCTGTACTTTTTCTATGTTTAGATACACAAATACGTTTTAATTTCTGTGCAGTTTTCAATTCAGTGACATGCTGTACAGGTTTGTGGCTTAGGGGCAACTGGCTCTACAACAGAGCCCAGGTGTGTGGCAGGATAAGGTATCTGGGTTTGTGGAAGTACACTCTACCACATCCCCACAATGATGCCTCCTAGTGATGCACCTCTCCGAACTTATCCCCATCATTACGTGACTTGTAACTACAGATTAAAACAGGATGATCTGCTCACCTAGGAAAGATATAAAAAAAATTCTGCACTGGCATTCCACTTGTTTAAAGAAGAAAAATCGAATTTACCAACTCTTTTATGCTAACATTTAAAAAACCCTACAAATGTCTCCCTACCGGAGAAACCTGTGCTCACTGTAGTGCCTAAAATCACCATAATGGCTTTCCACCCTCTCTCAGGTCTGAGTGCTTCTGTTCTATGTGTTCATCACCATTGTCAAAAATAAGCTGAATGCATGAACCCATCCATGGTGCTGCTCTCTTCACTCCCTGGCCAGATTGAAGCCATTGTTCTGCTGAGATTGCCTCCAGGTCGCAAGCCCTTCAGAATAAAACCTAAGCCCGAACCAAAGCCCACAGAGGCCTAGCGCCTCCTGATTCACTCAACTTCTCTTCTGCCCACGACTGCCACCGTCCTCTGTTCCCCTGCTCTACAGGACCCAGAGCGTTCTTTACATGCCAGGTCAGTTGTGCTCTCACACCTTTGGCTCAGGCACCTTCGCTGTCTGGTTTAATTTAGATGCAGCCTCCACTGGCAAGGCTTCTTCCCTCACTTCCCCTTGCTGGGTGAGGTGTCCTTCCACCTTGCGTTAATGTCTATCACATCCTTAGGCTTTATAGTAATTGTATGTGCCCTTAATTGTGTCTGCTCTGTATATGGTGTGCTTTCGGAGTAAAAGCCATGTTCTTCATCACTTTGGACCCAGAAAACAGAGTTGTTGGTCAGTATTTGCTAAATGAAATCCTAAAACAATGTAGTAACATCTCACACTTCTTAATATGTTAGCTTCCTTAAACTTGCAACCATTTATATCCAATTTAGTTCCTGGAAGCCAAAAGTGATCAATGTTGATGGTGTCTTAAGAGGGAGTCTGAAATTTAGTTCTCAAAATGTGTACTGCACCTATCTTGCTTGTGCCACTCCAGCAGAATGCATGAAATTGTGTTGCTGCTCTAATCTAGATGTCTATTTGAAACAGCGATGGATGAAAAAGTGGAGCAGTAAGAAAAAAAAAAATGTAAAAGTTATAACAAGGTTGAAGAAAAGTACAATCTTTGGCCAGAGACAAGGAAGGCAAACCGCACCTCTTTGGCCACTTAAGGATACTTTATTGGAATGATGTTGCTAAAAGAAAAGGTCATATTAGGGAGAATGACTCTTAAAGCTTCAAAAGTCATGAATGGCTCATAAGAGCAAAGTCTGAATGCAATAATCTTTGAAGAAATTTACATATTTACAACTGTTAATTAAAAGGGCCTTGGAAAACCCATTGAGCAAAAGTTTAGATAGATTTTCAATGATAATCTTTTTAACCTAATTTTCTTTTGTTCCTTTACCAATAGTAACAATTGAGATGTAGCTTTAAGAGGATCTTAACTGTTCCTATGCGTGAGATGGATAGGTCAATGAAAGATCAAGTCTCATCACTACTATTCTAAAAACATTTCCAAGGGTAGCAGCCAGCAGGTACATAAAGCCCTAACCACCTCAGAAATGAGGGCACTGTGTCACAGTGGTATCTCAATTTAACCATTCACTCACTGGGCACAGATGCTCTGAATGATTACCTTAGGACACAGGAGTCCAAGACAAATGGACACAGGGCCTGCTCCCAAAGGGTTTCCTTTCTCTGCATGTTCCAGATTCACTGAGCACTGATTCATCTCACTCAACAGACTGTGGGTTTTGTTTGTTTCTTGTTTAATATCTTTCTCTACTAGACTGAGAACTTCTTGTGACACAGAACAGAACATATTCATCTCTGAATCCAGAAACACGTGAAAGTCAGCAATCTAGACATGATGAGCTGCTTGTATCTTTGCTGAAGGAATTTGAAAAAAAAATTAACTGAATTGCCCTCTATGGTCCTTAAGATCATGAAGCACCAGGTATCCCATTTCCTGCTCTGGCAACAAATTGATAAAATCTCTACAAGGTATACTTGAAATTCATATTACTCCAACACATGGCCTTCCCAAATGTTTGTGGAGCCATGAATCAACCCAACAAACAAAAATGGAAAAAAGTGAACAAAAAAAAGCAGTCAACTTCTCCTTCATAACCTGTTTGTGATGTGTTGTTGTCCCATTATATGATGCTATCTGCCATACAGATGTCTTCAGTAAAGTTTTTCAGTTTACTCCTGCTCAAGACACAATGCAAAGAAAAGAATCACAGCCTCTGTCCATAGGCATTTGTTGCTGTTGATGGCAGATAGTGTGAGGCCTTTTTGCCACATCTTCAAAAAACCAGTCCAAGGTCCCCTTTCAACTAAGGGTAAAAATGTCACTGAATAAATTAAAAGCACTGATATACAAAAACCTCCAAAAGATGTGTCACATGGGAGTTCAATGATTCAATCAGGAAATTCTAGATGACCTTAGTAATTTGGGGCAGGGGGAGGGGCAGGCAATACACATTCTACTACACCCAGAAAATTCATCTAATGCTACAGAGCCAAATTCCAGATGTTATTTGCAACTTTTGGACTGGATTACCCAGAAGGTCTGTGTCAGAAGGCCCTTCTGTGGCTCATCCCCTCGAGCCAAATGCAGCAGTTTCTGTGATGGTAATGGCTGGTTGGGGAGGAATGTTACCTTGGTAAATTATGATAACTGGGCAGTAAGGATTACTAAAGCCAACATAAATTTCGAGGGTTTGTGCATGTGCCAACTGTGTGAATTACAGATGTATGCATTCATAAAAGGTCTTCCATCATCAGAGACAGGAGAAGTTTCTCATGTGTACAGTTCTCAATGAAATGACATCTATTATCGGAACTCCTGCTCATTGCATGTACGAATCCAGCCCCTGACAGTCTATCATTTGCTTGAAAGTAACCTCAAAGGCCTAGTTCTCTTGGCAGAGCTACCTCGTGGTGTCCAGAGCAGCAGGGCATCCTGCGCAAAGCTATGCAGGAACCATCATTTCTCAGTGTCTGGTGCATACAGGCCTGAAGCCATAGCCCATGGTTTCAGTGCTGACAATTTTCATCTTGGAAGCAGCAAAGAAGGATCACCTGCCCAACTTTTATGCAAGGATTCCCTTTCAGCACTTGCCTGGTATTGAACATCTCTGCAGCAGCCAGCTCAGGGAAGAAGTCTGGAGTAGGTTTAGGGTCTGTCACCAGGCACTGACAACATCGTACACCTTCTTTGGCAAATGCAGCCTGACTTTGTGGTGGATGTTTCAGAAGCTGCTTGCGCTTGCGTTGTCAAAACTCTTTTAAACTTGCCTGAGAAGCACTGTGTTGGGGAATCTGACACTTGCAGTGCTAATGAACACAGATTTTATTCACTGACCCTCCTGACATCTCAGTCCTTCCTATTCTCGCTCACTCCTCAAACATAAATGGAAAAGGCAGATTATCCAATGACCATTTCAAAGTAACTGATGATAGCTGAACCATTTATGCTGGTTATAAGGCCTTGGGCAACGAACAAGGTTTACAAAACTGTTGCTTACAACTACATGCTGACTCTGCAAAATAATATCAGCAAAAGGCTTATTCACAGGATAGTCTCAACACGGAGTGATTCCCTAATGGCTCTCCTTAGAACTTCTGCTTTCAATCTACTGAGATGAAAGTAATTCCTCCAGTGTTAGAAACATGTCCTGCTCTACAAAGTACACCCTCTGCACATTACCAGATGGCAGATAATAATGCTAATTTAGGATGGGCTTGATGGCATTAGTAAAAACGGTCTTGATATAGTTGCATTTACGTAACATTGGTGACTATAAAAAAGACCAGCTGTTCCTTACAGGGAAGTTTCTGCCCCCAAATTTAGGACAATCACTGCATGACTTAATGGAGTAAATATCCCAAAGAGCCTGGATTTCTACTCCCATTGGTACAATCTGCTCAGAGCATAAGGTTTCTGTGAACCCAGAGAAACAATCTGTCCTTTGAATAGGAGTGAAAATACTTGACATTTCTCTTTTCAGCTTCCCAAAAGTTTAAAAACTGATTAAAGGTAAAACTAAACATTTGTATTCTTATCAAGTATCTATTGATATGTCCCATTAGTTTTATAATTAGTTTTAAGAACAAGCCAGAATACTGCCTTTTGGGAAGGCACAAGTCTTCTTATTCCCTCATTTCAAGTGACATTTTATGCATTTTGCATTGGTACAGGATTGATCACGAATGGTGGTGAAGTGCACAGGTGGCAACCGTGGCTCTTCATAACAACTAACAGTTTCTGAGCACCTACTGTGCGGCCCACACTGATCTGAATACTTAGCATGGACTGAACGCCTTTCATCCTCACAATTAATTACTAGGTGTGTGATCTCTGGCCTTTCTAAGTCCCATTCCATTGCCAGAGGCTTAGAAGGTTGAGTGATTTGTTCAACTTTACTCACCTAGTGAAAGGCAGAGCTGGGACTTGCTTCATGTCGTACCCCCACCCCCACCTCACCCCCACCCAGTGGCTGCCTTTTGGAAAACACTGAGAATTTTAACTAGACACAAGCAGAACCAGAGGTATAAGGTGTGTCTGCACATAAGGTACCTTGTAGCACTCACACTCACATTCACTTGCTTAGTGAGATTCTTCTATCATGGAAGTGCACTAATGATAATGAACAAGAATTCATTCATGAATTCCTTCCCACATTACAACCCTAATCTTTGGAACTGAAGTTTTCTACCTGGGTGGCCTATAAACTTCTCTTGGAAGGCAATCCCAAGCTTGTGACAATGTTCACATGTTCCTGATGGCTTCTAAATGAAGCTTCTGATGCTTAATGATCTTGAAAATATTGCTGTCTTTTAAGCAGATATATGACTGAAGGAAAAAAAAATGATAAATCTCAAGTTAAATGAACACCATACACAGAATTCCCTGTGTGACTAAAGAAATCAGGTACAAAATGATGGAAGATGGAAAATCATATTTTTAAGATAGCTTCAGGAAGAGAGACAAATGCAGATACGCTCATTTCTTACAGAACAATTAGAAAGGAACCTTGAAAGACAGCGTGGCATCACTGAAGCTCTCACCATGCCTTTGTAAGAGGAGACAGACAGAGCACATCACTTTAGCAAGGCTTATGTTTATGGAAAACACATGGGCTCTCCAGCCAGCTAGATCTGGATGTGAATCCCAGCTCTGCAGGTTTCTTGGAATGTGGACTTGCAAATTACTTAACGTCACAAAACCTCAGTTTCTGCTTCTGCTAACATGGAATAACTACCTCCTTGCAAGGTTATTGTGAGGGTTTAAGTAACCTGCATGGTAAGTTCTTCATAAACTATAACTAATAATAAGAACGATAGTATTAATAAAAACAATTTTTTTTTTGGAATAAGGACAGTCTATTCAATAAATGGTGCTGGGAAAATTGGATTTCCACATGCAGAAGCTTGAAGCAAGACCCATACCTATCACCTTACACAAAAATTCACTCAACATGGATTAAAGACTTAAATCTACGACCCGAAACCATCAAATTATTAGAGAGCATTGGAGAAACCCTGCAAGATATAGGCACAGGCAAAGACTTCCTGGAAAATACTCCAACAGCACAGGCAGTCAAAACCAAAATTAACATTTGGGATTGCATCAAATTGAGAAGTTTCTGTACTTCAAAAGAAACAGTCAGGAAAGTGAAGAGGCAACCAACAGAATGGGAAAAAATATTCGCAAACTATACTACAGATAAAGGATTGATAACCAGAATCTACAAAGAAATCAAGAAAATCCACAACAACAAAACAAACAACCCACTTAAGAGATGGGCCAAGGACCTCAATAGACATTTTTCGAAAGAGGAAACCCAAATGGCCAACAGACACATGAAAAAATGTTCAAGATCACTAGCAATCAGAGAAATGCAAATCAAAACCACAATGAGGTTCCATCTCACCCCGGTGAGAATAACTCACATTCAGAAATCTACCAACAACAGATGCTGGAGAGGATGTGGGGAAAAAGGGACACTAACCCACTGTTGGTGGGAATAAAAACAATTTTAAAAATACTGCCAACAGCAGGGTGTGACGACTAAGAGCATCTGCCTGCAGTCACTTGTGTGACCACCTGCATTTTTCCACTTGGCTTTCCTTTACTCATAGAATTCACGTTATATTTAACAAAATTGTTTTCTAATAACATAACATCTACAAGGCTTTGACATCTTGGGCTCTTCCTGCAAGCAAGTTACTTGGTTGCTACAGCAGTAAAATGGGCTAACAATAGTACCTATCAAATATGCTTGTAGTGAGAATAAATGAATTCATCCATGTAAAGCTGAGAATCATGTCTGACACTGGTACATTGTACAAACTAAATAATTGTTGCTATGTTAGTCAGTGTGAAGGACATTACAGAGCCAGAAGCAATCACCTGAATAAAAACTGCCTTTCTATAAGGCTGGCTAACAAACTGCAAATAGACGAGTACGAAAACTCCAGAGGATGGCAAGATAGCATCCCAGATTAATGACTAGAATAATAAAACCTGAGAAGTTGTCTCAGGGGCCAAATCAAAATTAGTCTACAGGTTACAAGGAGGTATGACCAATTAACTACTAATGCTAGGAGGGACCCTAGGTTTCTAAAGTACTTGACTGCATGAGGAGTTTGTGAATGTCAATGACATCCAATCTCAAAGCCGAACATATTTTTTAATAGTGATGAAAAAGCATGGGGAAACAGGAATACATTTTCCCTCCCTCTTTTTCCTAAAACATGTCCCCACCACCACTACCATCACTACCATACCTTGTCACTTTTTTGTTATTCTTGCTGTTTTTGTTTCTTTAAAGATTTATTTATTTGAAAGTTACAGATAAGGAGTGGCAGAGGCAGAGGCAGAGAGAGATCTTCCATTTGCTGGCTCACTACCTAAAGGGCTGCAATGGCCACAGTTGGGCCAGGCCAAAGCCAGGAGCCAGGAACTTAATCCAGGTCTCCCAGATGGGTACAGGGGCCCAAAGACTTGGGCCATCATCCATTGCTTTCCCAGGCACATTAGCAGTGAGCTGGATTGGAAGCAGAGCAGCCAGGACTTGAACCAGTGCCCAAATGGGATACCAGCACTGCAGGAGGCAGCTTTCCCAGCTATGCCACAGTGCTGGCCCTGCCTTGTCACTTTTTTTTTCTTTTGTTTTCAACTTTTATTTAATAAATATAAATTTTCAAAGTACAACTTTTGGATTACAGTGGTTTTTCCCCCCATAACCTCCCTCCTACCCACAACCATCCCATCTCCCACTCCCTCTCCCATCCCATTCTTCATCAAGATTCATTTTTAATTATCTTTATATACAGAAGATCAACTTAATGTATACTAAGTAAAGATTTCAACAGTTTGCACCCACACAGACACACAAAGGATAAAGTACTGTTTGAGTACTAGTTTTACCATTAATTCGCTTAGTACAACACATTAAGGAAAGAGATCCTACATGGGGAGTAGGTGCACAGTGACTCCCGTTGTTGATTTAACAATTGACACTCTTATTTATGACGCCAGTAATCACCTGAGGCTCTTGTCATGAGCTGCCAAGGCTATGGAAGCCTTTTGAGTTCGCCAACTCCGATCATATTTACACAAGGCCACAGTCAAAGTGGAAGTTCTCTCCTCCCTTCAGAGAAAGGTATCTCCTTCTTTGATGGCCCGTTCTTTCTGCTGGGATCTCACTCACAGAGATCTTTCATTTAGGTCTTTTTTTTTGGCCAAAGTGTCTTGGCTTTCCATGCCTGCAAAACTCTTATGGGCCTTTTAGCCAGATCTAAATGCCTTAAGGGCTGATTCTGAGGCCAGAGTGCTTTTTAGGGCATTGCCATTCTATGAGTCTGCTGTGTATCCTGCTTACCATGCTGGATCATTCTCTCCTTTTCAATTCTACCAGTTATTTTTAGCAGACAATAGCCTTGTTTATGTGATCCCTTTGACACTTAATCCTATCATTATGATCAATTAGGAACTTAAACTGATCACTTTGACTAGTAAGATGGCATTGGTACAAGCCACCTTGATGGGATTGAATTGGAATTCCCTGGCACATTTCTAGCTGTACCATTAGGGGCAAGTCCAAGTGAGCATGTGCCAAACTGTACATCTCCTCCCTCTCTTATTCCCACTTTTATATTTAACAAAGATCATTTTCAGTTAAATAAGAATAATTAATTATATATTTATATATAAATATATATTTATTAAATATATTTATAGTTAGATATAAATATATTTATTTATATAATAATTATTAATTTTCAGTTAAATAAGAATAATTGTGTGTTAATTAAAGAGTTCAACCAATGGTATTAAGTAGAACAAAAAAAATACTAAAGGGAATAAAATAGTAAGTTGTTCCTTGACAGTCAGGACAAGGGCTGATCAAGTCATTGTTTCTCATAGTGTCCATTTCACTTCAACAGGTTTCCTGTTAGGTGCTGTTAGTTGTCACCGATCAGGGAGAGCATATGATATTTGTCCATCTGGGACTGGCTTATTTCACTCAGCATGATGTTTTCCAGATTCCTCCGTTTTGTTGCAAATGACCAGATTTCATTTTTTTTTTTACTGCCGTATAGTATTATACAGAGTACATATCCCATAATTTCTTTATCCAGTCTACTGTTGATGGGCATTTAGGTTGATTCCATGCCTTAGCTAATGTGAATTGAGCTGCAATAAACATTGAAGTACAGACAGCTCTTTTATTTGCCAATTTAATTTCCTTTGGGTAAATTCCAAGGAATGGGAAGGCTGGGTCATGTGGTAGGGCTATATTCAGGTTTCTGAGCAATCTCCAAACTGTCTTCCATAGTGGCTTTACCAGTTTGCATTCCCACCAACAGTGGATTAGTGTGCCTTTTCCCCACATCCTCGCCATCATCTGTTGTTAGTTGATTTCTGTATGAGAGCCATTCTAACTGGGGTGAGGTGAAACCTCATTGTGGTTTAGATTTGCATTTCTTTGATGCTAGTGATCCTGAACATTTTTTCATGGCCTTGTCACTTTTCTAAATCCTTTTTTGCACAGATCAGAGAAGCAGCACTAATCCTATTGTGTTGCTTCCCAAAATACCACTTACAAAAAAAACAGAAAACAAAGATAACTCAGTCATCTAGCAAATGTTATAAAAAATTGTGCACCTGGGGCTAGCGATTTGGCACAATGGGTTAACGCCCTGGCCTGAAGCACAGACATCCTGTGTGGGCACCGGTTGAAGACCCCACTGCTCCACTTCCTATCCAGCTCTCTGCTATGGCCTGGGAAAGCAGTGGAGGATGGCCTAAGTCCTTGGGTCCCTGCACCGGTGTGGGAGACCCGGAAGAAGCTCCTGGCTCCTGCCTTTGGATCGGCGCAGCTCCAGCTGTTGTGGCCACTTGGAAGTGGACGAGCAGATGGAGGACCTCTCTCTCTCTCTCTCTCTGCCTCTCTTCTCTCTCTGTAACTCTGACTTTCAAATAAATAATCTTTTTTTTAAAAAAAAGGCGTTAAATGAGAAAAAAACATAAATTTAAAAAAAAATTGTGCATCCATAAACCACCCAAGAAATAGCTACCCAGAGAACTCCAGTTCAGAAAGACAACATAATCCTGCTGCTTTGGAGGGGCTCCATGGAGTGGGGTGGAGTACTGTCTGCAGCATCTCATGGACGATAACGATGGTGGAGCAGCCAGGGTGAAGAACAGGGCACCCCCACGAGCTGTCTGAACGCCACACCTCTAAAGTACCCACTTCTTGAGACAGGTCCAGGTATGGGCTAATGGCTTCGTCAAGGTCCTTCAGGCCCCCAGGAAAAGCCGCACGAATAAATGTGAAACAACCCATTTCATGGTACAGGGTGAGGAACAAGAAGCATGTTTTTCAACAGTCTTGAGTGGTGCAGCTCACCCCACAAGAACACTAACTTCAGCAGCCACTTCATTATATTTCTACTGTAAATGATACGGGCCTGGGCCAAGTCAGCACCAAAACTCCCTTCAGAATTCAGAGGTTAGGTCATCTACACTCTATTGACAATTACTGAACTCAAAGCCCCTAATGAGGCATCTCAGCAACAATGTGTGTCCTGCCACTAATGAGGCTCTTTTTCCATGAATAACGAACAAGAACATCATCTCTGTTGCCAGGTATACAACATAAACAAAGCTCAACACAAGGGCCTTGGTATGGCGGGTTTGTCCATTTGCAACAAAAGAATTTTTCAAAGTGTGAGCCAAGTTTAGCGGAGGGTGGGACAGCTGTTGTAACAAATAATGGGAACATATGTTATCAGAATCTAATAAATCAGCTTTTGGTTGTTGTGGAACAGAGGCTGTGCAATGGGATATATGGAGACAATGAAAAGCTCCAAATGAGTTCATTTCTTTATTTTACAATCAGTCTTAGAACACAAGGCTGATGATTTCTGTAATGAACTGAGATTTCCATGAAAGGAGCCTTATGAGATTTGTGATCCCAGAGGCTCCACTGGTTAAATCTTTATTTCTTAAGCCTTGATGTATCAGGTTGAGTACTGCACCGGGGGTGAGAACATTGGATCCCTGTGATACATTGGTGGCTTCTGGTGGCAAATGGAAAAGTGCACGGGCACCTGCAGCTATGGGCATGGGGCTGGGTTCCCTTGGTACTGTAAGAACCTCAGTGTATGAGCCTCTTATCTACAGGGCAGCCTCAAAGCTTAGAGCTCCAAGCTTAGCTCACTGTTCAGCTGAACAGCAAGATTCCAGCACATAAACAGAGAATAAAAATGAGCTGACATGAAAGCCAAACAAGTCTTTATTTTGTTTAATTTAAAGTGCTCTATACAAATTCTTTTCTCTCTTTCTAAAATCAGTTCCATACTAGGTAGCATATATCTTGTTTCAAAGCATGGTCATGTCTGCACAGGCGTGATGATGCCATCACCGGCCGGGGGCTTGTTTCATGAATTTGAGCAAGAGTTGGAAGAAAACAAAATCAAAGTCTCACAATGCCTCAGTACCCCCAACTGTAGAGAATAACAATTCAAACCCGCTTCAGAGACTTCTTATCAAGAACTACAGCCAAAAATAAGACCCACACAGTATAGTTTGCTCTATATGTTTGAAAAATTTCTGGAAATTTGTATTCTGAATAATTCTTTAAATACACTGGATAATCTTATTAAAGAAAGAATATGTTACAAAGCAAGAAAGTGATTATGTGATATAAGAAACCACTCCCTAATATCAATTTTACAAGGCCGGCGCCACGGCTCACTTGGCTAATCCTCCGCCTGTGGCACCAGCACACCGGGTTCTAGTCCCAGTTGGGGAGCTGATTCTGTCCTGGTTGCTTCCCTTTCAGTCCGGCTCTCCACTGTGGCCCAGGAAGGCAGTGGAGGATGGCCCAAGTGCTTGGGCCCTGCACCCACATGGGAGACCCAGAGGAAGCACCTGGCTCCTGGCTTCGGATCGGTGCAGCACGCTGGCCACAGCGGCCATTTGGGGGGTGAACCAATGGAAAAAGGAAGACCTTTCTCTCTGTCTCTCTCTCTCTCACTGTCTAACTCTGCCTATTAAAAAAAATATTAATTTTACAAATACATTTCTCTCAGTGAGAGTTTATTGAAATAAGGCAGATGTTATAAAGGGCTACAGAGCCTAGCAGCTACATCACAGTGGGTAATTATACAGAAAAGTTTTGTACAATTCATCAAATAGTGAGTTCACAAATAATGGCATTAGGAGTAGAAGAGCTTTTAAACCTCCAGGTGTATCAGTTTATTTTTCTGTTTTAACAAAAACAGGTAAAATGATATACATTCACTGTTCAGTAATCAGAATAGCAAAGGGATGCCAAGGCCTGCTGTGTAAAGCAATGGAGGTAACCTGCTAAGGAGGAAAAGACCTGAGAAGGGAACACTATTTTATGCCCAAATGCTTACTGATTTGTCACATGTGCAAGGGCTACACTGCTCCAAAGAATCAACAAACCCAACAGTTACTTGTCACTGATATGGTGTCACAGCAAAAATTCTAATAGCACAGTCCCAACAAGGCACATGCTGCCTGCAGAGGTGCTGAGTGACTGTTCACCATGAAGGGGATAGAGCAGAGTTTGCATAACTGCCTGACAGAGAGGGGCAGGGGAGTTTGCAGAAGGAGGAGAGAAAGAGGGCATGACCTTCTAAAACCATCATGGCAGCACTGAGGTTAAAAATCTATGAGAAAAAAGTCACCAAAGTGCTCTGCTACCTGAATTATCCCTCTGATCTAATCACTGGACTATATCAAGAAGAAAGGAATAATCAAGTACAAGAAAAACAAAAACAAACACAAACCCAAGCACTTACCATCATACTTTGCTAAGACTGCCTGGACATCAGCATACGCTTGTAGTTCCAGAAGTGCTTCTAAAAGGTTTTCATGGATGTTGAACATGCTCAGTAGAGGGAATTCCTTCATCAACTAGAAAATAAGAAACCAAGCAGTAATTAATATACATATTTCTTGTATTTTATTGTACATATTTAGAAAACAAAATATACCTTTTGATATATATACATACAGTACAATGATTATGACAAAGATTTTAGGAAAGAATTTTTTTATTTTTAAAGTATGATTGATATTGAATTACACATATTTATATAATATAGACATACCATATGGGGTTTTTTTGAGATTTAAAAGTATTTGTTAGAATCAAGGACCTCCAGCCAGAGTGGCATGGAGGGGGGCTTCCAAGAGAGGAAAAATCCAAAAAAAATTAACAATCAGAGTGGCATTCAGTTACTGTATTTTTCTTTAAAGATTTTATTTATTTATTGGAGAGGCAGAGTTACAGAGAGAGGGAGGGAGAGACAAAAAGGTCTTCCATCTGCTGGTTCACTCCCCAGATGGCTGCAACAGCCAGAGCTGAACCAATTTGAAGCCAGGAACCAGGAGCTTCTAGATCTCCCATGTGGGTGCAGGGGCCCAAGCACCTGGGCCATGTTCCACTGCTTTCCCAGGCCATAAGCAGAGAGCTGGATTAGAAGAGGAACATTCAGGACAGGAACCAGTGCCAATATGGGATGCTGGGCACTGCAAGTGGAGGCTTAGCCTACTACACCACAGCATCAGTCTCTGATTCTTAAAAGTATAATTATACTAGATAATAAGTTTTCACACCAATTATTATTTTATAAAGCACTAATGCTTCATTTATCCCTGATACTTTGGAAAAAAGGGCAATTTTGAATCTGTGACCTTAGGTGAGAGAAAGTCCAAAAGAGAGAGCTTTTAATAAAAACTGAAGATGGGGACAAGTGTTGTGACATAGTGGATTAAGCCACCACTTGCCACTCAGCATCCTGTATCAGAGTCGCGACTATTTGGATTCTGACCCGGCTTCCTGATAATGTTCCTGGGAAGGCAGTGTGTGATAACCCAAGTAGCTGGGTCCATGCCACCCAAGTGGGAGATCTGGATGGAGTTCCTGGCTCCTGGTCTGGCTCAGCCCTAGCTGGGGTCACTATTTGGGAAGTGAATCAGAAAAAGGAAGATTCTCTTTCTCTCTTTCTCTCTCGCTCTCTCTCCTTCCCTCTCTCCCTCCCTCCCTCCCTGTCACTGTGCCTTGCCAATAAATAAATAAATCATTTTTTAGAATGAAACTGAAAAAAAAAATCCAATAATGATGAAATGCCATAGAGAAACCAACTGAGGAGAGAGTTAATAAATGCCTCACAGGCTTTCACAGTTGTTCCCTGGTCAGTTAGTCCAGGGCAGTCTAGACGGAAGCCAGTGAAGGGGACACCAGCGTTACTCTTTCAGGCAGTCTGGTGACAAAGAAGAGGTGGGAAAGTCTTAGAAGGCAATGTGGCTGAGGGAGGTCCTGTAGGTAGTGACTGGGGGAGTAGTAAGAAATAAGCCCATGAGTTCTTGCCTGGTTGCCTCAATAAAACAGAAATAGAGGTCATCTTCAGAGACTGAGGAAGTTAAGGTAGAAGTGTAGAAAAGTCTCAAAGTAGAGATCAAACAAGGATT
Source organism: Lepus europaeus (assembly GCF_033115175.1). Lineage (NCBI taxonomy): Eukaryota > Metazoa > Chordata > Mammalia > Lagomorpha > Leporidae > Lepus > Lepus europaeus. The sequence continues at coordinate 32,117,662 of NC_084827.1, forward strand.
GCAGAGGCCAGCTTCAGGGACTAACACTCTGGAGACTGAATTTTAAAAGGGGTGGGGATGTCCAACTGCCACGGTTGTCAAGTTTTAGCTAGCAGTTGCAAGATGTCAAACTATAGGTCTGAGCTGAGGAAGATGGATTAGTTTCCATGAAAAGTCAAGAGGCAAGGGAGTTGACTACAGCGGTGATTGGCCCAAAGGTTCTAGATTGGATGGGAGGAAGAGAGGTCCATGAGGAGTTCAAATAAATAGCAATGAATTTCATTGGAAAGCAAGGAGAAAGAAGAAAGGACCAAGAATTTCAGAGCAAAATCTGATTTTACAGCAAAGTAAAAATTTGGACAACCAAGTTCTTTTTACAGCAAAAATCATGTATTTATTCTCCTCTCTTTCATCTGCTCCATGAGTAGCTGTTTTCTATGATAACACGACGACCCCTTAAAATGTGATGTCAACTTCTTTACAGTAATTACTCCGAAAGAGATGATATTCAAAAACAGACTCACTGCTAAACAAGAAGCCAGTTGTATGGACTACACATATTTTCCTTTAATAGGAATATTTACCATTTTTGAAGCCAAGAATCATTTAACATGTTTAAAAACAATTTTTGCAGCCGGCGCCGTGGCTCAACAGGCTAATCCTCCGCCTTGCGGCGCCGGCACACCGGGTTCTAGTCCCGGTCGGGGCACCGATCCTGTCCCGGTTGCCCCTCTTCCAGGCCAGCTCTCTGCTGTGGCCAGGGAGTGCAGTGGAGGATGGCCCAAGTGCTTGGGCCCTGCACCCCATGGGAGACCAGGAGAAGCACCTGGCTCCTGCCATCGGAACAGCGCGGTGCGCCGGCCACAGCGCGCTACCGCGGCGGCCATTGGAGGGTGAACCAACGGCAAAAGGAAGACCTTTCTCTCTGTCTCTCTCTCACTGTCCACTCTGTCTGTCAAAAAATAAAAATAAAATAAAAATAAAAACAATTTTTGCTGCCCCAAAGTTTGTCATATTTCAGTGAAAAACTCATATCTAAATGATGATGTATTCAATAAGAATCTCTGACCTGCTGAATTTTCACTGTTAGTAAAGGAAGTGAATAAGACTACACCACATACTGTTGATATTCTGTAACCAATAAAAGTATTTCTTGTTCTGGTTCACTTTGATTCTGGTTGACATCACCCCTTTGATTTTTTTTCCTCTTTCTAATTAAAGCTTGTTAAAATTAAAACTCTGTCATTCAGCACTTGGCAACACAATAAAGACATTCCCTAAACCATAACATTTAAACATTTATCATTTTTAGCCAACTCCTCAGGTAATGATCAAACTTCAAGGACACAAGTCACATTCTGTAATTTTAAAACTGCAATCCCAAATATTATCTGCTGAAGCTTACAAACTCAGTCTCATTGAAACCCAAAAACTGCATGCACAAACATGGAGGGCTCCACTGCTTTAAACAAAACCTGAAGTAAGATGCCAGGAGCAGGGCTGGCGCTGTGGCATAGTGGGTAAACCTGCCACCTGTAGAGCTGGCATTCCATATGGGCGCCAGTTCAAGTCCTGGCTGCTCCACTTCTGGTCCAGCTCTCTGCTGTGGCCTGGTCCCTGTGGAGACCCAGAGGAGGCTCCTGGCCCCTGGCTTCAGATCAGCACAGCTCCAACCGTTGTGGTCATCTGAGGAGCGAACCAGCGGATGGATGACCTGTCTCTCTCTCTCTGCCCCTGCCTCTCTGTAACTCTACCTTTCGAATAATTAAATAAATCTTTTAAAAAAAAATGCTAGGAGTTTGAGCAGCACTGCTTTCACTGGAATGTTGGACAGGGTACACTGTGTCCAGAAAATAATCACCAATAAACAGATTTTAAACATGGCAAACAGCAAATGTTGCAGGGGTAATTGAAGTCATATGACAATCTGAAAATCTTGCTCTCATTTAATATAAACAAGAAGAAAAAGAAAACACTCCTTTTTGTCCATCACCCCCTCCAGCCCTTCACAAAAATCTTAGCAAAAAAGGCCACGAATACTGTACTTCTTTGCTCTATTTCCTCCTCACAACATTACCACAGTCAGGCTCGCCTCGCCCACAGTTCTGAATCTGTTTGTCCCACATTCATAGGTGACTTAAATTCTCCCAGGGACACCCTCCAGCCCTCTTCCTGTTTGACTTCTGCATCATTTGGCAGAGGATGTTTTTTTCCTTGAAATTATTGCCACTTTCTTGGCTTCCTCAACACCTTTCTCGTCCAATCTTTTCCTATGGTGACATCTCATAGCTCCTTCTCTGATTACCACCTTGCCTGCTACGGAAGTCTCCTCCCAGGTTATGGCGCACATCCTTTCATCACGAACAGCCTCACCTCTAGAATGGCTTTTGTGCCCAGGGCCTCAGGACCACCACCTGTATGGGGCTAGCACTCATGTCCTAGCATCCTGCTCTGACCCTTCTCCTAGGCACTATATTGACTTATAAACTGGCCGGCTCCGTGGCTTAATAGGCTAATCCTCTGCCTTGCGGCGCCGGCACACCGGGTTCTAGTCCCGGTTGGGGCGCCAGATTCTATCCTGGTTTCCCCTCTTCCAGGCCAGCTCTCTGCTATGGCCCGAGAAGGCAGTGGAGGATGGCTCAGGTCCTTGGGCCCTGCACCGGCATGGGAGACCAGGAGAAGCACCTGGCTCCTGGCTTCGGATCAGCACAATGCACCAGCCGCAGCGGACTTTGGAGGGTGAACCAACAGTAAAGGAAGACCTTTCTCTCTGTCTCTCCCTCTCTCACTGTCCTCTCTGCCTGTCAAAAAAGCAACTTATAAACTATCTTCCTGACAGTTGTGCTTCCTGTCCTTAGAAGCAAAGCTTCTAATACTTATCTGAGGGTTCCTCATTCCCAGGACAGCTCAGACTTGTTCTTCCTATCACCCTCTCCCTCCTCTCCACCACAGCCATCCTGGAAGCCCCTTACCTCTGAAGTAATATGTAAAACATGCTGATCGCTTCGGCCAAGTTTGCAGAAAGCTGTATTACGCAAGCGAACACCTCGGGAATGATCACCATCTCCTGTTTTCTCTGATCTTGCTGCCAACAACTTAGTTTATGCCTTCATACTTTCTCCAAATTGCTCACATTCATCTGCTTGCCTCCAGATCACCTCTGTTCCAATCCACCCTTTACAATGCTGTCATAAAGGCCCTTTAAACATGTACACCGAGTCCATCACACCCTTATTTAAAAGGCAACCACTAACATGGTGAGGCCTATCCCAAGGAGAGAGTCACGTGTGAACACAAATTTACAAACAAAGCTACTTATCACAATATTACTTATCATGGTACAAACAAATGCATGAAACCTAAACTTGAACTCATTATGAAAAATTTAAGTATAACAAGATATAGTTATTTGGGGGCTATTATATGTAGTTATAGAAAGTTAAATTCTCAAAAAAAAAAAAAATTTCAATGACATGGCCTGGGAAATGTTGGCATGCCTTGCTACATTAGGATATGGGGTTGACCTTGTAGTGCAGTGGGTTAAGCCAGAGCCTGTGATAACCAGCATCCATGTCAAAATGCCAGTTAGAGTCCCACTCCTCTGCTCCCAAAACAGCTCCCTGCTAAAGTATCTGAGAAGGCAGTAGAAGATGACCCAATCACCTGGGGACCTGCCAACCATGTGGGAGACCAGAATGGAGTTAGTGGCTCCTGGATTTGGACTGGCCCAGACCTTGCTGTTGCAGCCATTTAGGGAGTAAAGCAATGGAGATTCTCTCTCTCTCTCTCTATCCCACTCTCTGTCTCTCTCCCACTCTGTAGCTCCGCTTTTCTCATAAATAAATAAATATTTAAAAAAGTATAGAGACTTATGAGCATTTTACAGTAAGTTCATGCTTTCATAAAACACACTTGGTTAGAAATATACTCATACCAAAATGTTTTAATGGTGGCTATTTCTGGTGAGGTTAAAGGTGATTTTTACCTCTTCCTTCATATTTTCTATATGTGCTAATATTGTTAAAAGGAGTAGACATACATTTGATAAACTGGGAGTGGTGATGACCATTTCCCAGATACTAGCTTCTCATCAAATTCAAGACACAACCCCAAATCCTTAGTACAGAAAACACACCCCATTGTGACCAGTCCTTGGCTACAGTGCCAGCCTTCTTTGTACCTATTTCACACACACACCACACTCCTGCCACACACCAGCTTCCAATGCTGTAACTAGACTGCATCCACTCATGTTTCTGTCTCTGAGCTCTCCTCTCTGCCACTGTGGTCAATCTGACCAGCTCCTCGACCTCCAGGAATCCTTACCCGCCACAGCTTCTGACCTCTTATTTAGCTTTCATCTGCAGGTTAATTATTCCCAATCTGAATTACTGAAATCCCTGTCAACACAGTCTATGGATTCACCTCTCCGTGAGCCCGGGAAGTCTGTGAGAACAGGAACTCTGTCTCATCTGTATTCTTGGTCAATGACTGACCCATCATGGATGCTCAGCACATACTTCACGACTGGAATGCTTCCTAGAAGCTTTTGCAAGTTCTCATCCTTTGGAGTGTGTGCTACTACATACTGCATACTACCACAGGTCTATTGCAGTCCTTGGGTTACACATCCTGAAAAAATTTTTTAAGATTTATTTATTTGAAAGGCAGAATTAAAGAGAGAGAGAGAGACAGAGAGAGAAAGAGAATCTTCATCCACTGGTTCACTCCCCAGATGGTTACAACTGCCAGGACTATGCTACGCCAAATCCAGGAGCCAGGAGCTTCTTCTGGGTCTCCCACACGGGTACGGAGGTCCAAGCAGTTGGGCCATCGTCTGATGTTTTCCCAGGCACATTAGCAGGAAGCTGGATTGGAACTGAAACAGCTGGGTCTTGATCCAGTGCACATATTGGATGCCGGCATCACAGGCTATGGCTTAACCAGCTATGCCAAAGTGCTGACCCCTGAACATGGTCTTACACCACTGATAATCTTCCATTCTACACTCTGGAAAAGGTGTAACCAGAAACCATAAATTCTGTCTCAATGTACAGAAGATTTTTTCTCCCACCACCTGCTGTCTAAAAACAGAATAGGTGGTCTAAGGATGGCTCCTCCATTACCAGAACTATTTATATAGAGATAGGCTAGGTCACAGGACAGGGATACTTAAAAATAGGGCCAAGGAACTTTCAAATTCTCAATTCTAGCAAAGAAACTCCCAGCTCCTCAGCATAACTTCGAGGCCCTCAGCACAGTGCCAGATCCCTCTTGTCTCTCCTATCTTCTACAGGACTGAACTCTGGCCTTGTCAGACCAGACTGTTGCACACCATTCCCAAATTCCTTCTATAGTTCCTAGCCACTGTGTTTCTGCACAGATTGTTTTCACCACCTGGAATACTTTCCCCCCACATGTATAAGGCAGCCTGTCAAAATCACCACACCCTCCAAAGCCCAGATCAAATGCCACCTCCTAAAGTCACAGCATCTTAGAAAGTGAGAGCCAGAGGAGCCCATGGAGATTGTCCAAACACTCTCCTCACTTTACAGGCGAGCTCCCTCCCACCCCACCCCACCCCACCAAACAACAATGAAGGCTGCAAGCTTAAGTGACTCAGCCAAGGTCAGTGCTGGAACTATGATTCAAATCCAGTCATCAACACTGAGTCCAGATTTCAACACATCAGAACCCCAGTCTCCGGGCTGCCAAGTCCTGCAGAACTAAGCTATTTTGCTTATGCTTCCAGTATAATACTTACATATCTGCTTTGTATTGTGTTTACATGCTTTTAAGAAATCAGCTGTATTACAAAGTAAAGCACCCTATATTTCGAGTTATTTCTGAGTTTAAATCCAGCCTGTGCCTCTTACCACCTGTGTGATTTCATGCAAATTGCTTAACCTCTCTGAGCTTTGGTTTCCTTATATCTCTTGGGTCTCAGAGCTCTCAGGGCATGTCCTCAGATTCCTACCCCTTCCTTATGTTAGCACCCACCTGACTCACATTACCGTTTCTACTTTCTTTTTTTATTTTTTATTTTTTTTTTATTTTATTTTTGACAGGCAGAGTGGACAGTGAGAGAGAGAGAGACAGAGAGAAAGGTCTTCCTTTGCCGTTGGTTCACCCTCTAATGGCCGCCGCGGTAGCGCGCTGCGGCCGGCGCACCGCGCTGTTCCGATGGCAGGAGCCAGGTGCTTCTCCTGGTCTCCCATGGGGTGCAGAGCCCAAACACTTGGGCCAGCCTCCACTGCACTCCCTGGCCACAGCAGAGAGCTGGCCTGGAAGAGGGGCAACCGGGACAGGATCGGTGCCCCGACCGGGACTAGAACCCGGTGTGCCGGCGCCGCAAGGCGGAGGATTAGCCTGTTGAGCCACGGCGCCGGCCTTTCTACTTTCTGATCGTATCCTAAAATCATCCCCTTCATATGGCTGAATATTAGGTAATTTTTAATGCTTATTTATTTCAGGGCAGTATAACACAGAAAGAGAGAGAGAGAGAGAGAGAGAGAGAGAGAGAGAGAGAATATCTTCCTATGCTGGCTCATTCCCCAGACAAGCAGAAGCCAGCAGAATGGAATTCCACCTGGATCTCCCATCTGGGCGACAGATCTGCTGCCTTCTTGCATTACTGGGAAGCTGGATCGGAAGCAGAATAGCTGGGATTCGAACAAGGCGCCGTGCCATGGGATGCGGGTGTCTCAAGCAGTGGCTTAATCCACTATGCCACAACACCCGCTCCTGAATATTAGATAATTTAAAAAGCAAGACAGATAAGAATTAACTAGAATGATGACAATACTACTATTGCAGATCAGCATGCTCTTGCTGTAAAGGGCTTTTCGAGCTATGTGGTCTCTGTTACAACTACTACATGCTGATACTGTAGCTCAGAACGTCATGGATAGTACCTAAATGAATGGGCAGAGTTGTGTTCCCACAAAAAAGTTATTTACAAAAACAGGTAGGAGACCAGATTAGCTTGTTAACCTCTGGTGAATGTGAAAAAAAATATAAAAACCAAAAGGTCTTCATTACAAGAGCTTCATAATGGAATTATATTTTAAAAGTACAACATCTCTTAAACACAGCTGGTTTGGCAGATTCTAATAAATTGGGAAAAGGCCTAACTCACAACCCAGTACTTCCCCTTCCAGCTTAACTTCTCAGAGAACACCCGCACATATCCTTGAGGAGCCACACACTGAGTTACACATTGGTGAGGATTTCTGTCAGAAATCCTAGCTGAATACATACAATGGGGTATACACATATGAAATATGATAGCAGACAAAATGAATGGGCTACAAATTAAGATATCTAAATGAGAACAGAAATCAAACAGCTCTGAGTGAAGTATATTGTTGTGAAGCACAGGTTCAAGCCAGACACCATTTAATTAAGTTAAAAATGCACAACAAAAGTAATACTACATGTAGTTCATGGGGGCATATTATGGAAATGTAAATAAGGGAGGGTGGATGGTGTATACATTGCTTTAGTTCTTTTAAGAAAAGAAGGTAAGGGCCAGCGCTGCAGCTCACTAGGTTAATCCTCCGCCTGCGGCGCCGGCACCCCAGGTTCTAGTCCCAGTTGGGGTGCCAGTTCTGTCCCGGTTGTTCCTCTTCCAGTCCAGCTCTCTGCTGTGGCCCAGGAAGGCAGTGGAGGATGGCCCAAGTGCTTGGGCCCTGCACCTGGCTCCTGGCTTCAGATTGGCGCCGCGCGAGACGTAGCGGCCATTTGGGGAGTGAACCAATGGAAGGAAGACCTTTCTGTCTCTCTAACTTTGCCTGTCAAAAAAATTTTTTAAAAAAGCTAAATCAACTGCAAAATTTTAATTAATTTGTTACTATGTATTATTTTTACTTACATTTTAAATTCTAGGTAGTAGAGATATGTTTTATATTTTATTTATTTATTCTTTGCATATTTTATACTTTAAAAATTTCTTCCACAAAACCATGAAGTTCATTAGATGTACTTGTCAAGTGTAATTCTTCAAGCCACAAAGAGTTTGGTTTTCATCAGATCATGATTTTTCTAATTCCTAATTGCCTTTTGAGGAAAAATTGTTTCCTTCTCATTGGAGGTCTGACTCTGTGGCTCCTCAAATTGTTCCCAGCATCTAAACAGAAGGTATCTCCGGTTGCACAATATTTTGAGAATTTTCCTCCAAAATATCTGCTTAATAGATTTTCATATACTGTATTTGATTTCTACAATGGTATCAAGATAACAATTGCTAATCTGACATGAAACATAACTTGGAGTGCTGCTTTTTATTCTATATCTGAGTTCCAGAGAGTAGGTTCACTGATGGATGGGATATGAGGAACTATAGGAATTATTATTTCATTCCAAAGGGTAGCTCAGAGTTAAACCAACTACTGGGTAAATTCTTCCCCTGACTCTTAGCATTGGGATTAGGGTCGGAGTTAGGCTTTGACCATGTGCATTAATAAGAAAACATTTCCATCTAAAAATTCCTTCTTGCTTCTTCTCCAGAACCACATCAATGACTCCCATGGCACCTTGTTTTCAAAACTGCAGAGGAGATACACATACAAGGAAAGGTTCACCGTGGGAGAGGAGGCGTATTAGAGAAGTCAAGAGCACTTCCCGCTTCGCAGTCAGATCTGGTTTTACAGCCGGGGCCAGTGGAGCCTCTCAAACAGTGGGGTTTCTTACTGTCAGGGAGAGTGGGGTTTCTTAACACCAGGGGAGCTCATTTTTCCCCTCAGCAAGGCTGGGTAACACCTCACTCCGGTGCACGTACAGCTCCTATCCAGATGTATCTGGGGCCACCATCCTTTCCTGATGCTGCCATAGGTAGGCTGCATTTTCAAAGGGCTATTTGTTTTGCTCTGTGTGCTTAGCTTCCTTTTTGTTTTTAGTTACACAATAGAGCAGCTCTCCATTTACTTACTTTAAAATAATGTACAAAAAGTGGTTTGGTGATATAATTAGCCCTTCTAATAAGAAAAGCTCACAGTTCTCATATCAAGCTTGAATGAAAGCATATGATAAATATAGAGGCCTGTTTTCTATAAGCTAAGTCATTCTAAATAAATCTTGGAGTTAACTCACTATCTCGCATAGTTTTGTTTATTTATTGCCCGCTATCTTCTCCACAGTGGTAATTGCTTTCTCCTGGCAGCAAGAAATTTATATGCCCTGTTTTGCCCAAATATTATAGTTTACATAGAATGAAAACACTAACTCTCCTACGATTCCTTTAATACCTATGGGGAAGAACATGGGATGGGCCAAGGATAGAATTTCAGTTTCAATTTTACATCATCTGGTTATTGTCAGTTCAAGTTTATTTCAATGAAAGAATTTGAGGCACTTCTGAGGTTAACATTTATGAGCTCAAATGGGGAAAAAAAAAGAGGAGAGTTAATTCACTGGATTTGAAATACTCTATGGACATAATTTAGAACTACAGTCTGTATGCTTTTTCTCAGCTGAATTACAGGATGAAAACAACAGTTTAAACCCTTCAAGTTTGATTTGTTTCTATTTAAACATTTTATTAGTTTAGCTATCCATGTATTGTTCCTTGAGCGAGAAAAGCAACGGGGAAATTCTTACATATTTTAAGGCAGAGGTAATTAAAAGAGATCCTCGGCCAGATTCCTACTGAGGTCAATGCAAGCTTGGCCTAATTAAAGTTTATAGAATTTGGCCTGAATCATATTCAAACAGCAGATACTATTTTGTTATAGTTGCAAGTTTGACATTACTTAATTATGGTTTCAAATAAAGGCATAAATAGAAAATAGAAAAGACACTCTCCATAGCATGGTTATAATTTTGTCAGTGATTTTTACTGACACTAAAGGCCATGAATGGGAAGAATGAGTCCTTAGAGACTCAGGAGAGCTCCCTTTACAGAAATCATTACAAATGCCATCCCGAGAGGCTTAAGCCTACACTATTAACAAAATGTCATTTTTCAGAACTAATCCAAAGGCAAATATTAAGCCACATCTACTGAAAGTAACATGGACAATACAGGACTTGTGTGGTCAATTAGTTAAGTCATCAATTCACTAGTTCTTCACTGAAATGAACATATTTTATAGACACATATTATATATTGTACATATATATATGCACACATCACTGAGAACTAAAGAGAGAAGTAACGGTTGAAGGCATGTGATGATTTTCCAATGACAGCTGGATGTCTCCCAAAGACTCAAAGGGCTAGAAGGCTATCTAAATAATTAATCTACTTTTTCTGTGAAAAGTATGCCTAGTTTATTCCAGAGAGGGAAGTTTTCTCCAAAATTTCAGTGAATGAGACAATCTTCATGTTTATACAGCTTTTAACAAAAATATTTTCACTGTAAAAGTTCCTCTTCCATTTCTGCTCAGTTAAAGATAAAACAAGCACAACCCTGGTCAGAACATACAAATCTTCAAAGATTCTTTGTCAGCTTCTACTTTATATTTTTAATCTTACATCTCAAAAATATTTATTTATTTATTTTTATTTGAAAGGCAGAGCGAGAGAGACACCAGTGATCTTCCATCTACTTTCCAAATGCCTGCAACAGCAGGGCCAGATCAGGCTAAAACTAGGAGCCCAGGGACTCCAGGTTTCCTATGTGGGTGGCAACAAGCCGTTCCCTGCTGCCTCCTAGGATGCTCATTAGCAGGACGCTGGAATCAGAAGCAGAAGAAGAACTCAAATCCAGGGTCTCTGAGCCAGGTTACAGGTGTCCCAAGAGGCATCTTAACTGCTGCATCTTCACCTACCCCTACCTTAAGACATCTAAGAACATGACTTTCCAGAACTAAAAACTTGACAGCACTACTTTTTAAAAAAACATTTATTTAATTGAAAGTCAGAGTTACAGAGAGAGAGGGGGAGAGAAAGAGAGAAATCCTTCATCTGTTGGTTCACTCTCCAAATGACCACAATGGCCAGGGCTGGGCCAGGTGGAAGCCAGGAGCCTGGAACTTCATCTGGGTCTCCCACATGGGAAGCAGGGGCACACATACCTGGGCCATCTTCCCCTGCCTTCCCAGGCACATCAACAGGGAGCTGGATCTAAAGTGGAGCATCCAGAACTCAAACCAGCATCCGTATGTAATGTCAGCACTGTAGGCAGTGGCCCACTAGCCACAATGCCGGCCCCAACAGTACTATTATTTTATCTACAGTACTATTATCAACTATTTATCAACAGTACTATTATTTTATGTATTTGTATAGAGGAAATTTCTCTACTCTAAACTCAATGGTAAACTTCAGTTGCAGGAAGCACAAGGGTGAGATTGTTGGAGTAGAGGGAAGAAGCTGGCCTCATAGTGCCTTGAGGGAAAGAATAATTTATGCCCTCCTCAAAAGCAATGGGTAACACTTCGAGGAAAGCTTCTTTCTCATCCTAAACAGCTTAAAATAGGTCTGCAACCTAGCCCTGGGATCATGAACAAACCTGAACAATTTGACACACGTGTTGAATGGCTTGGAAGCTGGCCCACAGACAGGAGGACAACATGCACACTTCCCCTTGTGATGACATGGCACTGCTCTCTTGTTCCAGCAGTGGTCTCAACAAGCAGATAAACGCACTGGCCAACAAGCACTGTCAGAAAGGACTTTTTGTGCCAAAACCACAATCACTGTGTTTGGCAGAGACTCTTCCACATTCACATGGGTAATGGTAAATAACACTATTCAGGAGATTAACTCATTTGGTTATCTGGGGTACAGTTAACAAAAACTTGCTTTGGCAGGCATCTCTCAGTAGAGTCAAGTGAGAGTTAAACGTTATGGGAGATTCCTCTGTGGCAACAAGAAGAGGTCAGTACCCCAACCTCTGATATTCACCTGATATATGTGCTGCTGCATGATCACTTAGCCTTCCAGGGCTCTTTCCTCGCCAAGTCTTTCATGACTTTCCCCCCAAACATCCGAATGCTATTGACAGAACACTAGCCTGAGTTCATACCCTGTTTTGCAGCTGTTATTTGCCCTACAGAACTTGTGTCTACCATGCAGGATTAGAACTATCTTCTAACTCTCCCAAAGCACATCCCAACACAGCAGTTTCTGACCCTCAGAAGCCTGGGCTGCAATACAGCAGTACCTGTTCCCATCCTTTGGCCATGTGTTCTACCAGGTAGCAGACTTCATATACCAAAGACTGCAGCACTTGACTCCATAGTCCTACTCTGGACTTCAGTGCAGGTGAAAATCCCATCTAGTGAGTTAGACTCTTCTCCAAGCAAAAGACAGTGTCTCCATTATAGGTAAGCAATCCAAGATCAAAGTCAAACTCCAGTCCTCCACACCATCTAAAATGCACTGTTTTGAATAGAACGTACTACTCACCAGTAATCTTACACCATCTCTCCCACTAAACATCATCTTCTTAAAAAAAAAAAAAAAATGGGCCAGCTATGATGTAGCAGGTAAAGCAGTGCCAGTTCGAGACCCAGCTGCTCCAATTCCAATCCAGCTCTCTGCTATGGCCTGGGAAAGTAGTAGAAGATGGCCCAAGTCCTTGGGCCCCTGCACCTGCATGGGAGACCCAGAGGAAGCTCCTGGCTTCAGATCAGCACAGCTCTGGCCGTTGCAGCCAGTTGGGGAGCAAATCAACAGATGGAAGACTTCTCTCTCTTTGCCTCTCCTTCTCTCTGTGTAACTCTTTCAAATAAATAAATCTTTAAAAAAATTTGAGAGGCAGAGACAGACAGACAACTCTCACCTGCTGGCTCATTCTCTCAGTGCCTACAGCAGCTGGGGCCAGGAACTCAATCCAGGTCTCTCAAGTGAGTGACAAGGACACACAAATACCCGCGCTATCACCACTGCTTCCCAGGGTGCAAACTAGCAAGAAGTGTCCGTCAGAAGCCAGGGCTATGCATCAAATCCATGTACTCTGATATGGGACACAGATCCCAACTGGCATCTTAAACCTTTAGACCTCAGCCCACGCCTAAACCTCCTCTTTAATTTCACTGAGACCACCAATGCCTTGTCCTCTTTACTTTTTGGTCCCTTATTTTTTTTCTCAAATTCTTTATTTTTTTTCAGTTTCCATGATACCCCACTCACCTAGTTTTACTCCTAGCTTTCCAGTTGCTCCTTCTCAGATCCATTGGATGCGTCTCCTTTACCTAGCTTGCCAATGTTGCAGACCACAAGGGCTCACTTCTTAACCTTCCTTTTCCATCTCTCTCCCTAAGCTGGGTCTTCAAAAAGTTCATGGAAAATAGGCTTCATGGAAAAATACTTTTGCACCAAAATAAATTTCTTTTAATTCCATTTTCCATGAACTTTTAAAAGACCTCTTATTTATGACCTCACTCAGTATCATGGCTTTAAATCCTTTAAAATATATGTTGATGATTTCCAGACTCCTCACCCCTAAGTTCCAGACCCTATCCAGCTGCTTTCCTGAAATTTTCACCTAGCAGTAGGATAGGTATCTCTAGCTTCCCAAGCTTCTCAAAACTCCCGGCAGAACCCCTGCTTGACCACTGAAATTTGCTCCTCTCGCGGCCATCCTCCTTTCGCTAAGTGGTAAGACCATCATCAAATTGATGAGGCTGAAAACATGGGCACTCCTACATCTTCCTTGATTATACTGTTACTATTTTTCCATATCCAGTTGATTCAGAAATTATTCCTTTCAAATAGTTATTGGGCAGTTGTTATACAGTGATAAACAGATTAAAAAAAAATTCTTCTCCTGAAAGTTACACTCTAGTGAAAGGAAACAAAAACAAGCAAATAAATAAAATATACAGACTATCAGATGATGGTAAATTTCAAGAATACTAAATAAAATATGGAAGGAGGTTGTGAAATGGTAGTGTAGCACAGGCAGAGGCAATTTAAAATATAGCAATCAGAAGATGGGATTGCCAAGGTGACATTTAATCAGAAGAAGGTGAGGGAACAAGTCATTGGGTATCTGGAAGATGAGCATTCTCGGTAAAGGTCCTAACACATTCTGGTACAGTCAACAGACACCAATGAGGCCAGTGAGGCTGGAATGCAGTGAGCACACAGCATCAGTGGGGGTCTGGTTACGCAGGTCTTGTAGGCCACATTCAGAGCTCAATTTCTGAGTAAGATGAGAGGCCACTGGAAGATTTAAAGTCAAAGAATAGTAATGCCTCACACACATCCTAAATGGCTTCATTGTCCATGTACAGAGTAGATGCAGAGGGACAAGAACAGCAGCAGAAAGGACAGGTAGAAGGCTATTACTAGAATGCGAGTAAGTGATGCCAGTGGTTTGGACCACTGTGAACACAGTGAGAATGTCAGGATTCTACATATACCTACATTTTAAAAGTAGATCCACTGGCTTTTCCAATAGTCAACTCCTATTGATTAAATGTCCAAATATATCTCATATCCATCCATTTCTTCACTGCCACTCCCAAATTCAAATCTTCATCAGCTCTTACTTGGACTAATGAAACTGTTCAACTAGACTCCCTGCTTCCATTCTTGCCCCCATTCTAAATATCCTACCTAGTATCTTCCTAAAAAAAAAAAAAAAAAAAAGATTTATTTACTTGAGAGGCAGAGTTACAGACAGAGAGAGGGAAAGACGGAGAGGTCTTCCATCTGCTGGTTCACTCTCCAAATGGCTGCAATGGTCGGAGCTGAGCTGATCCATAGCCAGGAGCCAGGAGCTTCTTCTGGTTCTCCCAAGTGGGTGCAGGGGCCCAAGCACTTGGGCCATCTTCTACTCATTTGCCAGGCCATGAGCAGGGAGTTGGAGCAGAAGTAGAGCAGTCGGGAGTTGAACCGGTCCCCATATGTGATGCTGGTGCCACAGGTAGATGGTTAACCTACAGGTGGATGCTTAACCTACTAAGCCACAGTGCCAGCACCCTACCTAGTATCATCTAAAAACATCAGTAAGCTTGCATCCCTCTTTTTTATATATTTTAAAGGCTTCCTGTTGTACTTCTAATGACAACTGAACTCCAAATTATTTCCTGCAAAGCCCTGATTCACATGGCTATGGCTTGCCTTTTTAAGTTCATTTTCCTCTGACCTACCCTTCATTTACCTTGGCCTTCTTCCTTTTTTAAAGATTTGTTTATTTATTTGAAAGGTACAGTATACCCGGGTTCTAGTCCTGGTTGGGGCACTGGGTCTGTCCCGGTTGCTCCTCTTCCAGTCCAGCTCTCAGCTGTGGCCCAGGAAGGCAGTGGAGGATGGCCCAAATGCTTGAGCCCTGCACCTGCATGGGAGACCAGGAGGAAGCACCTGGCTTCTGGGCTTCGGATTGGCGCAGTGTGCCAGACATGGCGGCCATTTGGGGGTGAACCAACGGAAAAATGAAGACCTTTCTCTCCATCTCTCTCTCTCTCACTGTCTAACTCTGCTTGTCAAAAAAAAAAAAAGAGAGAGAGAGAGAGAAAGGTAAAGTATACAGAAAGGGAGAGACAGAAAGAGAGAGAGGTGTTTTCCAACCACTAGTTCACTCCCCAAATGGCTGCAACAACCAGGGCTAGGCCAGGTGGAATCCAAGAGCCAAGAGCTTCTTCCTGATACCTCTGTATGGTGCTCCAAGCACTTGGGACATCTTCTTTTGCTTTCTCAGGTCATTAGCAGGGAGCTGGATTGGAAGCAGAGCAGGCAGGACATTAATCACCAAGATGCTGGTGTTACAGGTGGCATCTTAACCTGCCATGCCACAACACCAGCCTCTGGCCTTCTCTTTCTTGCTAAACTCTTTCTAGCCTTAGGATCTCTGTATGAATTCTTGCTTGGTCAGTAACATCTTCTCTCAGATCTCTATGTGGCTGGTTCCCTCTTACCCTTTAGCTCTTAGAAATAGTGCAGCATGGCACATAATGGCAGTTAAAAAAAAAAAAAAACAACCTCAGGCAAAAGACTTACAAATGGAAAGAGATGACTGAATAAACATAAATACTTTCTCCCAGGAGACCAACTGCAATTATAAGGAAATGGTACGGCCAGCGCCGTGGCTTAACAGGCTAATCCTCCGCCTTGCGGCGCCGGCACACCGGGTTCTAGTCCCGGTTGGGGAGCCGGATTCTATCCCGGTTGCCCCTCTACCAGGCCAGCTCTCTGCTATGGCCCGGGAGTGCAGTGGAGGATGGCCTAAGTCCTGGGCCCTGCACCCGCATGGGAGACCAGGGGAAGCACCTGGCTCCTGGCTTCGGATCAGCGAGATGCGCCGGCTGCAGCGGCCATTGGAGAGTGAACCAACGGCAAAAAGGAAGACCTTTCTCTCTGTCTCTCTCTCTCACTATCCACTCTGCCTGTCCAAAAAAAAAAAAAAAAAAGAAAAGAAAAGAAAATGGTACAAGAGATCAGCACTGTGGTGCAGTGGGTGAAGCCACCATCTGCAGCACCAGCATCCCATATGGGTGCCAGTCCATGTCCTGGCTGTTCCTCTTCTGATCCAGCTCTCTGCTTATGTCTTGGGAAAGCAGTGGAAGATGGCTTGAGCCCCTGCACCCATGTGGGAGACCTGGAAGAAGCTCCTGGCTCCTAGTTTCAGATCAGCTCAGCCCAGGTCATTTGGGGAGTGAACCAGCAGATGGAAGACCTTTCTCTCTGTCTTTCCCTCTCTCTGTCTATAACCCTACCACTCAAATAAATAAACCTTTAAAAACAAAACAAAAGCCAAAAAAAAATGGTACAAAAGGAAAGAAATTCTACCTGCAGTGAAAATAGCAAAGGGCATGGAAGAAACTGCTGGCAGCATCTCTGAAAAGAGATTTTTTCAAAATTTTCCAAGACAAACTATAAACAACACTTTATTAAACCACTGTTGAGGGGCCGGTACTGTGGCACAGCAGGTTAATGCCCTGGCCTGACGCGCCGGCAACCCATATGGGTGCCAGTTCGAGACCTAGCTGCTCCACTTACGATTCAGCTGTCTGCTATCGCCTAGGAAAGCAGTAGAAGATGGCCCAAGTCTTTGGGCCCCTGCACCCGTGTGGGAGACTCAGAAGAAGCTCCTGGCTCCTGGCTTCAGATTGGCACAGCTCCGGCCATTGTGGCCAACTGGGGAGTGAACCATTGGATGGAAGACCTCTCTCTCTCTCTCTCTTTCTCTCTCTGCCTCTCCTCTGTGTAACTCTGAATTTCAAATAAATAAATTAATTTTTTTAAAAAAATAAACCACTGTTGAGGAAGCTGCAGCTGTTCTGAGAAGAGCCCCAGAGAACTTCCAAATTTGGAGTTGGCAGAGACAAAACAGAAATGGGTTGGGGGGTGGGTAGAGGCCACATGTAATTAAACCCCTGGCTATAAGGCAGTGGGGATGAGCAGCCTTTCTCATCCCCAAATTTAATGGAAATTAAGTGACTGCCTATTCTGCAATCAGAGGGATAGCCACTAAAGACTTTGTTCAGAGCAGGAAAGAGCTTTTAGTATGGGGGTGGGTAAATTCTGGTGTGTGGTGCAGACACCAGCATTCCATATCGGAGCACTGATTTGACTCCTGACTGCTCTGCATCAGACTTAGCTCCCTGCTAATGCACCTGGGAAAGCAGTGAGAGATGGCCCAAGTGCTCATACCTTTGTCACCCACATGGGAGACAAGGAAGAAGCTCCTGGCTCCTGGCTTTGGCCTGGCCTAGTCCTGGCTATTGCAGCCATTTGGGAATGAACCAGCGGATAGAAGATTTCTCTCTTCTCTTCCCTTCCTCTTCTTCCCTCTCCCTCTGTAATTATACCTTTCAAATAAATAAATCTTAAAAAGAATTCTCAGTTGAGTTCTTTACTTTGGCATTTGATGGGATGTGGGGTGGAAAGTACTCCATCTATTCCCCATCCAGGCATTCATCCATCTATCCATTCATTCAACAAAAATGAACTGAGTGATTATAATGTGCCATGAAAGATGAAGTTCCTGTTACTTTACAGCTTATTTTCTAGAAGAAGCAGGAAAATAAGCAATAAATAAGTGACAAAATAATAAAAAAATTTTAAATGAAAGAACAACTAAAAGTAAGAAATTCTACTGAGAGTGACATTGTATGTGCATGGTAGGGTATGCACGGTGTTCCTGCAACTCAGTATCATGAAGGCCCTTCTACTGTTGGACTTCTTATACATTTCTATTTACTTATTTTATTTATTTGAAAGGCAGAGAGACAGACAGACATTTTCCATCTGCTAGTCTACTGTGGCCAGGGCTGGGCCAGGCCAAAGCCAGGAACCAGGAACTCAATCTAGGTCTCCCACATGAGAAGCAGGGACTCAGGCCCTTGAGCCATCTCTGTTGTCTCCCAGTACATGCACTAGCAAGAAGCCAGAGGACTGCACTGGGTTTAAGTCTATAGCCATAGTGACCAGATACTGCAGTTTCAATTACCTACCTCAGACAACCAGAAAACTGGCAACTTATTCCCTACAGAAATTGCATGATTTAGACTGCAGACTCTGGCACAATGACAGGCTAAGTGAAGCCCCATACTAAAAATAGAACACCTAAGGTGACAATATGGTCACGAAACAACATAGCTCCCTTCGCCCAACCTACCCCCAAATCACTCGCAGTCAGGCGTACTCTCTCCAAGCTTAAGACCTGACAATCCTTCAGGAAATCCCTCCAGGAAAAGGCCGAGATAGTAACATTTGGGATAAGGATTAAAAGACAAGCTGGCTGCCTGGGTACCCAGAAGTAAAGCCCACTAATAACCAATCAGCCCTTGATATACACAGAGATGCCAATAAGCTTTCCTGTGCTTTGATTTTAAATGTTAACATTTAGTCCAACAACATCAGACATACACTCTAAGTTCCTCCAATAAAAAAATAGAGAAAGAAAATTTCACAATGAAAGACACAGAACCAAGCTTGAAGAAAAACAAAAAGATAACTATCCATGCAAATTAGAGTAGAATTTCAGTGGGCTCAAAAAGCAATGCCTTCAAGAAGAGGAAAAAAAGTAGGACAAGGACAAGTTGAGGTGATATAATAAATCGAAAGGAGAGAGAGAGAGAGAGAGAGAGGAAGGAAGGAAGGAAGGAAGGAAGGAAGGAAGGAAGGAAGGAAGGAGTATCTCTACATACCTAAATGGATGCTGCTGGAACAGGAGCAGAGAGCATTTCCCCAAATAGAACTTGCAAGAGGCTGCTCCTGACCCTCCAGAGAATAGCAAAGAAGCCCAGAGTCAGAGTGTGAAATACAGTAGTGATACACTAAGCTGGAGCTTACAGGGCAGCTCATTTGACTTCAAAAGATGGGTGTTCGGATATAGCCGGGGGTAGTAACTATTTGTACTCCTAGGCAAAAAAAAAAAATTTTACTACTGGGAGAATACATCAAGATACACTACAAGAGAGAGGGGAGGGAGGGAGAGAGAGGGAGAGAAGGAGGAGGAGGTGGACGAGAGAGAGCGAGCGTGAGCGAGCACACTTGTACTTAAAGGAATTGGTGAGAAATCTCAGACAGGAGCCTTGTGCACCTGAGAACCCTAGTGTCACAGAGTCAGTTTCCACAGGCCCAGGGAGAAGACTCTCAGGACTATCAGAGTACCTGCTCTGAACAGGTAGAAGAGTCAATTTCCCAGGAGGAGGATGCAATAATGCTTTTGCCTTGACTATAAAAAGGGAAATCAAAGAGATCCAACTCATTTGCCTGCCTTACTATCACATGCATTGCCGCAGGCTTTACTTGCTTTACAGCTGCAGTTCCTGCTGACCCCGAGTAGCCGTGTGACTGTTTCCAGTGATTACTGCTCTGTCACCCTGGGAGTCACCAGTTCCACTGGCTCCTGGTCATTGAAGCAGTCACACCACACCTGCAGAGGCTCAGAGCTCCCTGCACACTGCATGGGACAAACAGCTGCTTACAAAGGTTCTTTGCTGTCTGAGTCTAGGAGTGGGACAGAGGCTAACTTAACTGTATCATTGAGGAAGAATATTGAGAACCCTCACAAGTAATCAGGTAACATAAATATAAGTATAGAGAAAAACAAAACAAATTTTAAAATGTTAGACCAGCAGGGGCCAGTGCTGTGGTGCAGTAGGCAACACATAAGGGTGCAGATTCATGTCCCAACTGCTCTATTTCCAATCTAGCTCCTTGCTAATTTGCCTGGGAAAGCAGTGGAAGGTGGCCCAAGTGCTTCTGCCCCTACACTCACAGGGAAACCTGGAGGAAGCTCCTGGATCCTGGCTTCAGATCAGCCCAGCTCTGTCTGTTGTGGCCATTTGGGAAGTGAACCAGCAGATGGAAGACCTCTATATCTCTCTAACTCTGCCTTTTAAATAAATTAATAAAATCTTCAAAAAATAGGAAAAAAATATTAGACCAGCAGGTCTTTTCAATGGAAGAAAAGGAACAGAAGAACTTGTAGTGTGGCATAATGGGTAAAGCCACTGCCTACAATGCTGGCATCCCATATGGGCACTACAACTAGCATCCCAGCTGTTCCACTTCTGATCCAGCCCTCTGCTAATGTCCTGGGTGTTTGGGCCCCTGTCACCCATGTGGGAGACTCAGATGAAGCTCCCTGGTGGTTGCAACCACCTTTGTCTCTCCTGTCTCTGAAACTCTGACTTTCAAATAAATCTTTTAAAAAAGAAAAGGAACAGAAAAAGTATAATAGATATAACACAAAAAAGACGGCAAAAAAAAAACCCAGTAATTATTCTCTTACTCTAAACAGAATAATGACAATAAACTAGAATGGACTAAAAATATGAATCAAAAGTACAAGACCCTCATATTTGAACAGCAAAAATAATCAGCAACATTTTTACAGATCAAAACCTATTTTCAAAAGGTTACAGAAATCTTAAAACATTTTAAAATTTTTTTAAAAATATTAACTTCTTTATTTGAAAGGCAGAGTTACAAAGGAAAGAAGACACACACAGAGAGAGAGAGAGAGAGAGAGAGAGAGAGAAAGAGAGAGAGAGACAGAGAGAGATCTTCTATCTACTGGTTCACTCCCCAAATGTCCACAAAGCCAAAGCCAGGAACCAGGATCTTTATCTGGGTCTCCCACATGGATGGCAGGGGCCCAAGTACTTGGGCTATCTACCCCTGCCTTCCCAGGCACATTATCATGGAGCTACATAGGTAGAGGAGAAGCTGACACCGGAACTGCCACTCAGAAAGGATTCAGGCATTGCAGGTGGCAACTTAACCAGCTGTGCCACAGTCCTGGCCCATTGATTACACCATTTTGGAAAAAATATACCAGGAGAAGGCAATTGGTATAGCAGTTAAGATGCCACCTGGGAAACCTACTTCCCATATTAGAGTGCCTGAATCCCAGCTCTGTTTCTGTTTCCAGCTTCCTGGTGATGGCTCGAGCTCCTGGGTCCTTGCCACCCACATGGGAGACCTGGATTGAATTCTAGGATCCTGGCCCAGCCCTGGCTGTTGAAGGCATTTAGTGAGTGAATCAGCAGATGGAAGATCTACCTCTCTCTGTCTCTCTGCCTTTCAAATGAATGAGTAAAATTTTTAAAATACTAGGCCAATATGAATCTAAATAAACTAGAACTAACCTTAATACTCATTAAAAAATCAAGGGAGAATAATATAAGGGATAAAGGAAGAACATTAGATAGTCTTAATGTAAGTACATAAGAGAATAATCATCAACATAAATGCATCTAACAATATAACTTCAATATATATAAAGCAATAAATAACTAATCATGGAGAAATCATAAACAATTGAAAGTGAACATTCTATCATATTCTTTTTAGAAACTGAAGAGCTAAATAATATAATAAGCCAATATGCTTCAGATTTAAATAATATAGTAAATAAGCTCCACTTAGTAAATATATAGTAATCCCTCAGACCCAACAGGGAATATATTCCTCTCAAATACGAATATAACATTCACAGAGACCGATCATATACTAGGCCTCAGGGGAAGGACTCATAAATGCTTCCCATGTCAGTATCACAGGATGTCGTTCTCTAGGCATAATGAAAAAAAAAAAAAGCAACCAATGACAAGGGGCTAGAAACATACTATATGAGATAAGAGGAAATTACAAAGGAATAAAGAAGTGCTTAGAATCAAATGTAGCTGTCACGAAAATGTAATAAATACAAAAGACAGGGAAGAGAATGAGAAGAACCTCAATAGTAAATATATGGAAAGAAAAATTATAGTAAAAACAAAAAGTTCAGAAACAAAAGCAAATCATAATTCTTCTTAAACAATTAATGAAATAGATAAATCTCTGCCAATACTAAGAAGGGAAGGGAAAATAAAAGTAAAAAGAGACAAATAAAATACAAAACAAAAAAAATACCTACATAGTGTTTTTAAGTTATGAAATAATATCTTGAAGAGTTTTAAGCAATAAACATTAAGATATGTGTAAGTTATAGTTATGTTGTAGTGCTCAAAAAATATATCATTCTTGGGTTCTTCTTTAAAGTTAATTAAGTTTCTCTAAAAAAAGAAAGCTTAAAAAAAGAAGTGAAATTAACTTCGAAATGCAATGGCTGAACAGCCCTTGACTATGAGGAATGTATTTTTTTTTTTCATACCATTTGTTGAACTCTTTAAAGTATAGAGTTAATCTTCTGTGTATCAAGTTAATTGAAAAATAGATCTTAGTAAAAAATAAGACTGGGAATAGGAGAGGGAGGAGGAAGAGGGGTGGAAGAGTGGCTGGGAGGGTGGGTACAGTGGGAAGAATCACTGTTACTAAAGTTGTACTTATGAAATGCATGAAGTTTGCATTCCTTAAATAAAAGGTTTCTTTGGGGAAAAAAAAAGAAGTGTTTGATATATATGAGGGTACCGCAACAAATTCATGACAGGGGCAGGCATGGGGCCTAGTGATTAAGATGCCCACATCCATACCACAGTGCCTGGGTTTCATACCCACCTCTGGCTCCTGACTCCAGCTTCCTGCTAATGTAGATCCTGGGGACAGCACCTATGGCTCAAGTGATTAGGCTCCTGCTTCCCATGGAGAGACCAGGATTGGGTTTCCAGCTCCTGGCTTCACCCTGATCTTGCCCTAGTTGTTGAAAGCATTTGGGAAGTTAATCAGTAGATGGAAGTACATGTTCATGCTCTCTCTCGCTCACTTTCTCTGCTTCTAATAAATATAAATTTTTGGAAGTTCATGGAATTAAAAGAAAATTTCATTTTAGAAATTTTGGGCCGGCACCACGGCTCACTAGGCTAATCCTCCATCTGCGGCACTGGTATTCCCAGTTCTAGTCCCAGTTGGGGCACCGGATTCTGTCCCAGTTGCCCCTCTTCCAGGCCAGCTCTCTGCTGTGGCCCGGGAGTGCAGTGGAGGATGGCCCAAGTGCTTGGACCCTGCACCTGCATAGGAGACCAGGAGGAAGCACCTGGCTCCTGGCTTTGGATAGGCGCAGCGTGCCGGCCATAATGGCCATTTGGGGGTGAACCAACAGAAGGAAGACCTTTCTCTCTGTCTCTCTCTCTCTCTCTGTCTAACTCTGCCTGTTAAAAAAAAAAGAAATTTTGAAATCCATGCATAAGTTTTTCATAATGTGCATTTTCCATGAACTTTGGAAGACCCCATGCACAACATTTAGTGCATGAAGCACAGCCTTGTATTAACTTACATGGGCAGAGTCATATGTTGCTGATAAGAATTTAAGATCGAAGTCAGCGAACTCTAAAGGCTTCCATAGCCCTGGCAACTCATGACTAGAGCCTAGGGAGATTACTGACGCCATGAACAGGAGTGTCAAATTGTTAAATCAGCAACAGGAGTCACTGTGTACTTACACCCCATGTGGGATCTGTCCCTAATGTGTCGTCTAAAGCGAAGTGATGCTATAACTAGTACTGAAACAGTATTTTTATACTTTGCGTTTCTGTGTGGGCACAAACTGATGAGGTCTTTACTAATTATATACTGAATTGATCTTCTGTATATAAAGAGAATTGGAAATGAAAAAAAAAAAAAAAACAACCTGGTGTTAAAATGGAAATGGCATAGAAAATTAATTAATTTGAAAAAAAAATTATGTAGGATCTCTGTCTTTAATGTGCTGTACATTGCTATTTAATGCTATAATTAGTAATCCAATGGTAGTTTTTTCACTTTGTGTTGCTATATGGGCAAAATGTTGAAATCTTTACCTAATATATACTAAACTGATCTTCTGTATACAAAGAGAATTGAAAATGAATCTTTACATGAATGGAAGGGGAAAGGGAGCGGGAAGGGGGAGGATTGCGGGCGGGAGGGAAGTTATGGGAGGGGGGAAGCCATTGTAACCCATGGGCTATACTTTGGAAATTTATATTCATTAAATAAAAGTTAAAAAAAAAAAGAATTTAATAATCACAGACAGCCATTCTGGAGGGTGGAATGACAAGACACACTGAAATCCAGCATGTGAACATCAATCCTAATATCCACCAATCCCATCCCTGAATTTACACCCTAGTGAAACTTTCTCACATGTCCATACAGATGTCTACCACAGCACTGTTGGGATAATGGGGAGCTGAAAGCAACCAGGGTCTTCACTAGAGGATAGGTTTAGTAGAGAACAAGTGTATTGTGGAATATGATGCAGTAGTGAGAAACTACAAACTACACACAAGAGGTACACAGAACAAAAACAGACTTGAAAACTACTGTTGAGTGAAAAAGGTTAAGAAAAATAACACATGCATGCCACTATATGATATATTTTGCAAGACTTTTAGCTGTGGTTTCTCTGAAGTCAGTCAGCTTTTATCTTCCTGGCATTATAATAACAAGTGGTACTAAAATGGGAATTCCTCACCAGCTATATTTTAGAAGGAATTTCATGAAATCTAGATGTTCTGTTTCTTTCCTTCTATCTAGTAGTTTTCTCATTTCAATAAACGATGTTGGTATGACAGGTGATGTTGTGGCATAGTGGATTAAGCCACCACTTGTGACACTGGCATCCTATATTGGAGTGCTGTTTGAGGCCCAGCTGCTCTGCTTCTGATCTAGCTCCCTCCTAATATCCCTGGGAAAGCATCAGAGGATGGCCCAAGTATTTGGGCCCCTGTCTCCCTGTTAGAGACCCAGATGCAGTTTCCAGCTTCTGTTTCAGCCTGGCCCAGCCCAAGCCATTGCCGCCATTGAGCAGTGAACCAGCACATGGCAGGGTGGGGGGGTGGGGGATCTGTCTCTCTCTCTCACTCTGCCTTTCAAATAAATACTTTTTAAAATATTTATTTATTTAAAAGACAGTTACAGGGAGAGGTAGAAACACAGAGAGAGAGAGTCTTCTAACCACTGGTTCACTCCCCAAAAGACCACAACAGCCAGAACTGAGCAGATCCAAAGCCAGGATCCAGGAGCTTCTTCCGGGTCTCTAACATGGGTGCAGGGGCCCAAGGACTTGGGCCATTCTCAGCTGCTTTCCCAGGTGCATTAGCATGGAGCTGGATGGGAAGTGGAGCAGCCAGGACTCAAACCAGTGCCCATATGAGATGCCAGTGCTGTAGGCCAAGGCTTTAACCTGCCATGCCACAGCGTCAGCCCCAAAATAAATAAATTTTTAAAAGAATCTTATTATATAAATTGATCTTCTGTATATAAAGATAATTGAAAATGAATCTTGATGTGAATGGAATGGGAGAGGGAGCAGGAGATGGGAGGGTTGTGGGTGGGAGGGAAGTTATGGGGTGGGGGGAAGCCACTGCAATCCATAAGCTGTACTTTGGAAATTTATATTTGTTAAATAAAAGTTTAAAAAAAAGAATCTTGTATAATCCACAACAAAAATTGAAGAAGTTAGTGCCTAAAAAGTGAACAAGTTATCTATAAAATATAACTTGTTCTAAATGTAATGTAGTATTATTATTAATTAATTTGAGTGACACAGAGTCTTATCTGCTGGTTCACTTTATAAATGTCTGCATCAGCCAGGTTTGGGCAGGGGCTGAAGCCAGCAGCAAAGAACTCAATCCAAGTCTCCCACATGGGTGGCAAGAGCACATTTATTTGAGCCATCACCACTGCCTCTCAGGGAGTGCATTGGCAAAAAACTGGAATCGGGAGTCAGAGCCAGGAATCAAACTCAGGCACTCTGATGTGAGATGCAAGTGTCTTAACTGCTAGGCTAAATACCTGCTCTCTCAAAACTGAATTCTTACACTTCCCCCTTAAAAAATCTGTTTCACTCCCAGCTCCACCTCTTGGCTAATAGAAACCTCTATTTTTTCAAGGTAAGCTCCTTAGAATCATTCAGACTTCTCTCTTTTTCTCACATTGCACATATGATCAATTAGCAAATTCTGTGGGTCCTGTTTTCAAAATATCTAGAATCTGATCACTTTGCTCAGGCTGAGAACAGCAGTCTGCAGGAAGGAAGCTGAGTCAATCTCAGATGTAGGCACCTGGCTAGAATGATCAGGGGCCAACCACACAAACTGAAAGCTCTACTTACTATTTGAAAAAATGAGGGAGCATTCTATGAAAAATCCTGGTGGTGGCAGCTATATAGTTACTATGCCATGGGTAAGACAGGATCTAATGGCAAATAAAACAACACTATTTCTAGTTAAAACTCTCAGTCGTATCAGGGTTTTTTACCACCTGCTTATCACTTGATACAGTGAATATACAATATAATGACAAGAAAACCATGACTCACTATTATTCATGCAATTACCAGTAGGTAAATCAGCAATTGATTTTTTTGATAAAGCTACTATTTGCTTGCATTAATTAAACCTCTTTCCATATGACATACTAATTGCTAATAATTTCCTGAATAAATAAACTTAAATAACAATATCAGGCAAATCCAGAAAAGCAAAAAGAAGGCAAGAGTTTATATAAAGTCTAACTTGGAAGGTCAATGAGATTTACATATTGCATTTACTTTCAAGATTCACATTTTCTTCATTTGTATATGCAGCAAAGAATCTAGAAACATGTCAACAAGTACTTCAGAAACACTTTAAGAAGTAAACATATTTTACTGTATTACTTTGTCTTTAGTTCAGTGATACATCTGAATATCTTAAAAGTTTTGAAAGGGGGCCAGTGCTGTGGCACAGCAGGTTAAAATCCCTGCCTGCAGTGCTAGCATCCCATATAGGTGCTGGTTTGAGTTCCAGCTGTTCTACTTCTGATCCAGCTCCCTGCTAATGTGCCTAGGAAAGCAACAGAGGATAGCCCAAGTCCTTGGGCCCCTGCACCCACGTAGGAGGCCTGGAAGAAGCTCCTGGCTCCTGGCTTTGGATCAGCTCAGTTCCAGCTGTTTCAGCCATTTGGGAAATGAACCAAAGGATGGAAGACCTCTCTCTCTCTCTGTCTCTACCCTGTCTTTCAAATAAATAAAATAAATCTTAAAAAAAATCTTTGAAAGTAATTAAGTTATTTATTCAAGTGGTAACATGGTTGCCTCAAAGTAGTAAAGGTACTCTTCCCATCTTCTATACCCATATAATGCACATAATGGTACTTGATTTCCTCCAACATTCAAGTCTACAGCTAAAATACAATTCACCAAGTTATTCATAATAAACCATGATGATTTTAAGAAAAAAATAAGAAATAGTATATGAAGGAGAAATAATGTGACCTGTGGAATGAAAAGACAGAGAGAAAGAACATGAGGGGAAAAAGGAAATAAAAAAATAGAAATGCCCAAAATATTCATTTGGGGACAGGTATGTGGGTTAGTGTTTAAGATACCCTGCATCCCATGAGTCTAATGTCTGGCTCCAGCTCCTGCCTCCTGTAGTGTAGATCCTGGGAGGCAGCAAGTGAAGATTATTGTCACTGGGTCTCTGCCATGAGGTGGGACACCTGGATTGAGTTCCCAGCTCCCAGCTTCAGGTCAGCCCAGTCCTGGTGATTACAAGCATTTGGGGAGTAAACCAGTGGTTGGGAGCTCTCTTTGCCTTTCTCTTTGTGTCTCTCAAATTAAAAATATCATTTAACATGTTTCCTCCCAAAAATTTCTTTGCACCTTTGCAATGAAAGTGAAATTTCTGTTGCAAAAATATTCCTTAAGATTGTTTTCACAATCAGTTCGAGAAGAGCATACTAGTTATATTTTAGAAACCATTGATTTCACAGAGATTTTCATTCATGAACATAAGGCGGCAAAACTGCAAGTCAACAGCCCTTGATGCTACAAAAGCTTTGATTAGTCCCAGGTGTATATTTTGTAAAATTCACTTTCATTAGGCATGCTCCTCTTCAGAAATCACTTAAAAGGCATCCTGATACTACTAGTACTATCAAGCTAATTCATAAAGGTCAGTTGCTCACATTCCATGGTACCTGTAAAAACCTAAAAGGGACAGACAATGAACGTTGGCAATAACTACAATAATTTTCCAAGTAGAACTCATTTTAACCTACATTAATTTAGAAAATCAATATTACTGCATTTAAGGAAGGTAGAACATCAGAGTTAAAGGAGTAACAAAGAGGTAGCCTAACCAACAAGAAGCTGGGATCAAAGATCCCAGGAGCAGTGTGAACTGGGGATTTCTAAGGCATAGCCTGGATTTACCAACTCAAAACTTGTATCGATTGTCGCTGTCTACATGACACTGCTCTGGGTGCTGGCGGAGGGGTGACACACAAGAAAAATGTCACCAGTATTCAAAAAACTCAAAATCTAGTGGAGTTAAAGTTTGACCAGAAAAAAAAAAAATCTTTGCTCATTCAGTCCTAATCTCTCCTTACTGAAGGGAATACAGAATAACTGATTTGAGATAAAAATTTTGAATAAAGACAAAGTAAGTAATAGCACTATAGTATCTCAAAACCTGTGTGTCTTATTCAGGGAGTGAGCCCTCACAGAAAATGCTCAGAAATTGAGCACCCACATGAAGACTATGGTTCTGACAGAACCTTGCTGAAAAGACAAGTCAACTCTGCTTAAAATCCTCCCATGGCCAGGGAAGTATGTGTGTGAGACAAGAAAGCAGGGTGGAAAGATAGACACCAAACCACGAGGGTTGATTACCTCAGTCAGATGCCAATTGTAGGGATGGGTACAACTTCCTTATTATGTGACTTGTTACAATGAGCATAAACTGCTTTTGTAATTTAATAGAACACTATGGTATGTGTGAATTAAATGAGATAGTATACAAGGGAATTTCAAAACCTGGAATTAAAGACTGGAATTAAAAGACAAATTGGGGGCAGGGGGCAGTCAAGATACCACTTGGAATACCCACAACCCACATCAGAGTCCCTGGGCTCAAGTCCAGGCCCCACTTCTGATTCCAGCTTCCTGCTATAGCACCCTGACATGCAGCAGGTTTTGGCTCAAGTACTTGGATACCTACAATTCATGTGAGAGATCCGGATGGAATTCCAGGTTCCTGGTTTCAGCCTGGGCCAGCCCTAGGTGTTGCAGGCTTTTAGGGAGTGAACCTGCAGATGGAAGGTTCTCTGCCTGTCTCTCTTTCTGTCTCTCTCTGCCTTTCAAATAAATAAAAAGTAAAATATTTTAATTTAAGAAAAACAAAATAAGTGGGGGACAGGCATTTGACCTAACAGTTAAGACACTCAAACCTCCTACCAGAGTGCCTGGGGTCAATTCCCTGCTCTACCCCTAATTCTAGCTTTCTACTAATAAGCACTCAGAAAGGCAGGAAGTAGTAGCTCAGGTACTTAGATCCCTGACACATACAGGGAGACCCGGCTTTAGCCTATCCTGGCCTTGACCATGGCAGACACTTGGCGAGCAAATCAGCAGATGAGAACTCTTTGTTTTGCCTTCTTTCAGTCTCTCTGCCTCTGAAGTAAATATTTTTTTTAAAAAGATAAGCATACTTTGGTGCAAAAAATGTTGAAATTCAAGCATTGTTTTTTCATAATATATCTGTTCCATGAACTTTTTAAAGACCCTTCATATACATGGATTCA
The DNA here is from genome assembly GCF_033115175.1 of Lepus europaeus. NCBI lineage: Eukaryota > Metazoa > Chordata > Mammalia > Lagomorpha > Leporidae > Lepus > Lepus europaeus. Next base: position 32,147,477 of record NC_084827.1, read on the forward strand.
TATTTTTTGCAGCAAAATATACTGATCTTTTCATTCCATCATCAGCAAACTTTTTACCTGCTCTCACAAGTATTACTTGCTATAGAAGTCACTGATAATAAAAACTGAAAACCCTCCAGTTCTCCATTGGGAACCCCAGTGATAAGGGTGAGGATGCAGGCAGGAAAGATAGAAGTCCAAGGATAGGGCAACTGTGACTCTTCATGACGATGTCTCATAACACAATGAGATAGTTAGCACTATAATCTTGACAGATTAGGTTGAGAATGGGTTAAACACGGTCCAAGGCATATGCAGCATGCTTTGTATTGACCTAAATTAGCAGTGAAGGCTTAGAAAGAATGAAAGCATATATGGAATGTCTTTAAATGACCAGATATTACAGGTTAGATCGCAACACCCAGAGACCACACTTTAGGTGACATTACAACAGACAAAATAGAGAACTTGGATATGAAACACCATCCGTTTCCTATTCACCTAGACAGGTGATTGTCAATGTATAAAAGCAATGTTGCGGCCGGCGCTGTGGCCCACTTGGGTACTCCTCCGACTGCAGTGCCGGCACCCCTGGTTCTAGTCCCAGTTGGGGCGCCGGATTCTGTCCCGGTTGCCCCTCTTCCAGTCCAGCTCTCAGCTGTGGCCCGGGAAGACAGTGGAGGATGGCCCAAGTGCTTGGGCCCTGCACCCGTGTGGGAGACCAGGAGAAGCACCTGGCTCCTGGCTTCAGATCAGCACAGCGCGCCAGCCGCAGCACACTGGCCATGGCGGCCATTTGGGGGGTGAACCAAAGGAAAAAAGGAAGACCTTTCTCTCTGTCTCTCTGTCTAACTCTGCCTGTCAAAAAAAAAAAAAAAAAAAAGCAATGTTGCTCCTCCCACTGACATTTTTGCTTGAACAATAGTTATTTTTCCCAAAAATGTAATTTGTATTAATATGTAACATATTTGCCATTGTTATTTTAAGTAAATACATAATTTTTAAAAATTTAAAATGGTAAATATCAATATATAAATCCATACATGCAACCATTGTAAAGGAATTCTGAGGCCAAAAAGTTTGCAACCCTCTGATCTATATTAACACCTATTTTTATACCTTTGCTTTTCACTTGGCAATGTACCTTAGATGATAATGGTAAGAATAACAATATTGAGTACTTATTACTCATAAAGTCCTGTGCCAAGTGCTTCGGGTGAATCTTTCTATTCAACTTCTGCACCTACACTATCAGGTGGGTGGTAAACTGATGCAGGCGGCTGGCAAAGCACACTCAGAAATATTCACTAGCTATGGGATGTTGAACAAGCTCCTGTGTCAGGGATGTTAGGAGACTGAAATAAGTTTAAATTTGTAAAGAACTTAGAATGACGCCTAGGACACAATAAACACCACAGAAATGTTTGCTAGCCTTTTGATGGCATTTAACAATCTGATTGAATATTGTCACTCAGAACTGACCAGTGGACACTTCAAGTTTTGGAAGACAGAGATGAAGAGAATCCAGCAAAGAGCCTGTGAGATTTCAGGAAAACTATGAGAGCCTGCCTTCTAAAATTTAGTAAATAAACTATTTCAAGAAGAGGGCACGATGAACTACAATATCAAGTAGCAGGCCACAAATGAAAAGGTGGGGTTGTAGTCAGAGAGAGACAGGACGAGTGAGACAGAGAGATTGATTCCATTCTTTGGTTCATTCCCCACAACAGCAAAGGCTGGGCCAGGCAAAAGGGAGCCAGGAGCTTCTTCCAGGTCTCCCATGACGGGGCAGGAGCCCAAGCACTTTGGGCCATCTTCCTGTGCTTTCTCACCTACATTAGCAGTGAGCTGAACTGGAAGCAGAGGAGCCAGGACTTAAACCGGTGCCCAGTTGGGGTTCAGGCGTCACAGCGGTGGCTTAACCTACTAGGCCACTATGCTAGTAGTGCCAGTGTTGCGACACCTTGCTCTAGACCAAGTATCGGAGGCAGATGATCTGGGGCAGACTAGCTCATCCAAACCAATGCATCCACACCAATTCTCGTAGAGCATGTCTAAGGGGCTAGAACAGACATTGGCCTCATGAATTCCATTACAAATCTACTCAAATCAGGCCAGGGAAAGACACAGGGAAAACTGGAGGCTGGCCAAGGGGCAGAAACTACATGGAAAACAGAAACTGTGTGTGTACAAATGCTTAAGGAGCAAAATTACCAAAAGTAAGAACATAAAGGCTTTTCCTTAAATTTAATAAAGTAAAAAATGTAAATCCTTTCCTTTTGAATAGTAAATAACAGTGAAGTTCAAAAGTCAGCAGGTGTACTTAGCCCTGTCCACAACCAAAATATTTCTTTTTTCTAAAGATTTATTTATTTTTGATTGATTTATTTATTAGAAAGGTAGAGTTTCAGGGAAGAAAGGAGAGACAGAGAGAGAAGCTCTCTCACCTGCTGATTCACTCCCTAGATGGCTGTAATGGCCAGGTCTGGGACTAGACGAAGCCAGGAGCCAGGAGTTTCATCTGTGTCACCCACATGGATGGGGGGCCCAAGCACTTGGACCATCTTCTGCTGCTTTCCCAGGCCATTAGTAGGGAGCTGGATCAGAAGTGGAGCAGCAAGACTCAAACAAGCCCTAATATGAGATGTTGTCACTGCAGGTAGCAGCTTAACCCGCTACGCTACAATGCTATGCCTTCAAAATATTTCTTTAGATTTCTTTAGCGGTAAGGTGATTTCATGTTTCTGCAAAAGGAAACTAATTAAAGTGAGTTTGGAAAAAACATTCTGGGAATTCAAGATAAATGTGTTGCTTTAAAAAATGAGAAGCTATGAATCTGCACATTAAGGAATTGATGCTTGTTTACCTCATTAATAATTCACAGACGGTGTCAACATTGTTTTGATCCATGATAGAGTCTTGAGCCATGGAAATAAAGAAATTATCTGCATCGTGGCTTGCCAGACTTCCCTTTCACTCTCTTTCAGGATATCTTTCCAATTAACAGCTTTCCTTTTCTTAAGGCATTTCCAAAGAAAGTTTTTAAAAATGACTGCTTCCTACAAGGAAGGTAATCTAACTCTGGCATTTCTATTTCTAATTTAAAATCTGCTCTAGGAAATTTAAAACCCGTGCATATGGGGAGAGGATGGCCATGTCTTAATGAAAAATTAGATCTTCTGGCCTAAGTGCTTTATCAGCAGGCCTGCCTGGAATCCACTATGCTGTGTTATCAGAGGAAGTTTTACAGCAAGACAGTCTGTGTGCATGTTGTTCAAGGAGTGAATGCCTCCATGAAGCCTGACCCATGACCTGAGAAGAGTCACACACACAGGGCTGACCAACAGCTGTCTCCCATGAGGCTCAGAGCAGCTGCTGCTTTACTGAAGCGGGAGGTCCTCAACCTCCCTTCCGCGGGCTGGGGGCTAGGATGGATGAAAGGAGCTCCTGAAAGAAGGAGTACTTTGAATATTTCTCTCGAAAACCCATCTCCACCAAGTGTGGCAGTGTCCCTACAGGCCTGTTACAACAGGAGGGTACACATCTATTGAATGCATCATAAACTGAGAAAAGGCAACAAGTATTGGAATTCCAGGAAATGTAATATCTATACAGAAACATGTCTATCCAGAAACAAACGTGTGCAAACGCTTACACATGTGTATGAATACACATATATGTGTGTATATATATGGATAGATTACTTGATTGGGTGATGAATTCATTCAAGAAAAATAAATCAAGAATATCTCAAAATATCCATCAGGAGGATAGTCAAGCAAATTATTTAATAGCTTACATAATAGAGAAAAAGCAGGGGAAAATTGTAGCTGTGCCTCCTGTATGTCAGGTGTTTCACACTGTCGTCTATAATTTTACCCATCAGTTACCATTTTACGTAAGAAACATACTCCCAACTTACAGAAGGCTAAATGAAAAGCCCATAAAATGTAGGTTGCCATGGATCTCAAAGCTAGTAAAGGGCAAAGCTGAGACTCACATCCAGGTTGTTTAACTCCCTGCCCAGTGTTTCTTCTGCTGCATCCCAGACTTTGTCCCCAAGATCTATAACTGGACTAGGTCAATAAACATTTTATAAACAAGAACTTATGTTAAACAAAAGAAAACCATAGTAGATATATGGTAGATAAGTTTAATCATGTGAAATTATAGGTATACATATAGAAAATAAGTAAAATGAGACAGAAAAACTAGTATTCAAATCACCATAATTTGTTTTTCCTATGAAGTTGCTTAAGCATGTAATAAGTAAAATCACCAAAACATGCTCCTCAGGCATACTTGTTCCTTAGTTAAGGTTAAGAAGGGCAATACATATAATAAATCCTATTTAAAGGATGAATGTGGCTGGATCAGCTTAAGAGAAATACCCTATCTTTCATAAAATCCCCAGCTCCCTCAAAGCCAAAGTGATCAGTAGAGTTTCTTTGCCATATCAAGGCATGGAATTTCTGCAAGAAACTACAAAAAGAAAGTACAAAAAGGCTCACTAGGTTTGCATAGCCTGTACTTAAATCCATGAGGTAAGAATTGGGCAAGATGCCACTTCCATCTTGCCCCTTGATTTTTCCACTTTTATAAGGGACAGCTACTTATATAAGCAATAATACAGGAGTAGAATGAAATAATAGCAAAGGTTTTCTGAGATTGTTTTAAAATAGAAAATGCCTTATAAATATAATTTACACTGCTGTCAGTTTATGAAAAGCTTTTCTTACTAGCAACAACAACAAAAACATGAAAGTAAAAGGTCCTTAACTGGTTTCCCTGAAAAACACTGTTTTAAAGTTACATAATAACACATGAAAAAATGTTCAGGATCACTAGCCATCAGGGAAATGCAAATCAAAACCACAATGAGGTTTCACCTCATCCCAGTTAGAATAACTTAAATACAGAAATCAACTAACAGCCAGCGCCTCAGCTCACTAGGCTAATCCTCCACCTGCGGCGCCGGCACACTGGGTTCTAGTCCAGTTGGGGCACCAGATTCTGTCCCGGTTGCCCCTCTTCCATTCCAGCTCTCTGCTGTGGCCCGGGAGGGCAGTGGAGGATGGCCCAAGTGCTTAGGCCCTGCAGCCGCATGGGAGACCAGGAGAAGCACCTGGCTCCTGGCTTTGGATCAGTGCGGTGCGCCGGCCGCAGCGGCCATTGGAGGGTGAACCAACAGTAAAGGAAGACCTTTCTCTCTCTCTAACTGTCCACTCAGCCTGTCAAAAAATAAAAAAAGAAATAAAGAAAAAAAAAGAAATCAACTAACAACAGATGATGGTGAGGATGTGGGGAAAAAGAAGACACTAATCCACTGTTGGTGGGAATGCAAGCTGGTAAAGCCACTATGGAAGACAGTTTGGAGATTGCTCAGAAACCTGAATATAGCCCTGCCACATGACCCAGCCATCCCACTCCTTGGAATTTACCCAAAGGAAATTAAATTGGCAAATAAAAGAACTGTCTGCACTTCAATGTTTATTGCAGCTCAATTCACAATAGCTAAGACTAGGAATCAACCTAAACGCCCATCAACAGAAGACTGGATAAAGAAATTATGGGATATGTACTCTGTATAATACTATACAGCAGTAAAAAAAAAAAAAAAAAAAAAAGCAATGAAATCCGGTCATTTGCAACAAAATGGAGGAATCTGGAAAGCATCATGCTGAGTGAAATAAGCCAGTCCGAAAGGGACAAATATCATATGTTCTACCTGATCGGCAACAACTAACTGAGCACCTAAAAGGAAACCTGTTGAAGTGAAATAGACACTATGAGAAACAGTGTCTTGATCAGCCCTTTTCCTGACTGTCAAGGAACAACTTACTATTTTATTCCTTTTAGTATTTTTTTGTTCTATTTAACACCATCGATTGAGCTCTTTAATTAACACACATTCTTAGGTGTTTTCCCTGATGGCTAGTGATCCTGAACATTTTTCATGTGTTATTACATAACTTTAAAACAATGTTTTTTAGGAAAAACAGTTAATTAAAACATTCTTAGGTGTTCAAAATTAACTGAAAAGTGATCCCTGTTAAATATAAGAGTGGGAATAAGAGAAGAAAGAGATGTACAGTTCAGCACATGCTCACTCAGACTTACCCCTAACGGTAGAGCTAGAAACATGCCAGGGGATTTCAATTCAATCCCATCAAGGTGGCATGTACCAATGCCACCTTACTTGTTAAAGTGATCAGTTTCAAGTTCATAATTGATCATAATGATAGGATTAAATGTCAAAGGATTACATAAATAAGACCAGTGTCTTCAAATAATATTTGATAGAATTAAAAAGGAGAGAATGATCCAGCATAGTAAGCAGAATACACAGCAGACTCATAGAATGGCAAATGCCCTAAGCAGCACTCTGGCCTCAGAATCAGCCCTGAAGGCATTCGGATCTGGCTAAAAAGCCCTTGAGAGTTTTGTAGTCATGGAAAGCTAAGACACTGTGGTAAAAAAAAAAATGACCTAAGTGAAAGATATCTCTGAGTGAGATCCCAGCAGAAAGAATGGGCCATCAAAGAAGGAGGTACCTTTCTCTGAAGGGAGGAGAGAACTTCCACTTTGACTGTGGCCTTGTCTAAATACAATCGGAGTTGGCGAATTCAAGAGGCTTCCATAGCCTTGGCAGCTCATGACAAGAGCCTCAGGTGATTACTGAAGTCATAAATAAGAGTGTCAATTGTTAAAACAACAACGGGAGTCACTCTGCACCTACTCCCCATGTAGGATCTCTGTCCTTAATGTGTTGTACTAAGCGAATTAACGGTAAAACTAGTACTCAAACAGTACTTTATACTTTGTGTGTCTGTGTGGGCGCAGTCTGTTGAAATCTTTACTTAAATATACTAAGTTGATCTTCTGTATATAAAGATAATTGAAAATGAATCTTGAAGAATGGGATGGGAGAGGGAGTGGGAGATGGGATGGTTGTGGGTAGGAAGGAGGTTATGGGGGGGGGAGCCACTATAATTCAAAAGTTGTACTTTTGAAATTTATATTTATAAAATAAAAGTTGAAAACAAAATAAAGTTATATAATAATAACTTCTATTGGTTCTCTTTTGCTTTCAAACTCTCATGTATACCCTCTCTTTTTAATTCTTACATTGACTGCTAGTAATAAAATATCCTGGTTCAAGAATATAGGAAAATATTTTAACTGTA